>NC_140232.1:16449021-17049021 GCF_951802725.1 Rutilus rutilus | reverse complement strand
AAGCTTAAAACTATTGATGCATCTTGGGAAATGGTGAAAGTTGTTATACTTATGTTTTATCTACATATGGTGTTGGCATAAAAAAATGCAAAACAGCGAAGAAAATTCTATTTGCACTTCACTGAAAGGGTGCTAACAGGTTATTAGCGCAGATTCATATACCTGTAGGAAGCGGTTTCACGTCTTACATCAGACAGCCGTAAACATAACAGAAAAAGTCTAGTGTAAACGCTTGTGTGTTGGCAGGCATCTGGGTGAGTCTTGTTAGGGCAGTGTTAATGCTGAAACACACAGTCAGACGTAGTTAGCAGCTGTTTCAGGCATTTAGAAGATCGCCTCTCCTATTACTCTGTAACACTTCCAACACGCAGCCCTCGCTCTGCACTAGACACACCAATTACAACGTACACTCCTTCTCTACACACTTAACCACCGCGAGCGCGTGCAAACACCCACAAACACGAAACCGCAAACCAGCATGCCTTTATTTTCCAGAGCGCCTAACTTTTCCCTTTCTAAACATACATACTACTTAAGCGTGTATATGTACACACTTAGAACAAGTCCACTTGACAGTGCACGAGTACCGGCAGGAGGAATGATTAATTCATCTGAAAACACAAGCACATTAACGAGTCTCTAAGCACGACTCAAACTAGGTCTGTGTAATCCTAGATGTGAAATGCTCCTTGGCCACAAGCCATCTGGATTTGAATGTATTACCTATATGAACATACACACTCTCACACACACACACACATAGCCAAAATAATAATACATATTAATGGATGAATACACAAAATGTAAAGTGATTTTTCTACATTTCTTAACTGAAGCTACAGCAGCAGACCAGCATCCCTGTTTTAAATCAGATAGCATCTCTGGAAATGTTTGTCCGGCACTAAACAAGAGAAGAAAAGTGACAGTTTGCTTAACACCGGACTGTCAGCAACTCCGCGGGATGTTATTTACATAGGGCGCCGACAAGGAACTCTCGTTCTCTAATTTAGGACATGTTTTCTGCGGGACTGAGAGACAATTTACACACAGTTATACTACCGTTCAAAAGTTTGGGGTCGGTGAGATGTTTGAAAGGAATTAATTATTTAAATAGTATTTTATTCAGCAAGGATGCATTCAATTATTAAAACGATGCATTAAATAAACCAAAAGTAACCGTAACAACATTTACATTGTTAAAAAAAAAAAATCGAATTCAAATAAATTCTGCTTCTTTCTATTCATCAAACAATGTGTCAATGTATCATGGTTTCCACAAAAATATTAGCGCAACTGTTGATTTCTGAAGGATCATGTGACACTAAAGGCTGGAGTAATGATGCTGAAAATTCAGCTTTACCATCACAGAAATAAATCACATTTTAAAGTATATTAAAACAGAAAACAGTTCTTTTAAATTGTAATAATATTTCACAATATTACTATTTTTACTGTATGTTTTGATCAAATAAATGCAGCCTTGCTGAGCATAAGAAACGACCCTAAACTTATATACTTAAAATACAGTATAATATAATTATAACTTAAAATGAACAGTATTATGCCTACATTATTTCATTGTATTTAAATTGAGAATTTATTATTATTATTAAATATTATTATTAATAATAATAATAATAATAACAAAGATTACATAAATATTCCAATACTGACATTAAACAGCAATAGAAAAAAAGAGCTGACAGCAACTAGAGGAACATAAAACTGCAAGTGTGATGCTTACGGTGCGTTGCAAAAGAAAAAAACACACGTTTTTTCCAGCATTTGCCAGATCAATCAAAGATCAGGTAATGAAATATGCTCTGTCCTGTTTTGTTATCTATTTATTTTTAGCATGCTCCCGGAACCTCTGACAAATTGTGTGCGATCGCAAATCTCCATAAATCACGATTAAAGACAAGTATATCATCACCAGAGCATATATCTTCTCCGGCCTGACCCGTCCGCTAATGAGAAAAGGCCCTGGACTATCTCGGGCTGATTAATTAATTCAAAATGTCGGCTGTTATTCAAATATGAGGCTGGCGCTATTTGAATAACACTTGACAGCGAATGCCTGGAGAAATAATTTCCAGTTTGCGCGACCCTCCACTGGATTGCTGATGATGGCTTATGGAAATGCTATACGTTGACTTTCCTTCTCTCTCTCTCTCTCTCTCTCTCTCATCCTCTGAGCCATCATGTTGTGTTTTCATTACTTCATTTCAAGTTCGGGTTGAGCTAAAGGGTCCAGTGCTTCCATTCTACTGCAGACCCTGTGTGTTAGCAGTGTGCCCTACAGTCCAGGTTGATCAGTGGTGCCTGGATAGACAGGGGGAGAGAGGTAGAGTTTGCACACTATTGTGTACAGTCTACTGACTGTATATATACACACTATACATATTGATAATTGACGCATTCTCATTGTATTTAATTAGTAGTAATAATAATATATACATTTATTTAGTATTAGGGTTGCATTCTTTTGCATTTTAAAATTAAAAATATTTGTTGTGTGTGTTGAAACATCTAAAATACATGTTAAAATGCATATTACAAGTGTGTGTGTGTGCTCTATTTCTCCTCCACTCTATCTCTGCTCTCATCAGGCAGAGAGAATAATCAGGGCTCAGGAGACAGGAGAGGTTCAGTCATTAAATAAATTAACTCTGCTACACTACCATCCCTGCGCACCCGCGTGACTATGACCGTGCTCTGCATGCACACGTATATGCACATTTAATGCTCATAATGTTTCCAGCGCAAAAAAAAGTCAGTTAAACACTCAATGCAAGCAGACACACATACGCTAAAATTATCTGATAGGAATGTTACTGTTACACGTCGTGTCACGTTGAAAGGGTCTCTAATTTGAGGAGGAAGTTTAGAAACGCCCTCTGTCCTTGGTGTATCATCTTCATTTGCATGTGTTAGGATGCCTTACTCTACATGATTATATTAAAGGTTAGGGCAAATTAAGAAAATTGTGAAGTGTTATGGGAATGAACAAAAAAATAAAGCTATAAAAAAAGTCTAATTTATCCTCTCATTTCGCCCGCACACTATATTTATATTGCTTTTAATTAAACAAAAAAGAAAAAAGAAAGTGAAACAAGAGGGAAATAGTTGTTAGAAACATCTAACATCAGCTTTTCTAGTAACAAAAAGGGGATGTCAAGAGTCAAACTATTCTACTAGTTCATTACCATCAATATTTGACATGTAGTTTCCCTGTGAAATCTAAAAAACCCTCTTCAGCACTTGTCTGTCTATATATATATTTATTTTTTTTGACTAAACTCTGCTCCACTTCTAAAAACTCTCAACTCCTTGTAAGGCAGAGAAAAAGAGTGAAAAATCTCAAACTGTGCCACGTAAAACAAATCGCTATCAATCATTCTGACAGAGTTGCCGCTTATTTGAGAGGCAAAAGTGAGCAAAAAAAATCGAGCTGTCAGCAGAGTGGCCAGTGTCTAAACCCTCACTTTACATTTCTGCAGCTACAAGACTTCCCCAAAAAGCCCTCATCGCAGGTACAGACATGGTCCTCTTGTTTTTCTCTTCTAATATGAAACCTAAGGAGGAGTGTGAAGAGATGAACAGCTTGATTAAAAAAGCACGCCATCTCTAATAGGACACAACCGGTGCACCTATTTTAACTTTGATGCGAAATGGTTTTGTGATCAAAATGATCACAAATGCATTTGAGATCTAAATCTAAGGGCAAATGCAAAGGATTTTTGAGTTAAACTTTTTTCACATGTCTGATGAACAAACAAAATAAATGCTCAAATATAGCAATAGAAATGCATCTGTATTGTGTCCACAGCAGTGGTAAGGAGGGAACCCTGCTGTGCTGAGCGGAGCGGTGTGTGTATTGACAGGGATGAAATTCTCAGGTCGCGGACATGCGGTTTCCTCTGCGTCTCACTCTAAATAAGATTACTGCACCAGCCAGGAGAAGAGCAGAGTGCCAAGATCCCTGATTAAATGAATTAACAAGTAACTGAGGCGATGTCCCTGGGACCCTGCCACTGCCAGGGAGACAAAGAAGAGAGTGAAGGAGGAAAAACTGTGTGACAGTGATTAACCTCACTATCTTAACTGATATGAAGGCATGGATACATGGTGTGAACAAAATCAGATCTAGTCTGTGAATTGTGGTTTTACATTTGAATGATTTTAACTAGGGTCCAAACCTTTTGGCAGGTGAACTGAGAAAAATTGCCAGCCACAAAAATACTATTAGACCATAAAACTAGATTAGCTAGTCATTGCATTAGCTCACAGTAACCTATATTTTTTATATGTGTCTTTCCTTTGCTTTGTCTAGTTTTATTCTATTTTTTTTTTTCAAAAGATGGAAGCGCATGTCATAAAACCTTTTCTGGTTGACATCTACATAAAGTGACATAAAACGTTGAAAAATACCATAAACTTTGAATGGACACATGACCTCCCTCTGACATCAACAACAGACACAATTTTTAAAAGCTGTTACCATAATAATACACAATTCGATGGCATTTTACACATTCAGTTGCATTTTAGAATTGGGTTAGCATTATTTTTCCCTACTATTTGTAACTATCAGAACAGAACCTTCTCAACCTGCCAGTTGAGAACAATTGCCTATAGATCACATACATACACTACTGTTTAAAAGTTTAGGGTCAGTTAGATTTTCTTTTTAAAAGAAAATGAATACTTTAATTCAGAGAAGATACATTAAATTGATCAAAATAAATGTTCATTTGAACCTTTTATTCATCAAAGAATGCTAAAAAAAAGAAAAGAAAACACAACTGTTTTCAAAATTGATAAACGGATTATTTTCTGAGCACCAAAAATCAAGCGTATAGCGTCAGTTCTGGCAGGTCACGTTAGTCAAGTTCGACTCTCAGCTGATCCACGTCTACCTATATGAATATGATGCCTATCACTGTATACATATATAAGCTCCTTCAGTATTATCAGCAGCTATCGTGTTTCTCAGGAGCGAATTACCCTCCTCCATCCCCAGCTCCACCTCTCGTCAGGCAGGATTTGGCCTTCTGATTCCCTGATGAATTATGTTGTACTTTAAAATCTTGAATTAATGATATCTGCAATACATTCATGTTGGTTCTGTTCTGTTTACCCTAAGAGTGGTTATTGCTGCTTTCCCTGCTCTTATCCATGCTAGTCTGCAAGGATGCGCAGGGAGTTCTTGCCCAGAACAGAACCATACCGCCAATCCAAACTGTATGCTAATTGTCAATCGTATTCGACGATAGTGGTCCTGACAGAACAGTATATCAAAATTATTCTGAAGGATTGTGTGATACTGAGGACTGGAGTAATGGCAGCTTTGCTGTCACAGGGATAACTTACATTTTAAAGTACAGTCAATTAGAAACGTTATTTTATATAAAAAAAATTAAAAAAAATAAGTATTTTAGATGCAGCCTTGGTGAGAGACTTCATTCAAAAACATTTAAAAATAAATCTTACCAACCTTAATACCAACTTTTGACCGGTATACAGCTGCTATATATATATATTCGAATAGCGATTGAAAATACCATATCATTCGACCACATACTGGGACGCCTCATTGGGAAAATATCACTGCAAGGAGCTCCAAACAACAATAACACAAGGATGAAGAGGATGAAGAAATAGAGAGTGAAGAAGTGAGAACAGGAAAGAAAATGGAAAGAGAGGCAGCAGGAAATAGCAATAATGTTCTCGAGGATGACCTCCGCGTTGTGAGAGAATAAAAACCTGACCCTTTACTTCTGCTGCTTTTCAATCCCCATCAAAGTGTAGCAGGAGGAAAGGAGAATGTTCCCCTACTCACTGCCATTAATCACCACTTTCCCAGGAGCTGAGTGCGTATTCATTTCTGTCATCCCAAACATCAGCAAGTATTGTTATGGTGCTGCTCACTCCTCATTCAAGCAGCACGAACTGGCCAGGTTTCAGAGAGGAGAGGAGAGGAGAGGAGAGGAGAGGAGAGGAGAGGAGAGGAGAGGAGAGGAGAGGATGTAAAGTTGCTTTTTCAGAGCACACCGAGAGAAAGAGAAAGAGAGAGAGAGATAACCAGAGAGAGAAAGAGAGAGACTATCCCAGGGGCTCTGACACCAATTAAGCCATTTCACCATGAGCCCAGAACAGGATCTGCCCCCTCTCCCTGAAACATGAGACAGCACCTAGCTCCGGCTGGCCCTGCGCCATCTTTCCGTTGCTTCAGCTTACAAAAATGAACTTCAAGGGCTTAGGGTGAAGAGACAAGCTCTGTTCCAAAACCTAGTGAGCTGCCTACACAGACAGCTGCCTTCTGACTATCATGGAACATCATAAGTGACTTGGAACGCTCTACTCGACAAATCTTTGTGGGACATAAATAGCGATCGCTCGACTGGCAATTGATTTCAAGCATGTTGGCAGTTGGCATGTTGCTAAACTAATGGAGCGCTACTCTAAAAACAATTAAATAGCACAGATACATGTTGGGTAAAATCATTTATTTTTAATCACAATGCACTAATTCTATCCATACACGTCTGTTCATGAATTTTGAGTGAACAGAGTTAATACTTTTGTTCAGCAAGGATATAGCAAACTGATCAAGTGACCGTAAAGACATTTATAATGTTATAAAAGACTTAGGCTATATTCTAAATAAATGCTGTTCTTTTGAACCTTCTATTTATCAAAGAATCCAGAACCAAATGTATCATCGTTTCTTCAAAAACATATTAAGCAGCACTTCTGTTTTCAACATGGATAATAATAAGAAATGTTTTCTAAGCACCGAAAAGCATATTAGAATGCTTTCTGAAGGATCATTGGATTAATGGTTGCTGAAAATTCAGCTTTGCCATCACAGGAATAAAATATCTATCTATGTAATATATTCAAATAGAAAACAGTCCTTTTAAATTGTAATAATAGTTCACAATAATACTGTTTTTACTGTATTTATGATCAAACCAATGCAGGTAGGTGAGAATAAGAGACTTCTTTCAAAAACATTAAAATCATCTTTACCCCAAACTTTTCAGTTTATATTATTGAATAATAAAAACTTACAATTCTCATTGATTTTAAGACATGTGATGCTGCCTTAGGATTTAACTAAAATAGGTAGCATATTATAGTAGCATAACAGCCTTCACCTTGGAATGACGACTTAAAATGCTGCCTACGTAGGCAGCTCACTGGAGACTTTTGAAGAAAAGAATGTTGTTACATTTAGTTGAGGCTTTCTGGATTGTTTAACTGATGGGATGTATAAAGATGGAAAAGTTGGACAGAGGAGCATTCCCTCTAGCACCGTTAGCAACACGTAGCGTAAATCTAGCTCAGCCAGGAGTTCAACAGTTTACTCTCTGTGAGATACTCTGCGTGGCCTGCATAACTTGTTTCCTCTCCCAAGACAGTAAATGTCCCCATGGTTGCAAAAACACATACATTAGCATTTAACTTTTCGGTTACAGTAGCGGGTTGGCTTTAAAAATTCCTGTCAACTGTGTGTGTGACAAAAAAAAAAAATCATTTATTTATTGGAGTGTATGTTTAACTCGGGGAAAAAAGGAACATTAAACGTGTGAGCATTAACCAAAAACGCCACAGTCAAAGTGAGCGATGGCATTAGGCTGCTTTCTTGATGTTAAATAAATAAGTGCAAATCAATCGATATATAACCCCTCCAGCGATTAAATCCAAGGAATGCCTAGTAGTCGATTTTTAGAAACCACTCCTGAGGACGCTGCCCGCTAGCTTTCGGACATTTACGTCTGCTTATAGGTTTTTTTTTTTAGCCGCTGCTCTGTGCAGACGAAGCGAGGCTTGACAAGGCAGTGGCAGAATAACGCCAGCTTTGTTATGAATTAAATATTAGAAATCTTAACACAGCAGCCAATAAGAATTATTTGCCTTGTTAAAGCAGCAGAAGACGATGATTAAAATTTCATTGCGTTGCAGTCTTTTTCCCATTTCTGCTTTCAATATATCATTCTAACGTATGAAATGCTGAAGGAACAATGGCACAGGGACTTCATTTGAGGAATGCAAATAGGAAGAGGGGAGGATAGAGCAGTGCTGTGGGGAGAATAAGACCCTGAAATGCTGCTTTAAGCTAAAAAAAAAAAAAAAAACAGGCTTACTTGAGTCTAATTTACTAGTAAAGGAAACGTTTGGATTTCTGCACACACATCAGGCAAAATGATCTGAGCTCTAAAAATGCATCAGCCAATAGTATGTGGTTTCACTAGATATCCTGAACACATTCCACATATAAACTGCTTTAAAAAAAGTAAACTTAGCAAACCAGAATATCCATGCGATTATAAACTAAATTTGAACTTTCTTTAAAAATATATAATATAAGGATTACTGTGAGATTGAATGAAAATAAATAATTAAATAAATAAATAACCACCAACCAATCACACTGTTAAACTCAACCATAAGGATTCCAAAAAAATAAAAAATACCATAAGATACAGAAAAATAAACATGGCTATGCAGTAGTTCTGCCCTAGAAAGGCAAGTGTGCATCGACAAACCCTTCATATTACACACATGAGGAAGTATATGGACTTGCATCCTCTGCCCCTTGAGAAAATCTCACCACTGAAACAGAGGAGGCTAATGAAATGGAGATCTATAAATAGCGATGTCATTACAATGAGAGGACCACTCTCCTCCCCTCCCCTCCCACCCACCTGACCCTTTTTGTGCTAATAAGCATCCTGACAGTGATGCCGGTTCTGTTGGATAGCCGTGCGGAGCCGAGGTCCTGCGACCAGAGTGGTATCTGTGACCCAGGAAAACCTCTGCAAGCACTTGGACATTACCTCAGTGGGCGACTGTAAAAATCCGGACACGGAATTGAGTAATGCACTTGAATTGTGTAATCACCTGCAAAATTAATAATCATGCCAGAGTTATTTGCAGGTCTGTAAGAGTAGTGGAGGTGGAATAATTGCACGTCCTGCACAGTTGTAGTTTACGGTTCTCCAGGTGGTTCTTGAAACCTAAATATGACCCTTCAGGGGCTCCCAATCATTTTACAGTAACATTTGGACTCTTATCCTTTTTTGGCCTTTGCTCAGTCCAAGGATTCAACTAATATGAAAATGCTTGAAAAATGCTTAGCCTCTCAACTACATTTACATTTTAAATGGTGGTTTTATGCTCTATAGAATCAACCGAATCAGATTAGAACAGTTTTGTGTCTTTCTACCATGAATTAACCACATTTTGAGAAATAAATGTTGAGATATATGTAAAAATTATTCAAAAATATTCTGTATAAGTCTAAGAACCCCCTACAGAACCTTCACGGGCCTCCAGGGTGTTCATGGTTAAAAACCCTGGCTTTATTTTAGTGCCATGTTGAACGTAAATCAGTGTAACACAACACTGAGAATAATTCAAGAGAAAAAAAAAAGGCTTTATTTCCATTACTGGATGCAGTACCACAGCTTGCAATATCGAAAATATCTATATAAAACTGAACATAACAGCCCATGAACCTAGTGTCAATAACAAATGGGACCCGTGTTAGACAGCGGCGTATGAATTGAGTTACACAAATATCATATCCAGAACGTTTGGCCAACGTTAGCATTGCTCATCGCATCACAGTTTGCTCTGTATGCGACACAAACAGTGCTGTGGGTGGATGGGTGTTTCACAGCTTTTACGCCCTGGTGACAAAATTATTGATGACAACGCATCACAAATTGCACTTATTTCATATACAGATGACAGGCCGTGGGGGGGGGGCGATGTAAAATATTAAAACAGCAGCGCCGGGTGGGAACATTTACTTTTTTTAAATGAAAATTTAATGTTTCAATACAGAGCACAATTTAGTTAAACGGCAAAGGATAGCTGACAATTCAAAGGTGATGTGAGATTCATCAGAGGTTTGCGCCAGTCACCGCATCTGAGGAACGTGTGTGTATGTATATAGAGAGCATTTATGTGACACCGGTTAAGGTGTAGGTAAAGCATCAAGGGGGGGGATTTTTTTTATCATATAGCATATTGAATTAGTGTAGTTTTATATAAGACAAAATAAAACAATGAGACAAAAGTAGCTGTGGAAATCCTGCTCTGATTGGCCATGAGTTTCAAAAGATCTTTATCAACTTTTTCATGTCCACTTCCTCATACACAGGCTACAGGAGCAATCTGAAGCCAGAGATAATTAAATGAAACATGAGCTCATCTTAGACTGGGTAGAACGGGAAAGGGGTTGGCAGTGTGTGTGTGTGTGTGTGTGTTGAGGAATCAAGAGGCAATTTATGAATAAGACAAGCAAAATAAAGACAATGCCACAAACAGCCATACAGATTCTGGGGAGTTGAATGTTCTCTCTCTAATGCACAGAGCACATACTGAGAAACACTGCAGTGGATTATTAAAGTCACACTTTCTATCAAGACACTAAGCCTTTTATTGAACCCAAAGGAGATTGAGATTCACGATCACTGAAAAAGTCTAAGTGTTAGCAGTAACTCTAGACACACTGATCCTTGGTGCTCATGTGGGAAAAACAGATTTGAATCTGACCTGCAACATGTCCTGTTTTCATTTCCTTGACTGTCTCTTAATAACAAACACAAGCCAGAGCCATTTCAATAGCAACATTTCTGTTTTGTTTTTATCATATAAGAAACAGCATTTCACCAGCTCTGCCATTGCTAACGGTCTATTTACATGTACATTTGGGACATTTCCCAATAAACCTGCCAAAATGTTACGCCATAAAAGGCTTATTTGCATAGCTAATGTGCTACACAAAACGTAAACAAAAAAATAAGTACAAAAAACAACTATGGAGCTGTTTTTCACAAAACCTCAGACAAAGACTACGGCGGATAAGTACAGTGAGAAATCATACTGATGTCAATATGTATGTTTATGCATAGAAGCATTATTTGTGCAGCAAAGCCTTTGCCATATGCAACAAGAAGTAGATTAGCCTCATATATGTAAAAATATTTCAGACAAGGCAGAGTGGGAACATTTGTTCACAAAAAGACAAATGCTTAAAGCGTGTGAAACCTTGTGATTAAAGATTTTCTCCTCTCCTTTTTTTTTGCAGTCTTTTTTTGCCTCTCACCAGCCTGACATCCATCCGTACCCTCTCTCTTTCTTTTGTTAATTCCTTCATCTGCTCTTTCTTTTCCATACCCACCTTCTACCGGAAAGGAAAAATCAAAGGGGTTTTACGGCACTGTAAGGAAGATAGCAGTCACTCTTCCTCGATTTCAAACACAAAGTCTAGTAATGGAAAGAAACAGAGGAAGAGAGAGAAGGACAGAGAGATAAAGAGAGAGAGAGAGAGAGAGAGGCCACGGCATTCAGGAGTCCAGGCGCCCTGCTGAGCAGAAGCCATTCTGCCTTACACTATCTTGTCACTGCAGACGCATCGCTGGGGCAGACGGGAACAAAAAGCAGCCCAAAGTCAATTGTCTCCACTGCTGAATGGCTTTCTATTGCGGGCTGCATACATTTACTCAGACATTCGCAAAAAAAAAAAAAAAAAAAAAAACCCTTTTGCTATTGTAACTAAAGGCGAGAGAGGAGGGCGACGCTCACTAATATTTACTTTGGATCATAACGACCGGGCTCTTGATGATGTCATAAAGAGACTGAGACGCACGGCTTCCCACCTACACAAATATGGATCGCAAGCCGGAGTCAATTTTTCATAGTTTCATGGTTAAGTGCTCCTTTGTTATTTCGTAATTAGCAAACAATTAATGAGTATGTTCTCTCATTAATTAATAATCTGTAATCATGGAGTATTAAAATAAGCCGTCACATTCATAATAATCCAATCAACTGATACTGAAAATATCACTCTCATGTTATTTTTCCTCTTATTATTTAAAAATAGAAAGTAAATAGCAAAAAATATATATAACAATGACAATTCAAGTAATAACAACAATAACCCAGCAGATGTCAAATTAACTTCAGGCTAGATTTAGTTGGCTCATTACCGCTTTGTCGGGGCGCCTCAAAATGAATGGTCCCCGAGGGTTTAAGAAACGCTTACTCTAGAAATCCATGCATTCCATTTTTTCAAGGTAATGCTTTTAGCCGGCCTCGCATGTGGTTAATTACGATGGTGCCTACAAATTAATTCAGCCGGTTCAGAGTGCACAAAGAAGGGTCTCGCCGATGCACAAATAACAACACACAGCCCTTTGCTGAAAAATAGCGTACGTGTGTGTGTGTGTGTGCGTGTGTGAGGGGAACAGCGCTGCGGGGGCCACACTGCCGGCTTCCTGCAGTCTCTCCTCCAGACCTCCCGTTTCTGAACTTGATGAGTCAAAGGTCAGAAAAACAACAAGTCAATAGGCAGGCAGCCGCCGCCGAGGCAGCAAACAAGAGAAGAGGAGAGAAACCGAGAGAGAAAGAGGAGCCTATGATTTTGGCCCTGTAATAGTTTTCTGTAATCTCTCTGTATTGATTAAACCTCACTTCAGAAAGGAGTGTTGCTTCGGAGCACACCAAGCACTCCTCCTCCCTTCTTTCTCTCCTTCCTGGTCAGAAATGCCATATGGAGGTAATCTTTCACCTTTGTTATTCCTCGCTGCTCCCGCTGCATCTGCCACTGCTGCCGCCAGCCCTGCTCTCTACCGGCGGAGAGAAAGCAAACAACCCAAACACACACGCGCACACTCACTGTCTGATTAGCACACAGTCAACCCAGCAGAGGTCTTCCTCAATTCGCTGCTGCACTTCTGTATTCCCTCTCGAAACAAACCAGACAAGTTTATTCTCCACACGTTAAGGCTTCCTTCGCCCTTTGTGCTGGGATTCCTCCATCGCTCTAGCCCGGATCAGACACATTATATCTTAATGGCACGGCAGACATTAAAACTAAAATAATCTGATTTGTTAATCATGCCGCCCAGGGGGGGGGGGGGGGGGACGTGGAAAAATAGCAGCGAACGAAACACGCTTAAAAGACCTCGGAAAAACAGATACCTAAAAAAATTAAATGGGAGAGAGGGAGAGACTGAGAAAGAAAAAAACAGCATCTGCTAACAAAAAATGATTTTCAAGCATTCTGCCACATTCCTTTCATTTGATTCATTTAAATGCAAAAGCGAGAGAAAGTGGAAGAGAAGAAAAAAAACAAACCCCTCCTGCTAAAAACACTCAATTTACTGACAGGCAAATGACTTCACGCTGCCACTTAATCTCATTTCTTGCATAATGCCCTCTAATTAGCATATCAAAGTGAATTAATACTTCTAGGGCATTAGCAATGGGGAAATCTACTCAGGGCCTCCAGTAGCAGTTAGTGGAGTGCCAAGAAAGCTCCCCAACACTACAGACAGCTTTGCATTGCAAAACGCTTCTATCCATTTATCCGCCATGCATGTATCTCTCTCCTCTCCTCTTCCATCCACCCTCTCTCTCTCTCTCTCTCTCTCAAACACATCATCTAGCCCCAGCCACTCTTTGAAAAAGAGAAAGAAAGATTTTTTTTTCATGCCGATTCTCCGCAGTGCCCCGGGGATCCCAAAAACAACTCAAACCTATCAGCCCGACAAGACTTTGAATTTGCAGTAATCTGTGGTTAATCTGACAATTAACTCGGCACGTTTTTTGTACTCGTCAACAAGACGGTTGTCATTCACAACCTTCGGAATGAGCGATAAGAGAGATCTAGAGTCTCTCCGCACATCTACATATCACAGGTTCAGGGCGTATATGTTGTGTACATCCCTGACATTCTCATAGTCAAGGCAAAGGTACACACTCAAGCATCCCGAAGTCAAATCTCTGTTAGCTCGCTCTACAAACAGATGTACATACACAGCTTTTCCTTCTCACTGTTTACATAGTTACAGTACAAACACTTCAGGTTTGATTTACCCCTTTTCGCCTTTAAGCCCGCTTTGCATCAGATCCAAAAGCAACAATGAATGTTTCATCTTTTCAAAGCTCTGTTCTCTGCTGCGATTCACAAATACAAGGCCAAGAAATCTCTCCGATTGGAACTTATTCATACATCAGCACTGGCAGTTGTTAGCATTTTCTCTTACTGTATAAAGAGAGATACATTTAGCAGTGACTGCATGACATAAACTGTACAATATCAATATCACACACACTAAGTTCAATGATGAAAACGAAAAAAATAACTATTAAATGAGCTGAGACGCAACTTTGAAGTTTTGGTATTTTCTTTTGTATGTAATAAAAATGAGCTAAACGTAACATATTAAAATCTCCACGGCAGTCGTAGATTGACAGAACATGTCCGACGTGTACAACAAGTTGCAGAGACTGCATTTGCTAATTGTGCACGCATCATCCAATAACTTTCAGGAACTTAATCATGTCATAGTTTTCCATTTTCACAGATTTCCTCTCACTGCAACGGCATCAAACCCTGACAAGAACCTCTCAACTCCTCATTTCTTCTACGCATCTGTTGAGCACGATAAGCAAAATACATAATGCTCTGACACAAGGTGTTCACTTATGTGTGTGGTGTGTTAGAGGGGGAAAAAAGCATCACAGAAGATGTGTTTGGCTGAAAAAAAAAAAAAAAAAAAAAACAAGGAGTAGCATGCTTATCAGTGAAAGTCTCTCTTATCACTCTGATGAGACAATGTCCTTCAACGGGCTTGTGGAGAAAGAAAAAGAAAAAAAATGTCTCGCACTGAGAGGAGAAAAAAAAAAAACGACAGCTTTCCTCATCTCTCAAGACCTACACACTATAGCAAGAAAATTGAAGTACCGGTCGTTCTACACTGTCTACTTTTAAAAAAAAAAATACTTAACAATTTTAACAATCTGTTCCTGTGATATTATAAAAGCCTTAAAGCCTTATTTTACAAAGCGGGAAACAAAGAAAAGCAAACATATATGTACAGAGTAAGAAAATATCATGCTTATGTTCACTTGTGAGTTAATAAACAAATTAGCAGAGAGAAGCTTGTTAGGAAATTAGTCCGGATGCGTTAAGAAGGGGGGGGGAAAGGAAACCATTCAAAAAGGCAGCGTCAAAGGGATTAACCGAGATTACAGCAACTGAGCTAGTAAACAAGCTCATTTAAATAATTAGCATACTTAGGGACTCTACTCTTTATGCATATTTAATTAGAGCTATAATGCAATAAGGGACATAGCTGTATTAAACGTAACATGATAGGTGCATATGGAAACACAGTCAACAGCTGGAGGTGGCTTTATAGTAATGAAAATACACGTACAATGTAAAATTAAATATAAAAAAAGGTTTTATATGAAAATGCTATAAATGTGCTTACATTTAACGGTATTTGGATTGTTTAAACACAAAAATAGAATTTCAAAGAAAAGTATTGCATGTGTCAGACTATATATCACACAATCCAACAAAAGTTTTTGAGATAATATAACACACACGCACACACACACACACACACGCACACACACATATATATATATAGTTGAAAGGTACTGAGATTTAAGTAAATATAAAATGTAATATACTGAAATATTATTTGAAATTACTCACACCAGATACACCTCTCTCCTTGCAACTATCATCTTTTCTTGAGACACAACAGCAACGGTAGCTACATGAAGCTACGGCTTACATTAACAGCTACATTAAGATACAGCCACAGCAATTAGTAATCAATTTCTTTCTTTCTGTTTCGCTCCTCATTCTATCTGTTTTTGGACAGGCATAAAGAACAACTCAAGCAGACCGGGCGGTGGAGCAGGGCCTTGCCCTCCCACAGTTGAGACCTCCAACAGCCGAGAAGTTCATTAAGTTTTATGATCTTCCTCCAGTCACTTCTGCTTATAAGCCACAAAGGCCACAAATCTGGCAAAGCACTGTTCTGCCGATACAACCACACAGAGACGAGATAAACACATGAACTGATATTCAAATGTTATTACATTGCTGCATTTATCATAGTCCAAAAACTACATTAAGGCTCTATGTGAAATAACTATCTCTTTCTTTTTCAAAAATGAAATGAATCGTTTGTTAACCTATTTGCAAAGTTCATTAATATAGATATGATAAAGGTGATTAAAAACATCACTAAACTAATATTTTAAAAACATTACTATTTCAACATGCTATTAAAGAATCAAATTTCTAAACATTCAAAGTAAAGACGAAAGTTCTTAGTCTAATTAAGTGCGTTTGCCATTGTGTTTTGGGCTCACCTTACGGATTTCGCTCTGCTATTCTCCTTCCGCATTATCCAGAAACACATACTGCACATTCCTGGTAAAAGCCCATTATCTAAGGGTCTCTCTGGATTCTGCATATCTGGTTATGTGGTCATTCTCTCTTTATACCTGCGCCCTGCGTGATTGCAGAACGCGCGCGCCTTTGCGCACATCACGCGCCTGTGTTAACCGTCGCAGCATAAAGGAAAACTGCACATTAAATTACATCCACTAAGCTACTGGACGTACTGAATTGATTCTGCTTCAACGGGAGCTGATTTCTCCCTCAAAGAAAAAAAAAAAAAAACTATCTTTTGTGAGACAGTGACATATGCTAATGTTCCGTGTCATTGGGGCAGGCGGTATAGCCTTGGTAACGCACGTGCTGAATTGATGTTGTATCTGTCATTGGACTTCATTTACAGTGCGCGCGCGACAGACTATTTCAGAGGTGCTTGAGTGTCAGAAAAAGTGGGGATATAATATGTCTGTTTTGGATAGACATGCATAAGCACTCAAAAATATTTTTGACAGCACCATTCTAATTTCATCAAATACATGTGGTGTAGTAAGTAAACATTTTGAATAATAACGTGCGTTCGTACTTCTGCCGCAAAATGTATATATAAAAGGTCCCTAAATGATGTTAGTAGTCAATTAAAGTAAGCATGCCACTCAGGGTCAACGTTTTGTTTTAGTCAGAATGCAGAAATGTACAAAATAATAATATTAATAATAATAAATAAATAAATACTTATAAGATCTCCGTGAACGGTCAGTTAAAAGTAAATAATAATACTAATCAACGATTAAACCAAGTTTAGTTGCAGTTTTAAAATGTCAAGGTGGTGAAAAAGTGACAACCTGCAGTTCATTACACTTTTTCAACCACTTTGCATTCAATTACTGATAAAGAAAATCAAGATGAAACTCTAAACAGGCACAAATGAGCATTGCATAAATTATCATGACAAGATAAAAGCAAAATTGCTGTATGACACTGAAAACATTTTCCAATGTAAATTAAGTCATCTAAATATATTTTACAGGTTACACTTACACCAAACTAATAATAAATGGCATATCGATCACTCCTGGTCACAGTCCGTTTTAACACAACAATAACGCACCATAACGCCAAGCGTCTGCACGTGTCGGTGAACGATGTAACCTTCACAGCGCTGGCGTCTTTCATAATAAAACGGGGGCAATAATTAACTGCAGGACCGCCGATAGTGCCAATAATTATCCAGTAAATTGGTCGCATAATTAGGCAGAGGAGCGCAGGAATTGGACCGCTCTCCGAACCACGGACACGCGTAAACGCTCACTGGGCTTGCAGTGGCACAATTGAGCAAAACAAGCTTTGATATACAACACCAACACCGCACAAACCATATCCTCAATGACAAATGCTGAATATCCCGAAGATGCATAATTGTCTAGCAATTCACCAACTGTGGGTCTTGAAAGATTAAACGGACGGTGGGAGAATAGCGCGCTGTAAACAAGGGAACTGCCGGGGTGCCTCTCTCACACATGCCCCCAAAAGAAGGCGCTCAGTTCAGCCTCACGATGCAACGCAGAGGGGGGGAAAGCTCATCATCATATTTCGCTCTCTTATGCTGCTGATACATCCAATTATGACTATTCATTTTCAGAAGTGAGAAGCAGAGAAATGTGGATGCTGGTTATGGCTTGATACAACTGGACTCCGCTGACGACCAAATAAAAAAAATACACCAGTAAAGATGGCGGTGTCTGAAGGATTAGTGGCATTGTACTGTTGCTTTTTTTTTTTTTTTTTTGTGGAGATGTCTGTAGGTAATTTTGCTTTTTTTGTTGTTTTTTTGTTAGGGTATGTATAATCTTACCTGTTTTCTCTTTGATCTCGCAGAGCACACTGAAGAGGGCTGGCTTCATTCTGTGACAGTTGAGCCCATGTTTCCTGTGCCATTTGGGAGCAAGAGACGAGATTGATATATAGTCACTTAAAACTCATAATTCTCTCGCAATGAAACTTTATAAGACAAGTCTTGAGTTTAAATTTACACTTAAACTGCATTAGTTTGACAGTGATGATAAACGTAGTAGCAAACATGGCTTTACTCATCACAAAAGTTCAAAACAAGGCTACATAAAATGACTGATATTTCTCTTAATTCTCAACTAAGTTATTATTATTATTTTTTTTGTTGCTATAAGGGCTGTGAAAGTGTCAAGGCCTTAGAAGAAGTAAAGTGTGATGCAGAAACTTTTAATGAGATGCCCACATGTGTTGAGTACTTTACCTGTGCGTCTGTCTCAATGTGAAAGACAGAGAGGCTATTTTGAATATTTCAATACACAAGTTTAGTGAACAGTAAGTGATATTTTGTCTTAAACTTTACAACTTGAAAAATAGGCTACAAAAATGTGATTTCAACCTAAGATACGGCCACCTTGATTTCAGATGCATACGTGACTCTCAAGGTAACGTTTGTGAAGATTATGTTGGGACAAGAGTTTCAATAAGGGACACTACCGTCAAATAAAAGTTAGCTATTGTGACGTGTAAATGTTAGCACTATAAGCTATCGTATAAAAATGAAAGAAGATAACATACATATAAAAGACTCTCAAAACAAGACAATGAAAACGTTTAGCTATCAAAAAAAATGCACCAACTTTGCTTGCGCCTCGTCCAGGCTTTGGTCGGTGATGGTCATGATCTGATGCAGAATGTCACCGATGTCTTGTTTTCTTCCATCCCCATCGGTTCCGTCGTGTCCATGAGGAGGCGGCAGAGCCATGCCTCCCTGTACCGAGTGACCGGCCAGGCTGACACCGCCGAGAGCCTGCATGATCCGGGCTTGCTCGTCCATAGTCCGCCGCAACACAATCAATGCGCTCGTGCTCAGTCACTGAGATGGGTGAAAGAAACTCGGAGAATGCACATGCAAAAACAACTTGATTATTTCATGTGCGGTGTTTAACGGGTCGCTATCGTGCACAAAATATTGACCGTGCAAGCGACGCGGCAAATACAATAAATCGCTGGATGAAATATAGTGGAATTGATGTCCCAGGAATCACTTTATGGAAAAAGATTTAAATCGTCTTTGATCCTCCTGTATGAATGTCCATTGGAGAAAAATTAGCGATGATATTTCTTGTCTATTATTTAAGTAAACTTCAGCATTCAAGTGACAGCGGTTTCCCGTTCAATCCTGTCCGAATCTTCATGCCAATTTGTCTTTTTTCTTTGAAGAGCTGGGGTCCTTTGCAGATGTCTGGAATTCTTATTTGCAGTCTTCTTAGGATAATTTCGCCTTGTGCACTTCTTGGAAACTTGGACAAATCCGTAGTATTACAAAGAGTTGCAAACAAAACATCCCATGCCTCTGATGGAAAGTAACAATTAATCAAAATTAATGATTATGTAATTAAAAACAAGCTCACTGCGTGTGAACAACTGGCAAAATATTGCCTTTTTTTTTTTTTCAAAAAATAAAATATAAGAAAATAAAAGAAGCCGCGCGAAATAAATTAAACCATCAGCACCGGCGACCAGAGCTATAAAGATTGTAGGAAAAAAATATAAAAATGTATAAAAAAGTTTTTCTCACTTTCAATAGGGAAAATAGAAAAACTGGCGAAAAAATTAATCACGCGCCATAAAGCGATGCGCAAAAATATCTGCTGGCGGAAATTTATGAGTCGAGCGCGAGGGCTGTGTGTGCTTTATGTTGTTTGATGGCAGCGGTAGTGAGCGATTGACAATGTGCCAATGCCATTCACTCAGTGCGGACGTGTCAGAGAAGAAAAAAAGATACAAAATCGACATCAAAATGCACGCTCCGCCCTGCAGAGGAGGGGTCTTAGATTCTTGTCACTTCTCGCCGAAGCCCCCGAAAACAAAATGCCAGTTAGCTACTAATGATACTGCTGGTGATGATAATGATGAGAGCAGAACATCAAATCAACAGCGTTTAAGTCTCCACTTTACGCGTGCCTCATTTAAAAGCGTGCCCGTGCACTGAGATGCCGTTACATTATACCCATTTCCAATAAAACAAACAAAAGGTCGGAGTTTGATATTGTCTGATTCAAACTAATAATGAATTGCACGGGCCCCCTCGCTTCCTTACACCATAGTATGGTCGCCTCCAACAAGCCGTGCTTGCAGGGGCAGGAAAGCAGAGGACATGTTTATAATATTGGAAATAGACGCCCCGAACCAATCAGCGAAGAGTCCGTCTTTGAGTGGCGGCCCGAAGGACCAATGGGTGACTCCCGCTGACCACGAACGCCCGCCTACAGAGCTCAATACCTTTGCTACGGTTGTACAGAGAGATATCAACTTCTGATTGGCCGTTGCCAAGGGTGACATCTACTGCAAAAGCAGGCGGCGCTGCGCTGCAGAACTCATCGGCAGTTGCTATGGTAGCAGACTGCGCTCTGTGGGCTCGAAGCAAAGAGACACACTGAAACATTTCTGCGCCTTCCTCCGGTTGCCTCGCTTCTTACATACGCCTTTACTAAACCCACGGTGGCTTTCCCGCCAAACCACTGTATTTCCGATGCCAAATCGCTACATTTCAAGCCCTGGCGTTGTTGCGCTTTAAAAACGGGCTACGCGTCTTTTGTTCAATGTCATACACCTAAACCGTTTTGCTTTTTGTTCTAGTGCTGAGGTAAATAAGAGACCAAAACTGGCTACTGCCAACTCCACTATACAGATTTGCATTATTTGATGATGCGTTTATTTTAGGTCTACTAAAATGCATTTTTACATCCTTATGAGAAACTTGAACTTGTTTTAATTCTCTACTGTTTATTAATCCATTCACTTACTTTTTTATTTATTTCATTTTTATCTATTTTATTTGCATGTTGTAATGACTAATGTATATTTAGTCAGTGGTTAAAAGCATTTGTGACACTGTTTATTCTTGTTTTCATTTTCTACAAGGGTCAATGACATGATGTGCATTATTTCCTTTTAAAATAATTTGATAAATTAATGATATTACTTTATTCTACAAAACATGTTTAGTCTGAATTCCTTTTTAGTACATTTAAATAATACATATAATTATTTTATTCTTTGTTATCTTAAACCCCAAAAATGTCAGGTGGTGCAACTGTCCGAACAAATGAACATATTAAGAAAATATCTAAAATACTCTATTAACAAAAAAAAAAAAAAAATACTGTGGCATCATTTTAGCTTTGAAACCTACTAAATAAATATCAGCTGTTGAAATATTTTATATTCTCAACTGCAAACATGGCTCTTTATTGTGAATTGTAAACATGATAGTAGGTAGAAGGTAATATCAGTAAACATGATAATGCATCTTCCAGAGGACCCCAACTGATCCTTGTGGCAGAGTGAAACGGTGTGTAGATCTAGCTCAAATACTGGTAAAATGTGCTCATTTCAAGTATGGGTTGGTACACTTTCCATGTAGAAAAACTAGCCACATGCAAAAATTTTTTTATTTTTTAATAATAATTTGCTGCCTTCAATTTTCAAGTACTATCAACTTGTATGTTTAAGTCATTTTAACTTAAATTACATTAAACTGACTTAATTGAGCTGAATCTAACTGAAAATTGCTTAACTTATTTTGATGAGTTAAAGCAATGTAAAAACATATGTTGTCATAACGTATTGACCATTTTTCTCTTTACAATGACTATTTGGTTGTACCGCCTGACATAACAACAGTCAAAACAATTATTTAACAAACAGTTATTTAACAACTGAAACTTGTTTAAACACAATGTTCAGGATTGAAAAAAATATGCATTACATCAGTTTAGAAAAGATTTTTAAAAATGTAATGACCTATAGACACTCTCACATTGCAACCAGATACTATATGTACCTACCTACAGGTTAATGTTCATTATGAAATCCTATGGTGCCACAGTTGAGGTAATGCACTTCTGCAGTGTTGCACTTGTGACATGACAGTCTCTAATGTGATGGGACTAATTACCATGAATCAGAGACACATACAGAGGAAACAGAGCTGTTAATTTTTGCACAGCAAGAAAGTCAATCAGACACCCTTCCAATGGCAACAATGTGATGCTACGCTGAGAATTTGTGAAAGCTGGCACCAGAAAGTCCCGTTCCATACAGTGCATGAACTGACTGAAGGCCCTGTGGACCGCCTCCATCACTGACACACGCAACACGGGAAATTAACGCAGGCTAATTAAAGAGCGAATAATCAGATATGCAGAAAATCAAAACTTCCTCTGGGATGATCCAGTTGAGGATAAACAATGCGAAAAGCGCTGAAGAATCTGTCAGCATGCCTGCAGCTTTAAGAGCTTCATGATATTCAATACATAAAAAATTTTGGTACCAGTGATCATGTTTTTTTGTTTGTTTTTTTATGCAAGTAGAACAAGTGTATAGGAGATTGTTGTAACACAGATTGAGATTTAAAAAACAATATTTTCACCAATTAGAAATGGGCTTGTACACACCACACCACCCACTTCTGAGTTGATTTGAAGCAATAAATTCATGTCTTATTTATAATTTGATTTGTGATTGTTAATGAACGTTATGTGACAGGACTGGTATGATCTGAATCAGCGGTTTCTGTTGTTTAATTTGATCTATAACACTCACACAAGTTTTTCATCTATATTTAAAAAATATTATGTCTGAACAGATGGCAAGGGCTGTAAACCTCTTTTCCAAAGTACTTGTAGATTTTGCACAAAAAAAAATAATAAAAAAGGAAACCTAGGGAAGGTGTATTTGCCCAAATTATGGGTGCACGTTTACTTACAGTGGCTTTCTAAATGGTGACATTCCATAGACTTCTATTGATTCTTACATACCTACTTTAACAGAAAAATTTTAACTTCAAATGAGGATGCCCACAAAAAGAGGGCTTGTCAGATTTAGCTCACTTCTGGGTACAAATGTCCCCCAAAATATGTTTATGTGGCTTTTTTTATAGCTTGTTTTATGTATTTGTTCTGCATTTGTTTGGAATTGTTTTGCAGTTTGAATTCATTCGTACACGTTTCCATTCAAATTCTTCATTTCTAAACGACTTTAATTTGTAACATTATAAATATAGAAACATTATAGCAACATTTGAGATACATCCCCCATCATGTTCAGTAATTAAATGTGATGTTAGGCGATTTCGCTTAAATACACCACAGCGTGATTGTGTTCGGTTATAGTTTGACACCATATTTAATACACAAACATAGGCTTTTGATTTACACGCATCCTCCTGAACAATACAGATCAAACAGTAGAATTTATAGTGGCATATTTACTTCAACTCTTGTGTATGAATTGGTGTTCAGAGCAATTGATTCAATTCTTCGGGTGCAATAAGTGGGTGATATATTAGTCATGGATCATGTTAACACAGTTACTGGATCCTGAGCAAGAATAATGAGCTCACCTTTAATTAACCATTTCACACATATCACAGAGTAAGACAACATGCCACAAGCCCTGTAATTCAATTGTTTTGGCTGCGACTGAGTGCGTGTGTGTGTGTATCACGCAGAGTTTCGCCATCATTTTTATATAGTCGTTGTCATTTTTATTATCAGTGTGTAAATGAACTAGATTGAATATAGCATGTGCGGCTGACAGATTATGGATTTTTAAAATCACAAGCATCCAATAATCACGGAACGATGCTGTAACACAACATCTGTGCTTATAAAGCACGTCACATGAATTTAAGCAACATAACATTTAGAAGTTGTGGGAGTTAAGGAGGCGGCAAGAGACGCTCGCTCTCTCGTTCTTTTTAGCAAGCTGTGTGGCTCGGCTCTTTCATATTCACTTGACCTTGAAGTATCAGCCCGGCACACTCCTGAGTTTAGTGAATGGAAGTCCCAGACCCACTGCATTTATCACTGAAATACTGTGCTGTCAGGTGGCTCTGTATACCTGTCATAGAGGGCTCAAAGGAACAGCTCCAGATCCTCTCCTCCACAACACCGCATGATTCTTCATTGCCTTGCGTTGCATGCCTTTCCACCATTGTTTTCAGCCATATGTCAACATAATTCATTTTCCCCAAGTATGACAGCAAATCTTTTGGTGGGAGGGGAAAAAAAAGACACTTCAGCTTATTGTGGTCATGATGCCATGCTTACATAATGACATAAACACAATTTCTATTATTGGATGTTTACTGCCCACTTCCTTCAACGGACTTGAAAAGGTACAATTTATGGAGAACGAGTAATGAAATCATAATTCAACAGCAGTTTGAAGCATATGAACATTTAAGCAGTGAATACTGAAAATCGTGCAATGCAGTGCTGCTTATAAACCGAGCGTCTTGAAAATATCAGCTGAAGTTTCTGCCAAATATGGCCACGGTAACCTCGCTGTTGTCAGTGGTAACTGTTGATATTATTGCTCTTGGAAAGAAGCCCACCGTTCATGATTATTTTCACTAATGAGCACACCAGGCTTTTTTTCCTACCCATACAATTTTTCACCCCAAGTGGTTACTCCATATATAGTGTATGTGTGTGTGTGTGTTTATATATCAGATTATATTCTCTATAATCGTATCAGACATAATATAATAAAATACTTTATTTCAATGGTCCACTTTAGACATTCTAATAACTACAAGTAATTTTGCAACTATACTGTACATGTCAACTAACCCTCATTAGAGTATTGGTACACCGTCTGCTTAACATCTGCTTTGATGGATCCTCAACAGACATTCTACTGACTATAAGTAACTTTGCAAGACTTATTCTACTAACCCAAACCCTAACCTAACAGTCTACTTATACTCTAATTAGAGTTAGTTGACAAGTTACTTATAGTTAGTAGAATGTCTGAAGTGCATCGAAATAAAGCGTAACCTAAAATAATACAAAAAGAGTTAGGCTACATAAGAAAAATTGTGTTAAACAATAATATTAATCTGTAAATGTATGTTTATTATATCATTAATGTAAGAATTTAGGAAAAAGCCAGCATATACAACATAGCTTCCATTTATCTCTTCAATGTTTAATAAATACTTCATTATTTACCGCTTATTTATGCATAATGGGGTGCTAATTAGTCATAAAATCTTTCTTATCTGACAGGTTTAATTGACAGTCTCAAAACAAATAGCCCCTGTCTCATAACATACACATCATTTCCAAGAGAATTAAGTTTTTGAAAACCGAACAGGCTGTCACCTTACTTTTTTTTTCCTTTTTTTTTTTTGTGTGGTGACAGCCAAAAAGGGGCCCACAGGTGTCTCAGAAAGCAGTGACTGTGTTGTCATAATTCATTTAGGCATCCTTCTGCAAAGCCATAATTACCTAATTAGCTTGTTAATTAGGAGATTAGCATTTACTGATAGAGTGGCTTGTTTAGTGAGGGGTGGAGTGGAGTTCCAGTGGAGTAAGTTACGAATGTGTCGCCTTAAAGTGCCTCCCAATTCATTCCGATCTCTATCCGGGTCAGAGATTAGAAGCCTTGATGGAAAGATATAAATAGCATTGAAAAGTTATGCACACAAATGGTAACTTATTGATAAAATATTTATTTTTAAAATTTAAGAAGAAATTTAGGAGAGAGGATTTAACAATAAACACATTATGTTGCTATATTGCTTTATTTTCTTTCATTTTATCGTCAAATAGCCAAAGAAACGCAAACATACCTTCACAATGTGTTTAAGATTCCAGTCGAACTGCTGAGCATTGCTCTCGGTCTGATTGCCCGGGATACAGCACAAGTAGTCTAGCAACTCAATAGTCTCTCGTCTATATGTCGCCAAGTCATGTCCTGTTGCTGAGGAAGATTGGAGGAAATGACTCGAACGGACAGTGCCAGAGACGTTACTAACTATGTTAGCACCAGTCTCTTATCTAGTTTATGTGTTTGTTTATTAATTTACCGATATTCACTGCATGCAGGTCATATGTCAATGTTACCATCAGGCATGCTTTATGTTTAAGAAGGCCAGTGTAAGTAACAAAATAAAAGTAGTGATACTAAAGTTGTTGTTTTTTTCAGTAGTGTCTCTGCAACTTTTTTGAACAAGTAATGTTACAATGACTAAAAGATACATCACTATTTTTATTGCACGCAGCTTTACAGTCTAGCGAGTAATCAAATATGCTTGACTAAACTGTGCTATCTTTCGTATTAAATTGGCAAGTCCGATTAATTTTAATGAATCAGTTCACAGTGAACGGCTCATGTAAACCAAGCAGTTCAAATAAACTATTCACAGACTTATTTAGCTAATTCATCCCTATGTAGAAAACTCTTTGTGGAATACTTTATCTTATTATATATCAAAATATTAAGTTAAATTAATTAAATTAGTTCAATTAAATATTAAGTTAAATTACTTTATTTCTAGTTATATTTGTTGTATTTAGCGTAATGCTGTAAATGCTACTCGGATTACAGAAAGAAATGCACACACTGTCAGCCGTACATGCTATATTCAATCCAGTTCATTTACACACTGATAATAAAAATGCCAACAACTATATTAAAATGATGGTGAAACTCTGCGTGAGACACACACACACACAGTTCCAAAAGAATTTATTATAAATATAAAAATAGTATTTAATTACTGTTTGTAGCTATAGTAATGGAACTACATTTTAAAAGTGATGTGCTGAAAATGTGTCGGAAATAAATTCAATACTTTGAAGAAAATAGTATGAGTGTTTGAAAATAGCAATAAATACATTTTCTGAGATATTTCTATGTTCTATGTAAATAATAGTAACTTGCACTATACAGTTTCACTAACGCAGGTTAGTAAGTGTATGTTTTTTCACACTGTGATGTGATTTTAAGTGTAGTTTAGATAATGAGACGGCTTTGTTTTTCACTTTCTTTTTATGTTTAAACAGGCAAAATTGTTGTCCAACTGACTGTTATTTTGATAATTATGTCTTATTATGTTTTTGGGTTTTTTTTAAGGGCAAAAGAAAATTAAAACATTAATTCTATTTGTCCAGTTCTGGTCTGTTTATGTCCCTATAGCTAAAGCTCTTCACCCAGCAGACATCCCCTTCATTCACCCAAAGCCGATCTGTCTCTCTCACAGGCCAGGTTGATAAATAAGCGGGAAATATTGTGTGTCTGCCAGGGCATGTTGTTAACTCTCCCCCCACAGTCATTAACTCATTTCAAGTGCAATCATAGAGTGGGAGGTAAATTAACAAACCATTAAAAATGTTATAAATGCACAATTAGCATGCCAACATTTACAGGACACATTCATGGAGCTGCAATAATTTTTGATTGGGCGGTTCCGATTCATCCCCCCTCGGTTTGTCTGTCTGCCTGTCTCTCTTTTTTCAGCCTCTCTCTCTCTCTCTCTCTCTGACCGGCGGTCTCTCCAGACATTTTGGTCTGGTGCCTGTTTGGCGAAGAAATTGAAGGAATGAGGCCTGATTTAATAGGTCACTGGTGGTGAACATTCACCTCTTACATCATAGAGCAAAAGAAAAGAAAGAGGCAGAAAAATATGAGAGACAAGGAGGGCTTTTCCCCTTCTATCTTGCCTTTCTCATTTGCTAGATTATGAGTTGTGTTGGTTGGATGATTTACATGGTTTGTAATAGTAAGGATGATGGTACAGCAGAGGGCAGCCCGCATGAGGCACCGCAGAACCTGGAGAATCTCTTTCTCAGCTTCCTGGGTCGATTGTAATAGGGTCATTAGCTAGTCTGGATCATATTTTAACATTTAGCCCCAGGTTATTGCATGTAACTTGCTTGATGGTCTCTGATATGAGATTACTGCTAAATCGATGAGCTAATGAAACCATAATGGTGTATTTCAATCAAATATCAAATTAATGTTTTTTATAAAGTATCGCTTCAATTTTGACAGGTTAGTAACAATGTCCTGTTAAAAAAGAAATAGGCCCCTCAGGTTGTAAAAGAATATCTTTAACATTTCATCGAAGAAAGCCTGATAAAAACGTTAAGCGTGCGTGTTCAGAGTGGAGAGTGCTTTTGGTTTACAGAATACTGTGTTTGACAGCTGATTAAAATTCATTTCAAATATAATTAGTCAATTATAATATTGCTTACACCTCCCTTACACAAACAAGAAGTTAATATTGAGTAACTTACATTTTAGACACGATTGTCTGGTACGTTGACTGGTTTTGAACCGCCATCGAAACAGGTCCAAACGAACCCAAAACAGAATCAGTCCCCGAGCAACATGAATGAATCAAACGAATCGCTTGAATGAATGGCTCACTCACAAACACACACACACTCGACTCACTTGTATCGTGCCTGAATAAAAACAGTATTTTTAACGAATCTGTAAAGTATTCCTCACTCATATTGTATATGCAGTTATTTGTTTAGTTTCAGAATTAATCAGTGATTTTGAACGAATTGCTTCAGTGAAGGACTGAATGACTCACTCTGTCACCCATACTTGTTTCGTTCCTGAATGAACCAGTGTTTTTAAACGAATCGATAAAGTAAATTATTTAATTCCTCAATCATATATGCAGTCATTTGTTTAGTTTCTGAATAAATCGGTGATTTGAACGAATAGTTTGAGTGAATGGTTCAATGACTCGATTTTAAACGAATCGGTAAACGATTCATTCATTCACTCTAAAAGACACTTGTCGCCACCTATTGGCGTAACGATGTATTAGGGAGAAAGCAGTGCAAATTTATCCGGCTAATAATCTAGTATTTTAGACTATAATAAAATTTGTCAATATGGCATCTTTTTTTTCTTTTTCTAAAGCAGCTACTTGTTTTGAATGTGAATATCACTGATTCTGATTTTTATTTTTTATTACTCAATATAGCCTACATTCCATGTGAGCCAACTACAGCATAAACACTGAACATGTACGTCTTTTATAATGTGTGATGTTCAAGTCTCCTTTCACACAGTTTTGTTATTGTTGCAAGTAGGCTAATTGAAAAACATATGCAACATATCCTTCACACATATAACGAAAGCAATGGCATCAGAGTTTAAGGTTTGGTCCGTGTTTTCGGCGTCTCCCCTATTCCAGAGTACAGGGACACATGAGTAGATCCAGCCGGGCCTCCTCCTCCAGCTCTACTAAGGGCAGGCAGATGTAAGGGATCAGGGGCAGACGTGGAGCCTCGCAGGGGGAAGGTGAGAGGTACACAGCCTCTCCGCTCCCAGTGATCAATCATTCTCCACTTGTCCTCCTCCCTGGCCCGCAGCTGTTCCTCCAACATCTCCTGTGGAAACACACTCTTCACTTTGCTTAAAATTATTACACAGACCATAAACCCAGAGAGGGAAAGCTCTGTTAACACTAGTGCACAGGGTAGTCACTGTAACCTTTAAGATGAGCCAGTGGTGCTTTGGACGAGAGCCATACAGCCGGCGCTGGCTTACCATTTTCATACCTGTGGAACTGATGTTTTTGCTGTGGAATTTATTTGCCACTCGCAGCCCAATCTCAGGAGCAGCATTGATCCCCTCGATGACGGCTTGAACCGCGGCCTTCATTCCAAGGGCAAGCTATCCGGAAAGCTTGTCAAATTACGAAGGTGTGCAGACCTGTTTTGACAACATCATAAAACAAGCAGCCAGAAATTGTTGACCATCATGATGATGACTAGAATGATTATGTGAGGAGGTGGGATTTTAGATTGCCTATTTTTTTTTTTTTTTTTTCGCACTGTGAAGCGAAAAACTATTTTGGACTGAATGAGAAACTGTTTTTTTTTTTTTTTTTCTTGTGCTGTTCTTGATTTGAAAATGTTAGACAGCCTGAATATCTCCTATTTCTATACTTATTATTGATTTTTGATACAATACGCCAAGTCTTATCATATAAGGAGTGTTTATCTGACCTATAAAGAGTCAAGTCATCACCACCATTTATGTGAACCAATTTATAAAGTAGTGGTGTTTCTGGAAGAAAATATTCTGGGTTTAGTACAAGCTAAGCTCAGTCGACAGCATTTGCAAGCATAATGTTGATGAATTTTCACTTTCATATCTCAAATCTGGGTTAAAGTGAGGCGCTTACTATGGAAGTGAATACGGCCAATTTGTAAACGTTATTCATTGTTTCAATGGACACAAGCCATAAACAATATGAATGTTAACATGATTTTAGTGTGGGAAAGAAATCACATACTAACATTTTTTGTGTTCTTGTACCAAGTTTGTTCATTGTTCTTGTAACACAATACCATTAACTCTAAAACGACAATGAAAATGATTATTTAAACAGCTTTACAGTTTAAATAAAACAATAATATTATATGAAAGTGTAAAGTCTAACCTTTCTGCTTTTAAAACTCCAAAAATAGCCCCATTCATATCCGTTTAAACCATAATTTTTGCACAAAAAAAAAAAGAGAGACAAAAAAATGATAAAAAACATTATGCCATGAATTCTATCGTTAAAGTTTAACTTGTTCAATAAACACGATTGCTACAAGTATTCTGTTTAGTATTCATATGCTATAGGAAACAATACATTTGTAAATTCTTTATTTGAAGCGTATGCTTTCTCTTATCACATATGTGCATTCACAGATATTAACTCTATACCAGGACCAGGTATGTGACTGGCATACCAACCTAGCCACTCCTAACCATTTCTGCTTTAAACACAGATCTAGGAACAGTAATCCATCTATTTCTGCTCATCTGCTATGAATTAAACATAGACGCAGGTCAGCACACAGTGTGTCTAAATCACTGCAGCCCGGCTGCCCTTAGCTCAACTTCTCTATTGACATAATGTCAGATATGACACTATTACTCAGCGAGTCGCGATGGTCATTTGATAAATAGTACCATAAATTGTTGACAAAACAATTTGTGATGTATTACGTTCGTGATGGGTTGTACTGCTTATCAAATCAAAGTAATCTGGTGGCGGACACCATTAATCAGCCTAATGTGCATAATCCTGCTGCTGATGGGAGACGACTTGCAGATTGTGGATGGTTTTCTACAATTCTCTCTTTTAGATTTAACCAGCACACTTCACAATTAAGGTTCTTTGTTGGCATGTATGGTTCCATGAAGAACCTTTAACATCCATGGCAAAAAAAAAAGGTTCTTTGTAGAAGAAAAAGTTTCTTTAGGCTGTAAAAATGTTCCTCAGACCAACATTCTTCGAAATAAAGGTTCCAAAAGAGGGTTTTCACAGCAAAGCCATAGAAGAACCATTTTGTGGTCCACAAAGAACCTTTCAGTGATCAGGTCTGAAAATAACCGAAAAAATATTTTTCCACTATTTGTACCTTTTGGGAAATGGAAAGGTTCCGTGGTTGTTAAAGGTTTTTCATGTAACCATAGATGCCAATAGAGCCTTTACTTTTAAGAATGAAGAATGAAATGGTTCTTTTATGAGCCTTTCACTCACAGGTTCTTTAAGAAACCAAAAATGCTTCTTTAATGACATTGCTACGAAAACCCTCTTTTGGAACCTTTTTTTTTTTCTAGGAGTGTTGGTCTGAGGAACCTTTTCTTTTAGTCTAAAGAACACTCAGAAAATAAGGTACAAAAGCTGTCACTACCTACACTGTAAAACTTTTTTTTTTTAAAGTAATTTCAACTTAAATTGCATTAAACTGATTTTAAAAATGAATTGAATCTTATAAAAAAGATACAAATTTGCTTAACTTATTTTGATGAGTTGAAGCAATGTAAAAACATATGTTGTCATATTTATTATTCATATAATTTATTTACAGTGTATATTAGTTCCTCAAAGGTACATATTTACACCAAAACTGTACATATTAGTACCTAAATGGTACATATTAAAACCTTTTTAACCGTCCCAGTGACAGCTTTTGTACCATTCTTTCTGAGAGTGAACCTTTTTCTTCAACAAAGAACATTTTTGTGTGTTTTGAATGCTAAGATTTTGTTTATTCAGCTGAACTAGATTGTGCTATATTTTAATCTCTCCCATTCTTAATTTTTTTTTATTTTAATTTTTTTAATTTAGTATCTCTTTGACAACCTTTCCCCTGACAAACCTGTGTGTTTTCATGACTATAACATTTTTAAAGCATATATTTGCATAAAACAGATATGTATGTCTCATAAATGCCCATATGATTTCAATGTGAACTGTTGAGAGACTTTAATTTTAAATGATTCTGTATGGAAAAAGTTTTGAATATATATACACACACACACACTATACATTAGGCCTGGCCTATACAGTATATACTATGGTTTTTCCCAGACCAGCAGTCATGTCATGTTGGTTCCATTACATTCTCTCTCCTCACCAGATTACACACTCTGTAGTGCCGCTGTGTGGTGTGTTTCCACGCTAAGTGAGCAGCCGATATCTCAGCTATCTCTGCTAGTGAACTTGCTCATCTCTGCTGTCAGATACAGATGACAGTGTTATTTTCAAAGGCCCACCACAGACAGGAGGACTTGTTTAATGTGCGACAACTTCCTGTGATCACTCAGCTTCTCTGTATTATGAGCAGAGCTTTGTATGTCCGTTTGCAAAGGCTCAAAGACTTGAAGCGTCTGAAGGAAAGAACGACAGATACAGACACAATGTGTGGAAGTCCACGGGAGCAACACAAAAGGCTGCTTATCAACTCTTGATAAGAGTTGAAAGGGTTTGCCTTTGTTTCTGCTGTCCACATCACTTGTAATTGAGAGGCTGTCGAAAGTTGAAATGATTAAAACTGAACCATTCACACACCATTAAGACACAATGACTGTCAACCCTACTGGTTTACAACATATTTCAGTATTACAGTATGTCTTTACATTCTTTTCCCCCTTGCTTTAATGTGCATTTTGAAGTAAAAACAAAAACAAAACAAAAATATTTCAAAAAATATGTCCTATTGCTCAATCAGTAAACTGTAAAATATTTTTTAAACTCTACCTTTTTGTATTTGCTGTTTATGTTACATTTCTTTAATTCTTTCATTTATCGGCGACTGTTAGCAGCACTTTATAATAACTTTCATTAATAACATTAACAAACATTATTATATTATATAATGCTTCACAGATCATGAATGAACATTCAAATGTTCAAAAATATATATATTTGAATGTAGGCCTACATAAATAAATTCAGCAAATAAATAATGTATGCATAATGACTCTTTCTTGAAAGTTACAAAAAATGTTTCCAGTGTCTCACATAAGACTGAAGAAGATTAAAGTTAAAAAAAGGTTCATCACAGAAAGTCTGGGTAAATATTATCATTTCAAACATAACACAGTGTCTGAAAAAAAATGCAAAAAATTTAAAAATTACCCATACAAAAAAAGTCAGTGCAGAATAACTATATTTTTTAAAACCCATGTATGACATCACCCGTTTCATTCTCTGCCATTGTTTTAATGTAGTCTGTGGTGAAAAAGTGATCAGAAGACTTTTTGCCCTTTGTTAATTAGAATCCAGCTAGAAAGGCCTGGAGATTTATGAAAGGGTTAGAACATACACCCGTAAGTCTTTCCTGTGCACCGGTGTAAAGTCAAGCAACCTTGAGACGGAGCCAAACAGATTGCTCACAAAAAAAAGAAAACATCTTCATGCGGCACATTTCGAACAAAGATTAATTAAAAAGCCAATTGCAATACATATATTTTACTGAGAGAAATTGGGGCATTTTTAAGAGTGATGCAGTAATTTCCACATCTTTATCATTAAGGGAAATTTCCACTCCAGCAAAAAAAAAAGAAAAAAAAAAGAAGCTTTTTTTAGCTTGAATAATATTATCAGGCCTTTTTTTCCTGCTGTTTTGTGAATGAGATGAAAAAACTGTAGATTTTAAAGTTCTGCTGCTTTCTGGTGAATGAAAACATATAATTAAGTCAAATTGTCAATCATTGGAGTGAGTGGCAGATGAGGGGTGTTAAATTCTCACTTTTAAAAGAAAACTCTAGAGGTCTGATCAATATATAGTATATATAGTTGATATAAATGTAAAAGTTTATTTATTTTTATAAATGTTTTTAAATGATTGCTTGATAACCACTAACGCTCAAAATAATAAATTGGTTTGAGTAGAGCCAACTGAAATTAAACAAATTAGTTCAATCAAATTAACTTTTATGAGTATTTAAAACCTTCTTCTTCTTTTTTTCACAAAACTGACACATTTTAAGAAATCTGAATTGTTTCATTGTTTTGTGAGTTCTTTTAATTTAGACAAACTTAAATTTAACTGAAACTGCTGGGATTTCTATTTCCCAGCATGCTTTGTCATGACACTCAAACGGAGAATAAATGCTAAAATGAAATGTTACATAATGTTTTTGTATAGTTGATTTAGTAGTGTTTAATATTTTGCAGTTTAGAAGAGTTTCTGTCATGTTGTTTTTTGTATGCATGAGCTTAGTTTAAGAACAGATATCCGTTAAATGGTTTATATTTGCTGTGCTCATTCAGCTGTGCTATGCTAATGCAATTAAACCATTGTGTAACCAATTAGCAAGGTAGCATTTACTGAATTATCTAGTTAAAACTAGCCAAGTTTCCACTACTAAAAATATTTAAGTTGAGATGTAAAAAATAGCTGGTAACTGATTACCTCAAATTTTTTGAGTTACGCCAACTTATTCAGGTTTACACTGTGTGAGACTATAGTGTATGATACCTTTTCTAAGCAGTGAATAATTTTACATTCAAATATGTTACATTACACTAAAAAAAAATTGAGAGGAGACCCTGTGGTTTGATAATAAAAGCAAACCGAACTTGACCTTTCCATGCATTGAATCAAATGGGCTGATAACAGAGCAATAAGGTAATGGCCGATGAGTCTTAATTTCTCAGTTTTCTCTGCCAATACATGTACTATTAATCTGAGGGTGTTTTTGTAGTGCTATTTTTACAAAAAGTGAAGGAACTGAGTCTACGACGACGCATTTCAACTTGAATGTTAACTTTGTGAGCGGAGCGGAGCGATACATAATGCAGTGCTGTTGCCTGTTCATCTCTCATGAATGTGCCGTTTCAGCACTGCTGAAGTCATTAAGAGTCCCTCTGGTTTAATGAGTAAACCCAGTCTAATCTAACATTCACCACCCCATTTTCTCATTTAATACTCAAATCCTTTTAAAAAATGGATAGCTGTAACTTTGCTCTTTTTTTCAAACACATTAAGATGAATAGCAATAAATATGTTTTCTCGGAAACAGAAGGTGAAGTTTGTTCTCCATTCATGAAACCACATAGACTATAATGTGCTTGCTGAACAACAACAATAGTCCGAATAAAACTAATAATGTAACCAATTATAAAATTACTACTACTACTACTAATAATAATAACATATTAACAGTCTATTTCTGCAAACACGATTTCATAAAATTGTAATTTTAATAACTGATTTTCTTAATCACAGTCAAATGTTTGAAATACATATTTAAAATTTGGGAAACATACAATCATGTTTATGTTTAGGGTAATTTTCCCTCATGCCAAATTGATTTGTGTGTCTGTAAGCCCTGTGTTTATCTGTTTTCCAGTGTAGCAGAGAAAGCTAACCACATCGTCTAGCTTCCGTGGCAGACAGACACAGGGAAAGATCCTATACATGGGAGATGACCCGTTAATGTGGTTTGTCCTGTATGCTTTAGCCGCAATTCATTTTAATTGTGCGTATGAAGTTTAAAAGTATTAGTGTCAGGTAAAGATTCATTGCTGCGGTTTGATTTAAGGCCGGCCTAATCGGAAGCAACCATGTGTTCTGGCAGATGTTTACATAAGCCTCACTTGCTCCCTGACAGGAGTTAAAAAGTACAGTTGTGGTAATCAAATTGTGGTGTGCCAAGTCAGATGCACGAGGCAGATTGAATTAAGCAGGCTTGCAGATTTATGTATGAGGAGACGCCAGCCAGGGATACAACATTCATCTGAGTCAGAGCGGGGGGGGTCTCTGAAACCCACCCCCCCACCCAGTTCTGCTGTTCTCCTTTGTGTCTTGTCTCTGTACCGGACTGACACACGATATCGATGTTGAGGCGAAGTAAACTTGCGCGTCCTCGTTTACCGAGACGAGAACGGGTTAGAAAGCAGTCTCCAAATGAATGAGAGCAGTTTTTCGCTCACGACTCAGATTGTTACACACTTATTCGCTCACAACAGACAGAGACGGAGTAAAGAGTCTGGAACAGCAAGAACAATTGAAGTCAGATTATGTCTGGTTCAATGGTGACAATGAGGCGGCGGAGGAGGGCGTGATTGGAGAGAGAGCGAACGAGAAGGAAAAATCATTAGTTCTCCTTCTTTCATGTTGATTGCAGGCACGTAATATGATTGATACAAAAAGAACATCTAACAGGACCGTTCGATTGTTTAAAAATATCGCCGCTCAGATACGGTTTCCAATGGACTGCGCTGAAGAATACGAACATCTGGCCTCTGCTCAAAGATACGCTTCTCTTTGTGGTGAAAATGAATACGATTCAACTCAAAACGATCTGACATAAATGGGCTTAGTGACCGTGAATGGTTTTCTTTTTCCCTCGTTTTTCGTCAATTCTGTCAGCGCAACATATTCTTCAATGGAACGGGTCAGCATTAAATTAAACCTCAACCAGTTTCCAATAGTAATTAACTTGAGTATATCGCAGGGCTATTATTCACATCTAAGTAACCTTTTAATAGCAGTACTCTTTAAACCCCACTGCAGGTAATGACTTTAAAGAGGCCTTATTAAAAGAGAAATGGTAATGAGCTTTAATAAAGCAGAGCAACTCTGAAATGAAGAAGCATTTTGTATAGAGGAGGACACAGGGACCAGTGTCTGAGCTTCATTAATGAGAATGATGATCCCAGCAGTCCCTCTTCAGTGTGTACATGAAGTTAACATTAACCATGATGGAGGACAGATCTATCCAAGTGGAGAGAGAAATGGATTCTTCTAATCAGAAAAGAGGAACCTGAGTAAATTCAATAAAAGGAGAGTCCTGATAACACAATTCATGTGATCTGCGAAGCAGCAGAGACTTATGGGACATTTCTCGCAGAGTAATTACGGCGCAACCCGGAAAACGGTGACATTATATCAAACCGGATATGAATCCAGCGGAATGTCACAGCTGAATTTTTGTCGAACGTTATTGTTCGAGGCTTTATTTTTGCTCTTTAATTTGGCAAAAGTTAATTAGGCTTCAGATGTATGATGTATATTTATAATTGTGGGCCTTGAAGCAAAGCACAATTATGGGAATAAATTGCCGTTTTAATTTATTTATATTCTCCGCTTCTCGCAGTTTTGGCAAAGCATGAAAAGTTCAGGGCGCTGGAGAAAAAAAAAAAAAACGAACGAGGAAATAAAACCGGTAATTCTCTGATTTAACATTCGCCAATTCACAAGACAAGCAATTAAAGAAAAACACAGAGAAAACTGAGAGAGAAAACAATCGAGGCAGAAGAACATAATGAAATCAATCTTCTCCAAACAGCTGGAGTTGAATTCCAGCTGACATGAGCACCTGGAATTGCTGCCGGGTAACAACCATAGGCCCGGAGAAAGCTGCTACACACACACACACACACCCACAACTGTGTTCGCTCTTGGTGGCACTTTGACTGGCACCCCCCGCTGCCTCGTCCTCCCGCCGCGAAACGTCGCAGAACGCTGCGGTGACGTTCCTCCGACTAATTAAAGGGATGATTTGTGCAACGCTGACTTTTTATTTAATTAATCACCTGCACAAAGCCATAAAAAGCCATCATTTAAAAAGATTCCTGTTAGTTTGCCATGTGCCTAATAGATTATGGTACATTAAAGAAGTGACATGATGATGTATTTTAAAATATGGCCACCTTGCCAGGCTGGCAAACTTCCCAACTTTTTTTTTTCTTCTTTTTTTTTTGGAGAGGGTTCCCATTGATACAAATGAAGTGTCAACACTAGCAAAAGCTTGCAAACGGCTCCTTTTACCTATTAGGACAACTCGCTTTGTATAAGTGCAGCATTTTTTTTTTTTGCTGCTGCTGCTCTGTTCTGTGAGACTCACATGTAAATATGAATTAATGATTATACAAGAAGTGAACAAAAGCTCTCTGTCTGGTCCTTCTCCTGCGACACGTATTAATTAGTTCAGAAGAAAACAAGTTCATTTGTGAGATGAAGAATTTGAGTTATGCATGTGTTGAGAGCGTGTTTGTTTGTCTCCCGAGTGTTGTATGTGAAAATGTAAATGAATTTATCTTCAGTTATTTAAAATAGCGGCAGCTTTCAATTGCTATTTTAATTCTATTTTTAATGTGTGTTGGGGGTGGGGTGGTGGGGGGGGTTGTTTAAGTACTGAAAACTTCACCAAGACATTTAATTGTGTGTCTAAGCAAACTTGGCAATAAATCTCATTCTGACTGCTATCTCTTTTCTCTTTACATATATATATATACATACACACACACATTTATATATACACACAACACTTCTGACTAAACAGCTGAACAAAGGTAAACACATAAACAATAAAAACCAACAATTATGGACCTTTCACTAACAAATAACACACTTGCAAACCTATTTTTTATGACTTTGTTTCTTCAAGTACTTTAACTCAAGCCTGGTCAGAACTTACCCAGCCAGAAATCATGAAAACAAACACAGCTAGAGCTTTTTCTGAGCATTTCTGGTTTTAACCAGCTAGTGTTTTTTAGTTTATTTTTAGTCGATGTGCGTGCGTGCATGTGTGCGTGCATGCGTGCATGCGTGTGTGTGTGTGGACATTGTGGTAAATTCTGTGGATAAAAAGTCCCATGAGGAAACCAGCTCATCATTATTATCTTTTATTTTATAAATCATTATATTTAAAATAATAATAATAATAAAATGAAGGGTTATGTTTAGGGGTAGGGTAAGGGTTACAATGTAAAGTATAAAAATAATTTTGTCTGTGTAGAGTCCTCAACACAATGACACAACATGTGTGTGTGTATGTATGTAATCATGTGAGTTAAAAAAATTCTCTCGAGACGTTGGTGTGCAATATTACAATAATTTGAATTAAATGAAATGCCTAAAATTGTCCATATGCATCCTGGTGTGTGCTATAGGAATGAATTAATAGCTATATTTATCTATTGTTGTAGTTGTTGTTAAATAGCATTTAGCCTAATATCTTTTAAAGTTTGGCTAAAGTTTCATCTTTCCCAACCTGATCTCTTAAATTCATATCTCAGATTTCCATGTTCAACGTCGCACAACCTGTCTCTAATTATCTTAAAAACAGTAATTAACCATAAATATTTGTTCAGCTCCCTTCACGAGAGCAGTGTGTGAAGCAGAGGACTAATGTAATTTGGTTTCCAGCCTATCAAGATTAATTTAGCATTGGACATGATGAATGCAGCTGTGGCTGCGTCTGCGATGCATCAGTGTCAGGAGGGCCACTTCGCCCAGATTTTTCACACCAGTCCGGCGTTTGGAGAGACAGAGTGCGGTATTAGTCATTGTTTTTGGGGAAGAGGCCCGCGCGCACTGATTTACTGCCAGACGACGTTCAGAGGAGGAGGCGCCATTAGCCTTGACAATCCTTTAAAGCTATAAAAAATTCAGACTGTGTGAATTTGATTAGCATCTCTCTTGCTTGGTGGGAAGCCGAGCTGAGCTTGTTTTATCTGGGTGGTATTGAAATTGACACACTTTTTTCCCTCCCGCGCCGTGCCAGTAATACTCCAGCGGTGGCATTTACCTGATTTGAAGAAGATTGAAGAATAGGACAGGAGTGGAGCAAGCGAAATACCCTCTTTACTGAAATCGACTCCAAGATGCAGATGCAGCGCACCAGCTGAACAGAATGACGCGAGCGGCGAAACAATCACAAAATAAGCTATTTGTTTGTGAATTTAAGAACACATTAAGTCTGTCTAGCTCGAAGCAGTAGCAAGGGGTATATTACCTGCTCTGAAAATGATGAAGAGAAATCGTTTTACAAAGAAATGATAAAAAGCGCCTTGAGCAAGCTGCAGAACTAGGGTGCCGCACACAGGGAAGATGAGCGGGCCTGATTAAAATTTCCATCTTTATCACCAGGCGATCACCCCCGTGACGACTGCGCCTCACGTGCAAGGCTCTGACACTCCTGAGGATATCGATAACTTTTATATGATTGTTGTAAAAGGCCTTTCTTTGAGAAAATGTCACACTTCCCCCCCCCCCTCCCTCTGTTCTCGCTCTGTTGTGTCTCCTTCTGAGGTGCTGTCTATAGAGACATATGAGAGAACAGAGGCAATCGCCTGTCAAGGCTGATACTCACTTCCTGTGGAAATATGATGTTGAAATACTCCCCGAGCAGATAAGTGTCTTTACACATGAGCAGCACATTTGATTGCCTTCTGCAGCGAGAACAGAAAGTGGATTACAACTCTCTCTTTCTTACTCTTGCTTGCATGCTCACACACACACAGACAGAGAGAGAGAATAGCTCTTTCTATCTGAGCATGAATGCATCTTGCCCAATTGTAATGTTCCTCCTTTGCCCTCATTCACTTTTTCTCTCTAATGAACACATGGAGACATGGAAGAAGGAATATGACCTGCCCTTCACAACTGGAAGAACTCGGTGCTCAAGAACATAATGGTGTAGCCAGTCTTAAAGTAATAGTTAACCTAAAAATAAATATTCTGTCATTTTTGTTTATATATTTTTTAAAGGAAAGGGAATAGTTCACCTAAAAATTAAAATTCTGCTAAAATGTTACAGTAAGGTTCCATTTGTTAACATTAGTTAACAATTCATGTTAATAATGGGACCTTATTGTGCAGTGTTACCAAAATTCATTCATTCTTTCTTTCTTCCTATACGTCTTCTGATTTCTGAATAACATGCTGGTCTCACTTTTCAATAGACTTCAATGGTTTTCAGTAAAAAAAAGAAAATGTGGACTGGGCCAAAAAAAAAAAAAAACTTCCTAAGACTTGAGCACTACATTCCGAGTCATCTGAATACTTTCAGTAGTTTTGTTTGAGGAATAGACACAATTTTTATTTGCTATTGAATGAAAATGTTGACATACTTGAGCATGAGATAAGTCAAGTCACCTTCATTTATATAGCGCTTTTAACAAATGTAGATAATAGATGATAATAGGAAATTACAGTAACAGAGATTGTTTGGCTTTAGAGCAGCTCTAGAATAAAGTTATTGTCCAGCTAAAGTTAGTTTTGATTGATTCGCTTCCGTTAGATAAGCGATGCACAGTTCTAATCATAATTTTAAGACTCATTCTCAAATAGGACTGATTCAGTTCTCAAATTCAACTCTCCAGAGGCATCGCTAGACCCCTTTATTGGGGCCGTGCTGTGGTAAAATATTACTGACATATAGTCATCTGATGATGTAGATTACGTATATGCCAATCTGAGAATAATTTCCCCTGATTATATAGCAGCACTCGTGTCATGCATGTTGTCTATCCACTCAGAATCAGAGATGGCAGATAAACAAATGAACCAATAATTAGATTTAACTGGTCAAACGGGTTTGCAAAAAATTCTGAAATTGTTCAAGAATCAGTTTAATTCATCCGGACAGATCACTCACGCACTGAATCATTTGTAGTTTTTTCCCCGCTCCCAAAGAGTATGGGATACTTTAAAGACAGAAAACAAAAAAAAGCGCATGTGACGAATCAGCTCTTTATTGCATGTGAAGCTTGTGAATGACTGCAGGTAGACTATTTATGTCCATATACATAACAGTATCAAAAAAGAAATAGAGAGAGAGGCCTGTGCGTCAAACAAACCAATTTTTTGTGAACTTTAACCAAATGCCAAAAAATAGACCAGTCCCACATTTCACTTCTTCTTTTCCAAGCTCTTATTTCCTCCCTACAGTGAAACTGGTGCCATTTCATATGTTTTTTTGTTGTGTTTTTTTGTCGTTCTGTGAGAGTGGCACATTACAGCTTTGCTGGGAAAGAGACCGGTGCCTCTCCACATTACAGAGTAAATAAATTTGGGTGCTCCAGAGGCCTGCCATTGTGGGATGCTGACTATAATTAAGCGCTACATTAGAAAAGAGGGCCGGAATAAAACATGAGTATGTAAATGCTGCCCGGAGCTGATATTGTAGTGATTATTACAATGCAGATGAAGCATTTCTCATAACTGCTGGTGCCTACTGATGCCTCCGAAAACATCTGGACCTTTTAATTGAAAAATGGCACAGCGCTCTGCCTTGCTGCTGCTCGCACACTAAGTGAAGTCAACAATTAAGACAAAAGCCTAATTGATAAAATTGCATTATTTGCTTATTTGGCGTTCCAGTGAGATGAAACATTTGATTTATCATTATTTACGGGCCAGTGGCAGAGGGGAGACTATTTTGTTTCGCCAGCATTATTAAAAAAGAATAAACACATACGTTAAAAAAATGACCACATTCAGTGGGGACCATGTTGCATGAATAAATAATTATTATTAAGCTTCTTTTGCGTTGCCCATTTGGATAAGCATGAGAAAATAATTTATTACTGTTGCTTTATGCAAATTTATGAACTGAAGTTTTTTTGTTTTTTTTCTCACTTATACCTTGCTTTGAGGATTTTACTGTTGGCTAATAAATGAAAAGATAATAAACTGCCTGAATATGATCACAATGCTGAGTAATAGGTAACACTTTACATTACAGTGTATGAATATTACTATGATTAATTACTGAAGCATTTGGGTCCACAATGTGTCCATAATAATCACATTCCAAGTATGTGTAGTTCATAAGTACTTCATATCAGCTACTTACTCTGTAAATAGGCAGTAAAATAAAAATAATAAAAAAAGGACTGTATTACCATTATTGTAATCTAAATAAAGAGGCACATTGAAATCACCAACCGATTACAATAATTTTGACTCTAGTTTATGTTTGATTTTATTTAACAATAAAAAAACAACAGACCTAAAGCCACTGATTCAGTGATTTTTTTATTTTTTTGTAGCATACATTTTAGCAGTCATGAAGTAATCACTGATTCAGTGATTCATAAAAACAATAGTTTCGTAATTGAATTAAAATGTATTTTTGAATGAATTGGTTGGGTCAATGATTTAATGACTTACGTAATCATAAAGAAAGTCACTACTTTTGTTCCCAAATGAATCAGTTTTTTAGAATGAATCATGTGAATGAATATTTGAATGATTCACTCATAAAGACAGCCACTTAATGTCTCCACCTACGGGCGTAATAACCTAATGAAGATAAAGTCACTAAATAAACCCACCAATAAGTTTAATTTTTTGTTTGTTTAATTCTGAAATTGGCTGGGAAGCGTTGTCTCACAAATGACGGAAATGTATGGCTGCATCCGAAATCGCATACTTCCCTACTAGATAATAGGTGAAAAAACAGTATGTCTGAATTCACAGACAAAAAGTACCCAGATGACCTACTTCTTGCGGCGAGATTCTGAAGTGTGCATATGATGGACACTTTACTATCCCATGAGGGCACGGGAGAGGATTTGTGAACGACAGTGAAGCGACGCAACTGACGCTGTAAGGTCACATGATAATGACAACATGGCGAATGTAGAACGTCCGGATTACATTCATACTACACACATTTATACTATATAACACTTTTTTAGCGGTCGTGAAGTAATTACTTATTCAGAATAAGTACCTACTCAAGAGAGTATGTGATTTGGGACGCAGCCTCTGTCAGTGGTGGGGAAAGAGGTATCATTATATATATATATGTTATGAAATAATTACCTACATAGTACTAACACTACTTTAATGCTGCAAGATCTTCTCATCTGAGCTGCCTCAGCGGTCTGTCTGTCACTGCTCGTCAATGTTAAAATATTTGAGATGACCAATCAAATCAAAGTAGGCGGGCTTTATGTTCACAGAAGCTGATGAGAGCGAATTCCAGCGCGACACTTCAGTAAACTCTCATAAAGTGCGAGATAAGATACTAAACTAAACATTTCATATTTGACAGCTGTTTTAGGATAGAAATGTTAAACAACTTACAAAAATAATAAGTCAAACTAATATAACTTTTTGCATTTTGAATAGAAAATATTTACTTTATTCATGTAATGTAATAATTAGTAGCTGTCAATGTGAGGGTACAAGAAACATTAACAAAGCCTTTTTCATCATATTAGGCATAAGATTAATAATGAATGTGTACATATTGTGAATGAATTTGATAAACTTATTTAGCTAGCGTTCATAGCCTTCATTAAACTTGTCTAAGAAAATGGTTAAAAAAAATATAGGCTAACCCTATGTTTACTTTCTTCACCGACACAGATGAAAATGAAAAGACTATCAGTCAAAGCTCAGCTTTAGGAGGGGAAGAGATACAGGGCAAGATAAGAAGAGAAAAAGGAAGAGTGATGGAGTAGAGGTACTGACAAATAATCTAATGCCCACTGACATAGTTTTAAAGCCAATTTCTTATCCATTTTTTGGCTTTTAAACATCTTGGAATGCACAGATCAGAAAAATCTACATTTTCTTGGGAGAGTATGCACCCCAATCCCCCTAACTACCTCAAATTTTGGACCTTGGTAATTATAAAACCCTACCTACGGGCCTGGTAGGTAGACTTGGTTGTTTTTGCAAGTTAGTTTCGTACGGTGCACTTGCACTGACCCCTTTCAAAGTCAACAAGCCATACCCTCTGAAAGAACTCATCATCAGTCTGGGCCCCTCTCAGCTAGATTTGTGGTCCGGGAGCGGGGCTGTGTGGAGCGGAGGGTACTGTTCATCTGCCAATATGGCACGCGGGCTGAGTGATGGGCGTTCGCTGTTGTCACTAATAATCAGAGCTGTAATGATCTGCAGACAGGAGGCTGCAGGGGCAATGGATTGTGGCAGAGGGTTGGGGGGGAGTTGAGGGGTTTTGTAATGATCGGCGTACTAAGCCGGAGGTATGTGCACAAGGGTGTGCTTAGTTCATTCCAGAGCAGTTTTCAATCCAGACCATGTTACTCCTGCAAGCTGTCATGATGCTGTCGGCGTATTATCTGTATTAATTATGCTTAAAATTAGCTCTGTATTTTTAATATATTGTATATAATATAAAGTATTTTTAAATATATGAGTATGTTTTTATATATATATATATATATATATATATATATATATATATATATATAGTGTGTATGTTGTTTATATATATATAAACAAAAAAGTGTGGTCACTTAAATTAACATTATTTATTTTTATAATTATTTTAATTCTAATGAAACAGCCGCAAGTGCTGAAATACTACTCATTCAGGTCACTTTACTTGACAAATTAAAATTGTAGGGTAATGCAGGGCTGTTTTACTTGGTCAAAACAATCGTACTATAAATACGTTTGAGTGTGTTGAAAGTTATGTTAATGTTACTCTGTGTGTTCGCTCAGTGGCTGGAATGAGACACTATAGTTGAACATTGCAGTAAGCTAGATCGATATTAGAATATCATATTAATAAAAGCTTGATAACTTGTGTTGCTAAATGGCATGCAATTAATTAAAAATATATTGTATGGTGGAGAATATGCTGTATTACTGTTAATACAAATAAAGCTTTTTCTGATTATGCTAAGTTCGCCACTTGACAAAATAGCATTGTCTCAGAGGCACAAGAGATTCACAGACTATTCACTGAGCTATTTAACAATGATTAGTTTTCTGCCGATAAAAGTACCCAAACAGTTGCTCACCTGTCTAATAGAACACATAATGGTAGCACTTTATTTTACAGTCCTGATCCCCATGTACATAGTACTATAATATGTACTTATTAATTGCAATAACTGGGTAATAACTACTAATCCTGAATCTACCCCTAACCTAACCTTAGCCCATGTAGTTACCTTATATTACCCAGTACTATCTTAAGTTAGTACATGTACTGTAAAATAAAGTGCAAACCACATAATATATTAAAGCGTCTTTGTTGTTTGCTGATATGACGTAATTGACAGGCGACGCAATGGCACGGGCTGCTACACAGGTTAAAATAGCCGCTTTCTCTGGATTTAAACATTGTTGGAAACATTTGGGATAATGTAAGTTCACAAGTCAACGAAATATATATATATATATATATATATATATATATATATATATATAAGTTTTTTGCATATTTGAACCCAAAAAATCTTACATATTGTCTTTAATAAATAAAAAAACATGTTCATGTTAGTTCACAGTGCATGAATGTTAACAGATATAGCTTTTGTTAAAAATGTGTTTGTAAATGCTTACATTAACATTAACTAAGATTACAAAATGCTGTTGAAATATTGTTCATTGTTAGTTTCATTGGTTACTAACTAATGTTAACAAATTAAACCTTATTGTAAAGTGTTACTATTTAAAGTGTTTTTTATTCTTTAAATCACACCTATTTGGATAATCCTGAAGCTTTTTTTATTATTATTCAATTCTTAATTATAGTAATTAAATTATAGGCTATTTTGCTTGCAAACAAGGGGCCATTTCTACAGTATACTGTGAGAAACATAAACTGTAGTTATCCTGGCCATGTCTCTACATCTTGCTTTAAGCACAACTTATAATTTATGCCTTTTTTCCATCTCCATGCTACATGCATGTGATATTCCAGCCCAACATCTGCCTTTCATTCATAACGGCATTGCATTAGCTCTGTGTCATCATTCATCCGAATATAAAACACCCCCATATAATTTATATGTACATCTATTTTAATATGTATATTAGTTCACCAGGGTCTCCATCATCTGTGTGGCACGTGAGATGATGGAGATGCAGACTTTCCTGCAGGGGCCATTATGATAATATCACATCAAATGTACCAGCACATTTACATACTCAGAGACGGACGCCCACCTGGATTATACCTACCGCAGGATCAACATCAAATGCCATGTCCATATTTTGCTGCGTTTCATGTCAATTTTCGACTTTTTTTTCATGTGACATTGTTTTGTGCACTGGAGTTTGCATTAGGAAAACGTGAAAAATCAGAAATCAGATATTTGGGCAGCACATCTGTACATTTTGTTTAAGTGTATCTTCATTTCTACATTTAGATTTTCTGATTCACTGGCACTCTTTACCTCTGGCGGAAATGTCCTAATTACACATACACCCAAAACCGCATCTCTTCCCTCAAGATTATATTTATTTCAGCAGAGCAAAATGATGAGAGAGAGAGAGAGAGAGTGAGAGAGAGAGGAAAAAAAAAAAGGGTGGCTACTGCTTTGGTAATTTAAGAGAGTGCTAATGAGTGTCTGCTAACCTTTCTCCACCATCCATCAAACCGTAATGGAGTAGAAGATCCTCTTTCCAATCGTGCTTCATTAAAAACTTTCTATTAAATCTAAATATGACGCCATGTACCGATGAAATTAATAGAGTTTCAAATGCTTATATCATCTCCATGGCCTTAAAATCCTCGCAAAACATTTTAACAGCATTGATTATATTATTTAAATATGATTTAATAAGACAAGGGTCTCTAACAGTGCATAGGGACAATAAAAATATACGGCAGCAAGATCAATGCACGTTGGTATTGGATTTTTGGAAGCTTAAATGTTTTTCTTTGGCATTTATTTGGAAGCTTAAATGACTTTCATGAGGCATTTATTTGTGTACCTGGTGCAGCTAATTTACTCCATGTAGAAGTTGGAGAAAATGTCACTATTCTGACATATAACTTTAACTGGTCATATCAACTCACAGCCTGGTGATATTTATGAAGAAATAATGTTATTATTATTCATTGAGAACTAAGTGCATCACTGAAGAATTCACGAAATTGTGTTATAATCTGTCTTAGCAGATAAAACAATTATCTGTCTCAGCAATATAATTTGAAGTATTTTGTTATATAGTAAATTAATTATTGCTGAAACTTGATAAAATGATCATTATAACCAGACTTACATTTGGTAACGCTTTATTTTACACTGTTCTTGCTGCACGCTACATTTAGTTACTATAGTAATACAGTAAATTATGCATAATTACAAGCAACCCTAATATAGCAAGTACATGTAGTTAATATTACTCAGTACTTAAATGTATAATCACACTGTAACAAGGACACTTTAATAAATGGCAGAAAGATTGAATTTGTTCTTTTTGCTAGCATGTTTGCTTTTTGCTAGCGTGTTTCTGTGACTTTGACTCTGTCAAACAGTTAATATTCTGCTAATTCTCTGACTTCGTTTTTGTGTAGACTGCTAACAGTGCAAGTCCATATGCAGCATGGTGTGTCAGACTTCATTGTGTGTGTGTGTAAAAGAGAGAGAGAGAGAGAGTCTTAATTAACGGCTTGCCTTCGATTGGGTGACATGTTACCTGTCAGAGTCAACACGCAGCGCTATTCAAGCCTGGACTGTTTGTTTCTGTCACTCAGCTGCCAACAAACTCCCAATTTTATTCTTCTTTTTCCCTCTCTCTCTCCTTCTCCCCCCCCCCTCCCTCCCTCTCTCTTCATTCAGTGTGATGTTATTTGATTCACTTCTTAAAATGACAGTTTCTGCATGAAAAATCAAAGTGTGGAGTCGAGTAGTATGTATATAAAAGGGAACGTTTCCCAAGATCTAAATAGCATTAAAACTTAAGAGTGAAAAAAGAATTGCTCACAATTTTTAAAGATACTATATAAACTGCGATCATAAAATATATTTTTATATTTTAATTTCATGACAAGTTTTATTATTATTATTATTATTAAAGATACAATTATGTTAACTCCAAAAGAAGATATAGGTAGATAGAACGATAGATAGAACGATAGATAGATAGATAGATAGATAGAACGATAGATAGAACGATAGATAGATAGATAGATAGAACGATAGATAGAACGATAGATAGAACGATAGATAGATAGATAGATAGATAGATAGATAGATAGATAGATAGATAGATAGATAGATAGATAGATAGATAAAAAGGGATATATTCATTTGATTAGGAATAACATAACAGATAAAACCAAGTTAAGTAAAGAAAAAAAGTATATATTTAATTTGCTTTTTTTTTTCTCCCAAATTTAAACAAACTCAAACTGAGTGACAACAAGCTCGCCTGCTGAGTTGTCAAGGTACGTTTAACGAGAGCTCATAAAATGCTGACTTGAGCTCCATGTGGAAGTGTTTAAGTGTGTGTGTGTGTGTGTGTGTGTTGGATGGCAAAAGTGTGTTGTGACAGACTAATAGTCCGCTCAGGTGTTTTCTCCCTTTGCCTGTTATAAATATGGGTGGCCTTGTTTTTGCTGGGCCGGAGGGTCATGTTTTTATGAGTCAGGCTAATCAGCTCCACTGACAGCGCAAACATGATAATTACCCCACCAGTCACACACATGCACACGTTGCTTTTTCTTCATCTGAAAGATGATATTTTGAACCTCATCAAAGAAGAGGAGTGTTTGAGAAACGCAGCTGAGGTGACAGGTGGTAATTAGCCAGAGAAGGGCATGACTCAGGGGTGGAGTAATCATACGACTCAGGTAGACGCCGGGTCTGTTGCGCCAATGTTTGCGACTTACTGTGTTCGCCCTTACTGTGATTATTGTGAAGAGGCCCTTCAAACATCAGCTGCCTTTCAACTCTTGTTTATAACAATATCTCACCATCTGTCCGTCTTTCTGTCACTCATCCACTGCGTTTGATAGAGTAAAAAAAACAAAAAAGGATGGCTGAGCGGCGAATCAAAACTACGACAGGTGTTGTTCTGGCACTCAGTGTATTTACTAAGCCACATCCCTGGTGCTTTCCCCATCAAAGTAAAGAACTCCCACACTTAGCCAGATGTGTGCAACGCCTGTGTCAGTACGATGCCCTCTAACCTTTTCTGCATCGACGACGGAGTGAAGGAGAACAGCAAGAGGGCAAAATGGCAAATGGTGAGGTGTACACAGTGCCCTCCCTGCGCTATAAATCAGACAGGCAGGCAGGCCTGAATGAGCTTCTCCTGCAGTCCTCGCTGCTGGCACTACCCATCGCCATTCATCACCTCCCTCCTTTCCTTCCTGCTCTCTTAAAGGCCACAGGAAGTAGTGCAGACCATCTCACAGTCTTCACCACCCACCAGTAAGAGAGCATTTCGTCCAGCCACCCTCTCAGTGACTCCTTTGATGCTCTCGGAAAGCACCACCAATAGTGTAGCGGAGAGCAATCATACGGCGTACGGCGACCAACTAGGATTTAGCCACACACCCGTCTAAAACTTCATCACCAAGGCCAATTTCAAATTACAATAGCTTTATCAGTCAGCATGACCTAAATATACTGTAGTGAAGGTTATATCTATTATTTATATTAGGGCTATATAAATTAAATAAAATTAAATAAAATTACATTCAAATAACATATTACAATTTAAAAAAAAATGTTTTCTATTTGAATATATTTTAAAATGTAACTTATTCCTGTAATGGGAAAAACTTCAGCGGCCATTACTCAGTTCGGTGTCACACGATCCTTCAGAAATTATTCTAATGATTTGGTACGTAAGAATTATTTCTTATCAATGTTGAAAACAATAGTGCTGCCTAATATTTTTGTGGAAACCATGTTACATTTTTTTTTTACATTTGATATAGAAATCAAAATAAATGTAATAATTTCTTTTCAAAAAATCTTACTGGTGCCACACTTTTGAATTGATAACTTAAAATATATGGATATTGTATAAATAACTATCTATGTCATATCATCTAAACTATGGTTTTTAGTAAAGTGCAATATACAAGCAAAATAACTCGAAAATAATTTTTTTATGATTTCTACACATTTCATGCAATGAAGTATGACTTAAAAGTTTAACATATAAGCTATAAAAAGCGTTGCCATCTTGATAAATTCATTTACTCACCTTTTCAGACACCACTGCATCACTAGTACCATGTCGAAACTGCTGTGAGTTCCTCACTAAACTTTGGAGCCAGTGTGTGAACCATTGATTGCTGGAGGAGTTAACTGCTTTGTATGGTAAATGGCATTCTGTATATCTTTCTATTATTCAAACTGTCACTACAACATAGCCTAATCTTAGTGATACTGGAATTACTTTACCAACTAGAGGCAACATGCCATTTCAGAGTCACAGAATTACACCTTGGAGAAGCATTTATGTGCAAGTTTAGGCAGTCAAGAAACTTCGGCTCTGATCACATACAGGTCTGTAGGCATGCAAGGTAATAAGTCTACAAAAGTGAAATGGGGTGCACGATCCCCTGAGGTTCTTCTCTGGAAAGAGAAAGAGATTGAGAGATACTGTACATTTTTCACGAATCACAATATCAATGAGCTAAACATTAGCCTAAATCAAAAATGGCTGCTGTTATCCAGTTGGCCTCAAAGATTGTGATAAAGCCATAATAGCAACGGAGCTCATAAAAATCATCAGACAACAAGATATATGGACTGAAAAAAAGTGTGGAGAAAATAAAAGTGTGAAAGAGGGAGAAACATAAGATCCAGAATTCAGACTTTTGCTATTACTTTAATTACTCTAGAATGTATCTGATTGAAATGTGTTACATGCGGCAGGTAGATACTGAGAGTGTGTATATTAGGGATGCAGGTTTTTTTTGTTTTTTTTTACCTGTTCTATTTGAAATGTTTCATGTAAAACGTGTTTTCTTGTAAATAAATTAGTAATGTATGTATAGGCCTTTCGTACCTTTCACCCATGTATTCTTTCGTAATATCCCTTTAAATAACAAAAGCAAATCATTGATGACATCATCATTCAGGAAGTGACATAATTGTTGGTTTGTAAACAACACGGCAAAGGCAAACATATTTAAGTGTTAGCAATAGATTTAATGAGTCGTCTCACTCTAAAACATCACTTCCTATTCCATACTAAAAAAAGTATATATTTCAAAAGACGGCAAATAAATAACGGTCATGTAAGCAAACTCTCAATCCCTCACTGAGCAGGTGCCAACTATAGCTTTTTATTTCCATCCTGTTGTTTCATTCTGTTAATTTTCTTGTCATTGTTCAAATAATCAACAGTTAATAACATTTAACTGCCCATGCTTTATTGAAGAATATTCCCTAAAAGTCTAGTATAAAAAGGTATAACAGGTAACAGGGATAATCCCTTTGTGTTGTACTTGCACTTATTGTGAAGCTAATTTGCACTATTGTTTCCCTATATTTCACATGAATTTGAGCTTCTCCACTGACATTTTTTTTCCCTTCTATTTATTCCCTCAGTGGTGCTCTTCTAAAATGATATTACAATTCCTGTCAAGTATGCTACTACTCCCACTGAAAGATGACAACAGCTATCTTAGCTTGTGAAGTAATGTGTGATGTTAAAGAAATACATGAATGGCCACAGCAAAGACATGTCACAACAAAATAAATCACAAATGGAAACATAATTTTGTGCTTAAATGACTCTTACTTTGCTAAAAACAAAGTTGTTAGTTGTCCTTTTGTTAATTGCATTAAATCATTCAATCTCTATGGAAGAGCTGTTTGGTGTTTAGCCTACAGTGAGGAGCAGCGATACATTTCATTGAATGTCTGGCCTGAAGGCAACAAGACCACCAGAGCAGCTTTCATTGCACTAGTACAGGCGAGTATAATAGACCTGAGCTGGTCTGATTTTGTCTTGCATTTAGGAGAACTTATATGGCTTTCTATATCTCTGTTCCTCTATTTGCTCGTTTCTAAGTAGGTTTATAGCGAGGGCCCCAGTAGTTCCCTACGCTTCACCAAACAATGTCTTTAAACTCCACCGTAAATCGGTGCCAGAGAAACTGCAACAGCAAAATCCTGTTGAATTTATCGTCTCAAAGGCTTGTAAACCAATATTGAAATAGGTCTTAATGCACAAACAGCTCTGAGCTTTTAAAGGTGTTTCAGGGCACTTAGTCATTTTTCTCATTTTTGAGAATTTTCTTTTTACTTGGTCATTCTGAAGTAGGGCTAGGTATCGAGTTCGATACTTTTTACGCACCGACTGAATTGCCTGGATACTATTGAGTATCGAAACATGTCTTGTCGTTCGGTAACAAATTTGGACACCTAAGGGGTTCATTTCGTCAACGTCAGTGAGACAATAAGCATGCAGCATGATTGGCTGTGGTGGAAAAACACTAGTTTACGCGGTTGCCCAAAGAGTCAAGATATTGGTATTAAACATTTTTGAACAATACCCAGCCCTATTCTGAAGTAGTATGTGCAATGTAAATATATTAACCTGACAAAACAGAGTTAATCGTTTTCATCTTGCATCATAAACGCAAAATTGTACCATAATCTCACTAATATTCATGTAAAGTGCACATATTTGTATACATTTGGATGGATACTGAAATATAGAATAGGCCTATAAAAGATGATGGAATTCTTGATATGTATAGGTTGATTTTTCTTGTATTTATAATGAATTAGATTGTTTAACGCATCATGTTTTTTAATGCATTTATATTAACATTCACCTAATTTAATATAAGTTCTGTTTTGTGTTACTATACTTCATACCTACAAATATAAATGAGATCACAATGAAAATTGAAACATTTGTTCCTGCTGAGGCAAAACTTTGAGACGCAGAGCGTTCAGTGTGTGTGTGTTTTGTCTGATTTTAAACCATTCCAAAGCTTTGTGAAAATCAGTTCTTATCCCCCTTGAGGATTTTCAAAGGTAAGCTCCCTTTTTTTTAACCCGATTTTTTGAAGCACATTTAGATTTACAATGACAAATGCTCGAAGATTAGCTCTCCGTAAGCCAGCTCTTATGAAAATTTACAGTTCTGCATTAATATTAATGGATTATTCTCACCTGCTCGGTTTCATAAATAAGCAGAGTTTTTGTCAGGCCCTGTATAGATCACCTGGATGGTGCTTACCTCACCCTGAGCCTCTGTAGCCTCACACATCCGTTTTGTGAATTAATTGGAGAAATTGCAAATCAGGTAGCTGGCCAAATAATTCATTGTCAGATCCAATCAATACACAGGGTAAATCAACTCATTTAATTTATAAATGATCTTAAATAGATCAAGCGACCAATTAAACAATTAGCATACATTTAGCGATTAATTAATAAGAGCATTAATCATGTCATTACAGTTGAGATTTTTGAAGGCAGCAAGTTTTTGAAAGTGCCAGGCGTGCCGGCGCGGAGGCAATACGTTATGTGCGGAGAGTGCAGCCAGTGACACAGAGAGATTTACTGTGCTAAAAGCAATGCAATTAGGAGAGAGGTTGAGAGGCTGGAGAGGGTATGCGTGCAGTGTTAAAAGGAAGAGAGATTTGACAGGCGTGGACAGACTCTTTTCTGCTGATGAAAAAATATACAAAATGGGCCCTTGTTAAAGTACACTCAGGATAATTTGCAAAGCAAAGTGGCCTTTACAAAAATGCTTTTAAAAAGTTTCTAGGTTACCTTTGAAGTCAAACATCAGCATAGATTAACAAAATGCATATCAAAGCTTTATCACCAAGAGTTTAGAGGCTGAAATATTGTTTGATGAATCTGATCGAACTCAGATTATGTATATTATTGCTGTAAAATTAATCAGGATTAATCGCATCTAACATACACGTATGTGTGTGTGTATATATATGTATATATATATATATATACACACACACAGTATATACCACTGCATGAAAAGGCACGTAAACAGCATGATTCCGGCAGTTTCCGTATATGTGCTCTGGCGTGTCTGGTTTCTTGACACGGCCAGAAACGGATCACTTTGTGTGCGGCCATTTCTCAGTCCGTTCATCAACGCGATAAACCTCCGGACACGGGCGGAAATGTTCTCTCACTCACCGGTAAATCCCCGTACCTTCTTGTGCACGAGATGTAAAATCTCCACAAATTCCAGAGTACAAGCAGTTAAATCTCTGTAAACGGCCACTCGTGTCTAAATAAACCTCCATAAATTACCGAAGGCTACACTGAACATATTTTAAATGCTACTGGCCTTCAACATAAAAATGCTTCATATTAGCCTCATCAAAAGTAGTTGTCAACAAAGCCACAAGCACAGCAAGGCATCAACAAAACTATATTAAATTTTTCAGTGGAATGCAACATTTAACAGGACTGCAAATATTTTCAACAAACGCAGCAGGACTGCAACGTTCAACTTAACATTTACATTGAGAAAAAGGGTTTAAATATTTTGCACAAAACATGACACTTTAAGCAAAACGGAATAAACAAAGTGAATAAAAATGAAACCAAAAGACTGTACACTAATTAAAACCAAAAACAATAATGAATATGCTTGCAAAGGACATTTCAAAGACAGGACAGTGATTATAGCGCTCCATCTCAATTAGACGCATACTCTACAACTCTAAGTACCACCAGGGGCATGACATATTTTTTCAATTAATACTGCCCTTCAGAAGATACAGAAGATACCTGCATGTCTCCCAGAAGTCAAAATAAGTACAATTTATCCTGATCATTGTTTTCAAAAGAGTTGCCACACCTCGGCTCTTAATGCATCATGTTTACTTCTTGAGTATCAGTGAATGTTTTCACCCTTAGTTTGTAACAGGTGCGAGTGACCTGATCGATTCTCATGAATAGATGTATAATACAATTGGAACAAAAAGTACAACTCCCAAAATGCATCTACACTGAGCAACAGTTACGTTTCGTATTGCAATAGGCTGCTTTTCATGCCTTCAGTCAAAGACTTTGCTTCAGTCAGCTGAGCAAGTGCAAAAAAAACATGTGACAAACTAGGCTACACTTCAAATGGCGCTTTTCCATTACCAGTACCAGCTCGACTCGACTCGCCTCGCCTCGACTCAGCTCGGCTCGGCTCGCTTTTCGCTCCGTTTTCCATTGCAGATAGTACCTCCACAATAGTACCTGGTCGTCATAGCGACGCCGCAGGAAACTGCCATAACTTAATCTTTTACGCGAGACGTGCGAGACACACCCGCTACCCACACACACAGGGCAATGGAGGAAATCGAGTGTATGCTGTTTTTGTTTTTGTTTTTGCTGTTTTTTTATTCAGGATACTGCGTCTGGCGCGTGCAATTATGACGCAGTGAATAGTGACGATTCTCTCTGACCAATCAGCAGTCTGCCGTGATTTCACGTCACATTTTAGTATCGCCTCAGCTCGCCCCAGCCCGCTTAGAACCTCGCCGGAGGTGGTACGAAAAAAAGTACCTGGAAGCTGGTACAGGTACAACTTTTACACAGTGGAAAACCAAACAGAGCCGAGTCGAGTCGAGCCGAGCCGAGGCGAGCTGGTACTGTGTAGTGGAAAAGCACCAAAAGATTGTTCACAAGCTGAAACAGGTGTGATGCAGCAATACGCAATTACCAGACCATCTCACGCTGTTGATGATTCTTTGTAGCCAAATTAACTGTAAATACTACATTTGGATTATCATAAGCAAGGTTGGAAAATAACGCGGGCTTGGGGCAAAAATGCCAAAATGTAAAAAAACACATGCACTGTGATATGAATGCCTGTGTGGCCGTGCACATTTTATTAGTGGCAATTCGGAGGCGGAAATTGCTTGAATTGTGGGTTCATTATTAGTCTTAATGAAAAACAACAAAACAGTACAATGACAAACTCGCTTAAATAGGCACTTTTACATTTCGCTTTGAAACCAAATCTTCCGCCATCATCTTGTCAGTCAGGAGCTAGGCGAAGTGAAATCTGACTTCTGCTGCTGATCTGTGCTGTCTGTGACTCTTGTTCGGCTGAATTGAGCAGAAGCGTTTAGTTTTTAACTGAAGTGTCTGTTCTCTAACTGAACTAAATTATTTGTATTACTCAACCCTCTACAACGCGAGTAAATCACTCGCATATGCAAGTAAATTTCACTCTGGGCGACTAAATAATGTCTATCATTAGCCATTGGCTAATAAATTATTAGATTTTACTCGCCAGTGTGTGTGTTAGATGCCAAGTATAAGTTTAGCATAGATATATTTTCACTCGCTGTACACTGACTGAGCGCTCGCTCCGTCGAGCGATCTGTTCTAGTATTCCAAATTCAGCTCAGCGTACCTGTATTTGACGTACCATAAACTCTAGTGTGAAGGCGCATGACTCGCCGTCGCGTTTCTCTCACAAACGCAAAGAGAGAGAGAGCGAGAGCAATAGTCTTACATACCACGCAAAATCGTCGCGCTACATGTTAACGATATTCTTGTTTGTATTTTCCTGTCAAAATAACGGAGTAACATTCATGAACCCAGCAGCTCATGTGTTGTATATTGTCATTATTAGTAGAATTATTAGTAGGATTATTATCTTTTAATAATATTTACTATTATCAATTACTATTATTATTTTTTTTTTTTTTTACAGAAACACTGAATGACCAACAATATCTTAAGCACCACCACCAGTCCTTAATTAAATTAAAATGACAAATATGCATTCATGCATGATTAACAAGTTCTAGATTTAATTACTAAAATTCTATCATTAAATAATGCTTGATTATTATAATATCATAATATAATGCTTGACTGACTGATTTTAAGAGTGTACATTTATAAATTTAAAAAGCTGTGCCATTTTACAAAGATAAGCTGATTTTGTGGAATTATATAGGCCTATATATAAAAAAATAGTATAACAGTCTGGTGAGTAAACAAAAAAATGTACTTGCCAATGGCGATTCTATTGCCAAGGTGTGCATAGAGGGATTGCAAATGTGATACTGATCTTGTACAAAAGTCCAATAAACAAGTTGATATTAAGTGACATTTTAGCCACAATACTGTCAGTTTTTGCTCTATTTTGTGAAAATAGTTTTAAACAAAGCCACAACAGAATTGTTGCGCATGATTCTTGATTTAATCTGCGTTTTGAACGATTGAATGAATGACTCACACATTAAGACTTGCCGGTTTTATTTTCAAGATATTTTCAAGTGATTTTTCGTACTCTTGTTGCAAGTAGGACAGACAGGTGAAGTGGAACAGGTGGGCACAGCAGAGGAGGAAGAAGCTACTGCTGTGGTGTAGCTGGGCACAGCAGATGAGGGAGCAGCGGCTGCAGTGAAGGAGGAGGAAGCAGTGGCTGCCGTGGAGGAGGTGTGCACAGCAGCTGCACTGGGCACAAGCTTTACAATCTAGATAGAGAGCGCTCAAGTTAAAAACTGGTATTCTTCACATTATGTAGATTTAAGTTGCATAACACAATTAATAGGAATATTTTTAGGAAATACAATGAAGAACCTAACCTGTGTCATGTCCACTGCTTCTCTTGACAGAGGATATATGCCTGCCTTCCGGAATCCTGACTTGATGTTGGCTGCAGTGACGGCCTTTTCATAGCCATGTTTCAGCAAAGAGGAGAAGTGCTTCTTGCCAATCACCACGTCTCCTCTCACCAGGCCCGTGCGACTGGCCAGGGTGCTGAACACTCCCTTCAGGGGGTTGAAAACGCTAATGTCCAGTGGCTGCAGCATGTGAGTTGTGTGGGGGGGTAGGAGGAGAATGTCAATTTGGTTTTCCCTGCAGACGTCTATTATTTGACGGCCACAGTGGGTTTCATGCTGGTCCATTATAAGGACTAGAGGGCGTGCAGGAGGGGCATACTTACATGGTCCAACCATTTCAAAAACAGCTCTGCCATCATGTAGCCTTTGTCCGCATAACCGTAAAGGCTATTTTCTGGCCCACCCAAGGCATACGCCACACTGGGAAGGCAGCGGGGATATATAATGAAGGGAAGGACACTTTCACCAGCTGCACTTACTGCTACGTGCACAATGATGTGCTCCCTGGTGGTGGTCTGCTGCCGGTAGATGTGGCGCTTTCCCTTCTGGCAGATCACCTTCTCCTTCGACTTTGGCTTATCTCTGAAGCCCGTCTCATCGCAGTTCCACAGCTGATGAGGTTTGTCATGGAGACTGTGGAGGTTGATAATTTTAACAAGCAAATTGAAAAAATTATCTATTCCCTCAGGTGTTGAGGCAAGGACCCTGGCCCTATCGAGGGAGTCCGGTGTCCGGGTGGTCAGCTCTGGGTGGCGAGCTTTGAAGCGGACCCACCAGTTGTCACTCAACCCCGTCTCCAGGTTGAGTCTTCCGGCTGCTCTCTTTAATTATCTCCAGGGCAAGACACTTGACAATGGTTCTTGTGAGGGGAAAACCATGATCTGCCATCCAAACAATATAATTGACTAACGATTCCAGTTCCTCTTCCTCCAGGGTAAGGGCCCTATTTGGATGAGGACCACATTCAGATTTCCCCAGCTTGTGGTCTGACAGGGTAGACTTCGGTATCCCGAATTTCAGTGAGACACTCCTCACACTTTCTCCTGACTTTAAAGCATTTAATGCTGCGTCTAGCATTTCTCTGCTGTATTTCTTTTTCCCTGACATTCTTCCCTAACATAACGTTACCAAAAGAAGACATGCATTTGTAAGCTTTTCTGTAATGTTGATACTGTTGTGAGTTCTTATACTTATGTCTTTAACGTTAAGTGTTTTTAAAGCATTAATGGTTTTCTTTTTAACAGGCAGGGAGAGGACACACCAGGCCAGGACACACCAGGGAAAGGGAAACCTAACATTAAATGTATATAGTTTTTTGTTGATGTTCATCTTTCCCATGTTATTAAATGTATATCGTTTTTTGTTGATGTTCATCTTTTCCATGTTATTAAATGTATAACGTTATAGTTGTTTGATGTTCATCTTTTCCATGTTATTAAATGTATAACGTTATAGTTGTTTGATGTTCATCTTTTCCATGTTATATATAGTTTTTTGTTGATCATCTTTTCCATGTTATTAAATGTATAACGTTATAGTTGTTTGATGTTCATCTTTTCCATGTTATTAAATGTATAATATACATTTAATAACATGGAAAAGATGAACATCAAACAACTATAACGTTATACATTTAATAACATGGAAAAGATGAACATCAAACAACTATAACGTTATACATTTAATAACATGGAAAAGATGAACATCAAACAACTATAACGTTATACATTTAATAAAATGGAAAAGATGAACATCAACAAAAAAACTATATAATATAGTTTTTTGTTGATGTTCATCTTTTCCATTTTATTAAATGTATAACGTTATAGTTGTTTGATGTTCATCTTTTCCATGTTATTAAATGTATAACGTTATAGTTGTTTGATGTTCATCTTTTCCATGTTATTAAATGTATAACGTTATAGTTGTTTGATGTTCATCTTTTCCATGTTATTAAATGTATAACGTTATAGTTGTTTGTTGATGTTCACCTTTTCCATGTTATCAAAAGTTCCTTTTATAAAATGAAGTCTAGATTCATTTTTATTGGGTCCTCAAATAACTTAACGTTAATGTTATAGAAATTATGATTAACTTAACGTTATTAACTGTACTTTTATTTACTGAATAATTTTATTTAGTAAATAAAAGTAAAGTTAATAACGTTAAGTTAATCATTTATTTACTTTTATGGCTCATATTAACTTAATGGCTTGAAATGTTGTTAAATTGCATGTTATTACATGAAATTGCATGTGGAAATGACTTTTAAAACAGCATTTAACATGAACGTTAATTTAACTTGAGGTGTTTTAATGATGGTGCAGTGATGCGCCACTGCCGCTCAAATTCATGTAGGACAAAGTGCTTCATTGAATGTGTATATACCTTAAAGTACAAATATTTGCATATTGTAACTCTTTAATTATTTTATAAGACCATAAGAATGTTTTTGTTTGACATTTTTTGGTGGGTGATCATGTTTTAAGAGCCGAGGTATTCTCCCCTCTTCCTTTTGTCCAGCCGGAAAACCCTCCCCCCGCCATTTTCTGAACAGTCATTGGTGTACGTTAGAAACTCACGTTGATTTCTCTGAAACGACTGGCTCTGGAAACACAAGGCTGGTCTGAGTCGAAAGAGGAGGAGGCAAAGAAGACACGGATATACACAAATCCGCCGCGAACTCTATGGGCGCCGCCATCTTGCCTGCCGCCATTACTGCGTGCCTGCGAAGTGTGACGGTGTGACACTTGCCGGTGCCCTCTAATGACATTTCAATGAAAGCGGATCCTGCTCATGAAAGAAAATGTCTGGTGAAAGGGAACACTGGGTAGATGATGTCAGGCAGTGGCCAAAACTTACCAATAAAGGTAATTTATTGACAACATAATGTATTAATGTAAAAATGCGTCAGCCAAATGTAATGTAATGTAATTAAGACGTGTATTAATTGATGACAACAATAAAACCGAACGCTGTCATTACTAGCTGTGTTGCTAATATGTTCACAAGCTTCACAAGTTGCAAATAACTATTAGCCACGACCAGTTGTAGCAATAAAATACATGTTTTTACAAGTATTCAAGATTATTTTATTAATCATCTGGCATGCGATGAGCTTCAGAACCTAAACTACAGGGCATTGATTGAAGGTCAGAATTACATGAGCTCCGGATGGATTGGCCAGATACTGCAAACTAGGGGTGGCACGGTACATGAAAAAACATCCGAACCGTTCGGTTCGCTTGTCTCGGTTCGGTGCGCGTGTGCGTCGCGCGGTTTGCACGGTTCGACGCATGCGCAATGTAGCCTCGTGCCCGTGCTAATACAATGCTAAATCATAAATCAGATATATGTAGAATTACATTACAATGTCCAGCAATCGATTTATATAGTACACTGAGTTTACCTAGACATTTAATGAGATCTACTCCACACTATATGTTGTTTTTTTCATGTGAATAAATAGGCTACATAGATCGACTGTTCCACGTAGCCTAATGGTCCAGTGGCAGAACTTGCCAAGCGTATCAAAGGTTCTGAGTTCTAATCTGCGCTCGTATATATTTTTTTCTTTATCAAAACCGATTATGTTTATCAGCGGTTGTATATCAAGCAGGGACCGATTTGTATGAATTTTGTTTTATTATTTAATCGGAACGAGTAGCCTTGAGTCTCCTCAATGGATTGAAGCGCGCGTCCGAGTGATGAATGTGCGGCCGCTGCGGTGTGTGCGCGAGCCACGAGAACACTGTATCAGCACCACTGATCGCAACTGCAACGAGCACTTTGATCACTTGATTAAAAAAACACATTTCAGCGCTAAATTGCTTCTTATTTAACAAACGAATGAAACAAATACTTTGCTAGTTAACTGGAAATGTTTTATTTATTTGTATTGGTACACCCGTCCCGTGCTGCAAGATAATATCAACCCTGGCAAAAAATGGTGGGGACATGTCCCGCCTATGATGACGAGACACGAGGATAAATTGACAAATAACGGTCCAACACAGCCCACGTAGCTCTACAGATGATGGACCTCCAGGGCCACTGAAAGTTTCCTCAGGGTGACTGCTCACTCATATTACTTCAGAATGGGAAATGAGAAGCTGCGTTTTGCAAACACACCCCATTTATGAAATAAATAAATAAATAATTAGATAATTCAGCTATATATCATATGCTGAAGTAAATTTTTGGAGTGTTAAAGATTAAAAGAAAAAACAACAACATGAACCGTACAGAACCGAAAACCGTGACCCTAAAACCGTGATACGAACCGAACCGTGGGTTTTGTGAACCGTGCCACCCCTACTGCAAACCATCGCAGATGAGCTCATCACATTAAGGCTGCGAATGCGATGTCAAGATTGCAATGCTGGAATATGTCGTGTGCTTGCTTGCGTGCGTGTGTGTGTGCGCGTGAGAGAGAGAGGCGCGGGCGCGATCGAAAGTGGACACATAAAAACATACTCCGTCATTCCAGTTACACAGCAACAAGATATTGCTAGCAAACTTAGCTAGCACTGTTTCACTGTATGTTACACCCACTGCATGCAATCTGTGGCATTAACAGATTGAACAGTCAGGGCAAAACTTATCACAGTATTCTTGTTTGGCTTGAAGCCAATGTGTTAAGGTTATGTGTTTCATCCACTTTTGAAGCACATCTTGGTCCTCCGCTCGACCAGGAACTCTGTGTAATCCGTATGGCCGTAAACATGGGCAGTCAATGTGCAACAAAGGTTCGTGAATTTCACAAACGGTTTTATTCCAGGCCTGTAGTTTTGTGCTGTTGTTAAAACAGCCAACCACACAACACGCTCTTACCGGCATCACTGGACAGCATACGTACAAAAAAAAAAAAAAAAAAAAAAAACCTTTCGTACAGCTAACATCTGCTACAGCCGCCTACGGGACCAACACGCTACTTCCTTAGCAGCAAGGCACGCAGTAATGGCGGCGCTACTTTACTTCCGTGTTTCGCCGGATTTGTGTATAGATGCCGTGACCTGACAGTGTTTATTTATAGAATTTGCGGGAAAAGGTCAAGTGTCCGGAATACCGTGATGTCCGGAATACAGTGAGTTAGGGCTGGGCGATATATTGATATAAAAAATATATCGATATATTTTTGAAATGCGATATGGAATTAGACCATATCGCATATATCGATATAGTTCAAATTTGCGCTGTGATCCTTTCTCCCCGCGCCCCCGCTCCTCCTTTTCCACTCTGCGTGCGTGTTTAGAGCATGTTATGTTATGAGAGGCGAATCATGACTACTTCAGAAAACCCAGCACAATAGGACTTTCTTGTCCTGTCAGCCGTTATCCTGTTCTCGTAGCGCACACCCTTCAATTGCATGCGCAAATGCGGCGGCGCGCGCTGTGTATCGCCTCACTGATCAAGTGCAAAAGAAACTACGAGCATGCAACGCCGTTACGTCGTAAATTACACAAAATAAAAGTAATGCAGGTATGATTGTCATTCTATTCACCAGGAGCAGTTTCCATGTTTCATTAACAGTTATTGTAAATATTGTGTATTCACCATGGTAACTGTCGTTTCCATATTAACCCCAAAATGCCACTATTTTTCTTTGTGTTATTTTTTATATTTTTAAAGGAGTCATAATGTAGAAATTTCACTTTTCCACGAGAATCAATGTATGTTATGATTGCATAATGATTATACACTGGCCGGGAAGCCGATATTTAAAAGTGAAGCGTTTGTTTACCTCGGGGTTTGTAAAATAGGCCACGTGCACGCGCACGAAAAAACGAGATTTTGATTTCTTCCCCTTCTTGACGTCAAGACGGGGGAGGATATACCAAATATGGACACCGCAAACCTATGCCGCGGGAAGCCCGCCCCTCTCCCCCTCTCCCCCTCAGATTCAGTTTAGTTGACTCGAGAAAGATGGAGAAATCGAGTGCACACCTGAGATGCTCTGTGGGTGACTGCCACAAACAACATGCAAATGTGTTTTATCTACCAAAAACGGACGAAACTATCAGGGAACAGTGGATGAAATTCATTTTTAATGACGCTGTCCCAACAACTCTTTCAAGTGGCGTATCGTTAGGTGTGTGTGCTAAACATTTTACACCGGAATCTTTTACAAATTTGGGGCAGTATCAGGCGAACTTGGCCTCGAAGCTCCGTTTGGGAAAAGGTGCCATCCCAACCATCAGGGACTTGCCAGAAATTGAAAAGGTAAGACTGTGTTTTTATTGCTCTACTGTGGTTAACAAATAGCAGCTAACTGCTAATGCGGCTATTGTATGTAACGTTACCTTCGAGGTAAACACGGGGAATGGACTCTACGAATGCTAGCCACATCTTTCGACTTTGTTTTACACTAGCAGCTACAGTAGTGACGGTACAGGAGTCCATGCTCAGTGGCTAAAACTGTTTAAATGCAAGTATGAAAACAATATACCACTAAACATTATTAGCCAAACTCATGCAAAACATGCAGTTTGAAAATAGCTTTCAGTTAGTGGGGCTTCTGTAAGAATGTATCTGGCAATGGTGTATTTTTTCTTTTTTCTTTGGTTGTGATTACAATTTCACTAACAATAAGTACCGTCACATTTATTGAGCTATGGGCTATGTGCACAAGCGTCGCGACGAACTTCCGGTATTGTCAGAAGTTGGCATATCAGTTTCCGGTTTACGACTGTCTTCATCGGCATCCGCTATAAACCATACTGTCTATGGCTATAAACAAACAAGATGAGTGCTGCTGTTGTACGAAATAAAGAGATATAATGTGCGTGACACATCTAAGTTTCTAAGAACTGTAGGTGGATCTAACGCCCGTTTCACACATGTCCGTGTGCAGTGTGTGTGTGCGTGCAGGAGCAGCACGCGCTATATGCTTCACATTATGATGCGTTTGCAGTGAATAACTGATTCACGGCAGTACCACAAACACTTACTATTTTTATTTAAAATCCAGAAGTTACGTTGCAACTTTTATTTAAAAAAAGTGGTCAGCATTGCGATTCTCTTTGTACACATATACACTCTTTAATGGACGCATGCACATTTAAGCACAATTTAAACAACGTTGGGCTATTATTCCATGCATTACTTATTAAGTTGCTCAAGCAAGTGGCCAAAAATTTAACTGTATATTGACAAAAACAGCCGACTCTCATGCCTTTTCTTTTCCATTTAAATTTTATTAAAATAAATCTTGCATATGTCACAAAGAACTTGTTTTCCACCTCCACGAATGAGACGTGTGTTGTTAATATGCAAGATTTATTTTATTAAAATTTAAATGGAAAAGAAAAGGCATGAGAGTAGGCTGTTTTTGTCAATATACAGTTAAATATTTGGCCACTTGCTTGAGCAACTTAATAAGTAATGCATGGAATAATAGCCCCACGTTGTGTAAATTGTGCTTAAACGTGCATGCGTCCATTAAAGAGTGTATATGTGAAGAGTTCAGATGCAAAAGCCTCTAAATGCCATTTGAAATTTTCTTATAGAATGATCATTTTTATCAAGCTTGTATATTTAAGTTCAGTAATTTCACTTAAATGATAATTAATAGGTAATCTTCATTTCCATTTTAGTGAAATTATTGAATTTAAATATACGAGCTTGATAAAAATGATCATTCTATAAGAAAATTTAAGATGGCATTTAAAGGCTTTTGCATCTGAACTCTTCATGTGTACAAAGAGAATCGCAATGCTGACAAAACTTTTTTTAAATAAAAGTTGCAACGTAACTTCTGGATTTTAAATAAAAATAGTAAGTGTTTGTGGTACTGCCGTGAATCAGTTATTCACTGCAAACGCATCATAATGTGAAGCATATAGCGCGTGCTGCTCCTGCACGCACACACACACTGCACACGGAGATGTGTGAAACGGGCGTTAGATCCACCTACAGTTCTTAGAAACTTAGATGTGTCACGCACATTATATCTCTTTATTTCGTACAACAGCAGCACTCATCTTGTTTGTTTATAGCCATAGACAGTATGGTTTATAGCGGATGCCGATGAAGACAGTCGTAAACCGGAAACTGATATGCCAACTTCTGACAATACCGGAAGTTCGTCGCGACGCTTGTGCACATAGCCCATTGCAGTATTTTGTCTATGTTTTTGTACCGCTTGGAAGTAGTAAAATACATTCCTGCAACCAATCAACGCGCCCCTCATTTGCATTATTATAATGACCGTCCACGACAGCCAAAACATCGCATCAGATCTCGCGAGACAATAATGCCTTTAGAAATAAGGGTCTGAGGGGCTCTGTGTTGATTTTTTTTCCACTTTTCTTTTTTAGAAGTGCCTAAAATACTATAATAGAGCATTTGGGTATCCAAGGTAACACAACATTATGACTCCTTTAAATGACTGTAGTGGCTCATACCAACATTGTATTAACAAAAACTAGTTTGAGACTGCTATTTAATAGCTTTAGCGTAGGCCTAATGTTTATTTATTAGTACTAGTCTTTACTATTAGTCATATTCTTACAATTTATGTTAAGTAAAGGGGAAAAGTACTTGTGTGTGTTAACAAATTTTGTGTAAACGTGTTATAATTTGCCTATATGTATGTATATATATATATATATATATATAGGCAAATTATAACATGTTTACACAAAATTTGTTTATATATATATTCAATGTAAACTTTGATAATCAATTAATAAATCGCAATTACAATTCGAAGGGAATAATCGGCAATTATGATTTTTGTCATAATCGTGCAGCCCTAACTTAGGTGAAGAAACCTGTTTATTATTTATTCATTTGATTTTGCAACTGTTCACTGAAATAGCTGGTTTCAATAAAACTACTTGTGACATGTCATATTTGGCTTTGACTTTGACTGAACATTTGCTCTCACTTCGCGGAAAAAATATCGGGATATATATCGTATATCGATATTCAGCCTAAATATATCGGGATATGACTTTTGGTCCATATCGCCCAGCCCTACAGTGAGTCTACGTTAACAACTCAAGCACACTAGCTAGGCTAGCCTAACATTAATTAATAAATGTGAATATTTTACTAATATCTAACGTAACTTCTTAGAAATGTATGTAGCAGTTGCTAAGTACCAGTTAGCAGTTTACCAAATTAGCTAATTTTAGCTAGACTAATTTTACAACATGAACTATATCAACAACACTTAATCTTATGTTTTGGTTAATACTCTATTTAAAATGTTTGTGTGAATTTGCACTTACCTTCGAATGATGGTTGTTTGATTTTTCACCTTCTTATGATGTAAATCTCTCAGAAAATACCTGACGCTGTCCCTGTCAGCGCGCGCAAGATTTGATTGGAGCAGGAGAGGGAATAAACGGCTGGCAACAAGGTCAGGTGCAAACTACACTTTGAAAAACAAATGTTGATGTTATGTTCTAGCAAACATGTTAAATTAAAATAGTTTTATGAATTCACACTTACCATTTACGTTTTCTCAGCCTGAGTCCGAAGTCTCTGCTGCGCGCGCAAGAGCTGCAGGCCGTGGGGGAAAGACCAGGCTCGAGAGTCGAGACAATAGTCGATTCCAAAAAGATTCGATTCAGAGGCGTCAGGAATTGAGAGTCTCGTGTGATTCAGCTGCAAATGCGAGGTCAGAAACGGTGTTAATTTCCTCGATTGCAAACCCCGAGAAAGCCTTCTCGCCGTAATAGCGAGTAAGTTAGCCTAATGTGGATTTTGATTAATCCCAAATTCACTCAAATCGATTCTGTTCATCAAAAGACTCGTTTAGATTAATTCACTAATAATTCAATCGGTGACACTTCTGTAGAACAGTTGAGCCCCTTTCAAACAGCGCGATGATCCCGGGAAATTGCCAGAACGCCTTCTGTGTGAACGCAAACACTACCCAACACCGGAACGCGCGCTGTGTGAACCATAAAGCTGTAATAATGCCGTATCGTAGTGATGACGCTGAAGCCAGGATCGTTCGCCAGCTAGTGAAACGGTAGCTACGTAATGCGTAAGTTTATGATCGAATCAGAGAAAAAAATGCACAAGTGTGGTTTCTCGAGAGAGAAATCGCAGCTCATAAGCAAACTAAGACGCTGCTGAGACATTATAAAAGTCACATCGATGTCACGTGTCTTAACGGGATTTTTACGGGATGTGTGTGAACAACTATGATTCCGGAAAATCACTGGCAGTGTGAATGAACCAAAATCAAACGAACCCAAATTTTGGTATTTTCCCAGAATCCCAGTATTTTCCGGAATCTCTGTGTGAAAGGGGCTTTGTTTGGACATCACCAGTTGGTGGCTTCCATTGAGTGGCTTTTTGAGTATTTTAAGTAAGTATGAATAATTCAAAACAGGATTAATTTAACCTGCATATTTAAAAGATGACTAATAAACATTTAAAAAAAGAAAAGGCATGATAGCTATTGCTGATATAGCCTACTCTCTGAATACGTACAGTGTGTTTGTCTAATCAAAGATATCTCTAAACCTGTTTTGTCTGTTAAAGTCTCTAAACCTGTTTTGATTAATTCTCCCATAACAATCAAAGGTTTGAAGGTCTAAAACCAGTGTTTATTATTCATATATATATAGCCTATACATAGCCTATATAGAGAGAGAGAGCTTTCATTTATATTTCAGTTTTAGTAATTCTAGTAAGCCTACTAACTAAAAAAAAAAAAAAAGGAAATGAAGTATTCTATCTGATATTTATACCTATTTTATTTTAGCTTTATTTCCATTACTGAATATTTTTTATAGTTTTAGTTAACTATACAGCACCATCTAAAACTTAAATTTGTTCAAACATTGAAGAAATCTACGTGATGTGTCTCAGTGGTGGTAGTGCCAAGCATCTAATGCTCCAGCTTTGAGGGCTGGAATGGAAACAGCAGTTCTTTGTGAGATCATACTCAGGGCCCACCCGAGAAACTTCTGTGTTCTCGCTATTAAACTGTCAAGTAAATAATTATTCTACTTATGTTATTTAATTCTATCCATTTTTAGCTCAAAGTGGTGTAAGTGTTGAACTTTCGACTGTGGCACGCATTGATGAGACGAGCCGAAAGGAATCTAGACGTCGGAGGTTGAAATGTTGGAAAATCTGGCTACTTGTTAATGTTTTGTACATTTGACACTTGCGAAGTGTGAAGCCACACCTTCACCAGTGTGAAAAAGATGCAGTTAGCTTGTTACAAAACCAGGCAAAACCACACAATCTTTTACTTATGTTGATCTACACTTTCAACACATCAACATGACATTTTTTTAATTGTCTTTGTAGTTAATTGTATCATACTGTATATAATTATCTTTATGTTACTGATCTGCATATAAAAACGTCTCTGTTCACTAGAAAGTTTGAAGAGTAAACTGCATTACCTGCCAAACGTGTAGGCCTAACTCTAAAGCTGATGGCGAATTAAAAAAAAAAATGCCAGAGGAAAGTGATACATTGAGCACATCCTGAAACAGTTCATACTAATTATTTGTTAATTCGGGGGGTGATATTTAGAGATGCATGTGTTGTTTTCTTTGGCTGAGGTCATGTGAAGTTTTGCAGTGCAGCTGCAGTGTATGAGAGTCAAGCATGCTGCCAGGAATCTGCCTCCACCAGCACACACTCATGACAACTTGAAATAATTTGAACGACATGGTGAAATCGTATCAAGTTGTTTTTTGTTTTGTTTTTGCCTAGTACAATCATGCTTAAGTTGAAGTTTGGATTACTTTCTAACCCCCATAACGCCCTTCGATGTACGCATACAGTTCAAAAGTTTGGGGTTGGTTACATTTTTATATATAATATTATATATTGTCTTAACTGTCACTTTTAATCAAATGAATGCATCCTTGCTGATTAAAAGTATTTTTTACTTACAAGTATTACAAACTTTTGAATGTTACTTAAAGAATGCTGCTTACCCCATTTTTGCTCCCCTGTCCTTTGGTTATCAACAACACCGCTGCGTTTCAGATCACGGTTTTGAAGGAAATCCTAATTGTGTTGGTGCGCTTGTGTTTTAAACCGGCCTTGAGCGAGCCCGTTGTCAGCAGGACCATCCCCAACCTTGCATGATATTGGGTTTTCTGCTCTAATCACGGAGAACCATAAGACATATTTCAATTTCCTTTGATCCTCATCGGTGGTACAGTTGGAAACCTGATCATTAAAAAGGAATATTACTGGCCAGTGGTTTGCCTGTCGATCTTTGCCTTCCATCTGAAGGAATGACACTGAGTGTGTGCTAAATTCATTTTTATTTCTGAACCAGGTCTTCACAGAAACTTCTTTCAGAGTTCAAAGCTTTATGTGATTGGCTTAAATGTGATGTGAGGATACTAGAAAGCTTTGAAGTTCAAATTACTTTTTGAATTTAGAAAGGGAGTTAACCGTGTGGATTGTGGGGGGATTTTTTGGAACAGAAATGTTTGAGAGGTGAACAATGTTGGTTTTGAGAGCCAAAGAAACGCACATGGCATTGAAACCCTATGATGCATTAAAATGCCTTTAACTTGTGGTCAAAACTAATTACCACCAATAACATAAATGACACCTTGTCTATTAATAGATTGGTTTTCTCTCAGTGACATAATGAAACTTTTTTTTCTTTTTCTCATGGGTACTAATGTGTCAGCAGACAATGTCGGATCAATATCGAGTCATGGGTCTATCGAGCATAAATATATTTCTTGGACCCGAGAGCTGCAATTTTGTAATTCAGACTCAATCTCAATTTTCTGGCTGGCAAAGAAGTTTCACTCTCCCCTGCTTTCCATAATCTACCCTCTGTTTTCACAGGAGACTCCACGCAGTGACAAAGGCGGCATTGTGAGAAGAGCAGATAACTGCAGATGAACAGTGTCAGGTAAAGTGTGATCAAAAGACGGTTAATGTGTTTTATACCAGCGTGCCTGAAGAGCTGATGAATACTCAAATCACTCAATTTTAGGCAAACATACCTTAATTAGACTCCCCACTTCTCTTCACATGCACACACACTTTAAGTCTCCAGTATCTTTACACTTTGCACACATTGATCATTTTCTTTTCTAAGCGATCAGACGTACATGTTTTTGGGATGGTAAAACTGTGAAATCTCCCGTTGACTTAAATGGAAAGAGGGATGTAAACCATATCTAGCAACCAGATTGTCATAGAGAGGCTGTTTTAAATTTGGGCTTATAAGCAAGAATGTAGTAATAATGTGTTGAAAACACTCAGAACTGCCAAGCAACCATCCAGATCACCTTAGCATATAGTGGCAGCGAAGCGATTCCATTGGCTGAAAAAACTGTTAATGGGTACTTCGTTCGGTGCCTGATCCTGCAAAATTGCTTCATGATTTTTTAAGATAGTTTTATTCAGCAGGACACATTAAATTAGTCAAAATTGGCAGTAAAGGCACTTACTGATACAATTATGTCTATTTCAAATTCTGTTCAATCAAAAGATCCTAAAAGAAATGCTTCCACACATTACACAGTTCTTTAAGCAATACAGTAATTTTCAACTAATAATAGGCCTACTAATAATAATAAAAAAAAAAAATGTTTCTTAAGCATCAAATAAGCATATTGGAATGATTTCTGAAGGATCATGTGAGACTGAAGAATGAATGGCTGCAAAAAAAAATTTACTGTATTTTTAATCCTACAGTATTATTGTAGCCTTGGTGCGCATAACAGACTTATTTCAAAAACATTATAACATCTGATTGACCCCAAACCTTTGAACAGTTATTACCTCCATTATTGTCTTTTAAGTTATTTGTTATATAAAATAATGTATGACTAAAGCTATAGATTTAGAAATTAAACATTTGTATTTTTTTATTACCTTGTATTTTGCAAGCTAACTGTTCAATGTACTAGCTTAGCATATCACAAGCTGATTTGACTGCTGGCGTAGCTTGTGCACAACACAAATGTTCAGTTATAGCTTTATACATATTGTTTATTTTAGTTTGATCAGGAATTACAAACAGCAAACCCCTGGAGGCCTAGGCAGACTCGATTCACAGACAGAATTGTGCAAGCAGCTCACACATTTTCTTTTGAAAGTGTAAATCTCTAGTGCATTTTTATAGTTCATACACTTCGTAAGCACAATTTAGCGCAACTGTGTGTTTTTGTGGATCTTGCTTTCAATCTTTGTAACTAAACAGTGGGTTGTAGGTTACATAGTAACACTGATCATGTGGGGTTTGTAGTGTTGGTTTCCAAGCACATTTTAAACAAGAGCAGTGTTGAATTTGGCAATAAGGCTGTTTCTTTTCCTCTTTGTGGTTTTGCTGTCTGTCTGAAGTTGTCTTGTTTTCCTTCTCGCTCTAGTCCCCACAATCAAAAGCATACTAGTAATTTCTCTCCTCTGCACTGAGTTGGCCAATTTGGCTGATATGATGTGACTTGATGAAAATAAATCTCAGTTTTACACCAAAACCCCCTCTGGTCCTCTTCCTCTTTAATGCCAGATGAAAGCCCAACTTGTGAAGGACGTCTGGACTGACAGCTCAAGCTCTGGTCTGGGACTCCGTCTTCAGCGGGGCGTTTGCGAGTGCGAAGGTAAGGTGTGTTTGGGAAAATCTGGCCCTCACCGCTCACCCATGCCAACTCAAACTGTTAGCTGTTAGACGTGCCCACTGGCATCAGCTGGGACCCACTTACCCTATTTTCATTTCGTAGAGATCTTTTGGGGGGGGGGAGGGAGATTGTAGGATAGCGGTGAGTAGCCTATGTGGGGATGTAGCCTCCTTTCGGTTGTCACAACTGGTAAAGGCTTGACTTTGAACTGTGGAGAGAGGAACCTAATTATACCCCACCTGTGCCCGGCTGCAGGGGGAGGGAAGGTGGAGATGAAGCTGTTAACTGTCTCGCAACTGGCACCACCCTGTGTTTGTATACATCTGTGTCTTATTTCCTTCTCTGGCACAATCAGTCCAGGAAGCTAAGCAGGCATGACCGCATTTGGCTACTTCCAAAGACTTTGGCAAAGTTAGACAAGGAGAAGGCTGAGTAATGGAGAAGGGTGGGAGGACATGGGTGCTGTGTGTTTGTGTCGCCGAGAGGTGTATTGTTTGTTTTTTCTCTCCCTCTCTTGCTGCTTTGGAAATGCTGGTACAGCAGAAAATAATTGGTCCAGCTCTGTGTGGAATTGAGGGATGGAGTTACAGTGTGGAAGATGAGTCCTTACGTGTGTGTGCATGTACGTAATTGTGTATTTGTGAGTGTGCGGAGACTCGTGAGATGTTGAAATGCAGTTTTGTGTCAGAGCAAATCAAAAGCAGCTACCTGGCATCTTAAACAGGCTTGAGTGACATCTGACTAATAAGGAAACGCCACCGGTAGAAAGCACCTGCAGTGTCCTCAGCGTATCTAATCGTCATCTTCGGTGAGGCAGGGTAATTCGGAGACACCGTTGTGGGCCGCTTTCAGAGGCATTCTGCCGCTCTGAGTCCATTATAAGTCCTGTCACATTTCGACTGCTTGATGTGCATCTACAAAAGGCTCACGAGCTCCAGATGGGAGTGACATTCACATTCATTGCCTGTAAGGAACTAAGGAACAAGAGCGAAATAACATGAACAAAAGTATCAAGGCTTAATTAAATGTTCATATTCTACCATTTCTGAAAAACATTAATTAGAAGGAAATGATAAGTTGTTTTTCCGCGTTTGGCTGTTTATATAACAAATTGCAGTAAAATAAATAAATAAATAAATGATTCTAAAATGTTAAATTACATTAGAAATACTAGAGGAAGTGTGTGATTGACCTCTTTAAAATCCAGTGTCATGATCCAATTATTTTCCCAACCAAAAAAGTGTTAATTTGGGGAACAAATTGTGTTTTTTCAGATATTTTTAATTGTGTTGTTTCAGATATGTACGTTATTTTTTTTTTTATTTTTTTTTTTCTCAGCTCATAAACACTTTAAACTTTAACATTTGACTTAACATTGATTTACAAATTTGATCACCTCTATCATTTATATTCTTTTAAAACTAATAGGCTAGGGTAAGTGTACCCATTAAGCCCACCAAAATCTAAGTCTAGGTGTTTTTCATAGATATTGACATAGTTTATAAGAAAAATTATTTGTTAAAATGCAAGATTAATCTCTCATTTGAAATTGTATTAATTAGTTGATGAACATTTTAGAATATAAAATTAAGATAATTTAGGAATAAAGTCAGAAGTCTGGCATGTGCTTAATTGGTACTTTTGGCACCATTTAAGCCCGCATGTGTTCCAAATAAGCCCACATCATCACTGATTCACAAAATATAAAAAAATTAAATGATTTTAAAGAAGTAAAACATCAATATATTTATTTAGTGACAGGGAAGTATTAAAAAAAAATAATTTTGCTAATGTTTGATTAGAGCCCTGGGTCTGATGGGTTGGTGTTAGTGGCCGGTGGTCTGGAGCTTTAAGTCGGCTTGACTGGAGTTGTAGCTGGAGTCAAGCTGGAAGTTTGACCGGGTGTATCTCGGGAGCCAAGCCGAGTTAGGGCTCCATACTCTGGGCTTAGGGGGGCCTCCTAGTGGGCACCCCACAAAGGGAGGCTGGAGCCTTAAGCCGGCTTGGCTCCCGAGTTATGCCTGGTCAAAGGTGGAAGTTAAACTGGGTGTATCTCGGGAAGGAAGCTGAGTTGGGGCTCCAGACTCTGGGGTTTCAGAGGGTCTCCTAGTGGGCCCCCCACACCGGGAGTATGCAGCCTTAGGTCGGCTTGACTCCGAGGACTGTGGGGAATATAGGGTCCCTCTGGGAGCTCTCCATGCCCGGAATATCAAGCCTTAACTCAGCTTGGCTCCCAAATTATGCCCAGTTATACATAAAGGACTTTAGGACAAAACGGGCTCTATCTCATTTGAATGAATGTGTGTAATTTGTGTGTAAGTAAGGTAAGGGTAAAATGTTAGTAAGATAAAAGCACACAAAGACACGTTATCATTAAACACTTTCAGAAAATGAATCAGTTTGCAATTAGAGGGATTCCTCATTGAAACACATAAGGTGGGCTTAAATGGTTCCACAGTGAGTAATGGTGAAAAAAGACAATGTTTTCCTTTAAAAATGTAAGATATGTTTACAAATACATGCATGGAGCTTAAATATACTGTGGACTAAGTATCATAGTAATTTGTATTGTGCCCACATTGAGAAATGTTAAGTTTTTTTCATTCAAGGTTAGCTTGTGTTGGCTCTAGTTTGCATGCGTTTTGTGGCACTGTACCATTTAAGCCCACCTTTTAAAAAAAGTTAATTTATAAAAGAAATCTTCTCTACAAAACAATTTATGATGTATTTATTAGTAAATTAATGTAAAATTAATCCAAAAACATTTATTGTTTGCAGTTCACATGCTTAATTCTTTGGCAGTCTATCTTTCTGTAAGGCTAATGGTTTGACCTAGAGATTAGCTTTGAACGCAAGCTAATAAAACTCATCTTTCAATTTAAAAGAAAATGATATAAAATGATGAAGTACTATTTGTTCAAACACAAAAAACAATACATTTATCTCTTATTTGACATAATATCAATGTAATTTCCAAAGAAATGGCTGAAAATTGCAGAAATGTGTTGATTTCTGAAGGGTCCAGAAACACCAAAGTTTTGGGGTGACTTTGTGTGAGGTCCCCTGAGACAGCGTGCACATGGGTGGGGCTAACTCAACATTGCCAGATGTGATTGGTATGCAATAAAAAATGTCAGGGAAGTAACAAATCACTGGATTGGTTAAAATAATAAGCAGCATAAAATATTATTTTCTCTTTTTTTTTATTTGACTTCAGAGTTGAAAGTGGGCTTAAAGGGTACATGGGCTTAATGGGTACACTTACCCTAGTACTACAACTTAGAACTTCCTAAAGCTAGTTCTAACCCCAAATCAGGTCATACGTAAAGATGTTCACAAAATCCATGCATACTTTATAATAGGGATGAGCCCATTTCATTTGTCCAGATATTGTCAGCTTTCATTAGTGTGTCTGGAACTGGTGGCAGGCACAGCTTGTGTGCAGGTTGTCAGAGCCATTTACAACAATGGCCAGATATGAACCCCAGGCATGTTTCTCAATGTAAATTACAACATCTGTCTGTATCCACCTGTTCTCAACTTCCGCCCGTGTGCTTAATCAAAAAAAAAAAAAGGAAAGAAATGCAATTAACCATATTGTAGCTTGTCTGTGTTCGAAAACACATTGTGCAGAATATAACAACAAGTGGGAACAAAGTAAAATAATTATGTGTTGTTTTTGCATGTACTGAAAAGGAACTGATTTAGTCTTGATCTTAATATAAAATTGCATTTCATAAGATAAGTCTCATGTGTGATTGCGGCAAAATGAGATGAGTAGGATCTATGCACAGGCAGTTATGATTTTATTAAATACAAATTCAAAAATAAAACACTCATAAAACTTTAACTCCAAACCTTGAACAGAACAACCAGTAAAATGTATAATATAATAAGTGAACTGATAATGAACTGAACAAACACAGGGTTTAAATACCAAGGCAAACTAATCAACGAAATGAACATCAGGTGCAACAACTCAAACATCAATGAAAACCTCTCGGTTACTGTTGTAACCCTTGTTCCCTGAAGGAGGTAACTGAGACGTTATGCCAAAAAGAGGAGATGGTGGGTGAGATGCAACCTGTGACGTGAACGTAGACCACCCTGATGGTTGATGTACGCCACCATCTCCACGTTGTCCGTCCGGACCAGTACGTGCTTTCCCTGCAACAACGGTCGAAACTGGCACAGGGCCAGTAGTACTGCTAGCAACTCAAGGCAGTTGATGTGCCACAGCAGACGAGGTCCTGTCCAGGAGTCCGAGGCTGCTCGCCCATTGCATACAGGACCCCAGCCCATTCTGGATCCATCTGTTGTGACAACAACATGTCTGGATACTTGTTCTAAGGGCACTCCGGCCCGTAGGAACACAAGGTCTGACCACAGGCTGAAAGTGCGGCGACAGATCGATGTGATGGTCACCCTATGTGTGCCACAGCGCCATGCCCATCTCGGGACTCGGCCGTGAAGCCAGTGCTGAAGTGGTCTCGTATGCATCAATCTGAGCGGTGTGACTGTGTCTGCGGATGCCATATGCCCCAGGTGCCTCTGAAATAGTTTCAGTGGAACCGCTGTTTTCCATATGGTTGAGGTGCATGAGCACCAGGTCCCTGTGTTCACACAACAAATCTCAAGAGTGAGCGAGAATGAGCCAGTCGTTGAGATAGTTGAGAATGCGAACACCCACTTCCCTTAGCGGGGCAAAGGCAGCCTTCATGACCTTCGGACCTTGTACTGGTATGCCTGACCCTCGAAACCATTCCGAAGGAATGTCTATGTTGAGACAAAATAGAGACTTGGAAATATGTGTCCTTTAGGTCGTCTGCTGCAAACCAATCTTAGGGGCTAACGCATGTGAGGATGCTTTTCTGAACCTGGGGACGTCGGGCGAATAGAATCGCATAGTCGAGTCTGATCGTCCAAATGAGTCAACGAGACAGGCTGGGAAGCGCTAGCCGGGCCCCCGGACACCGTGCAAGTGACACCAGTGGAACTATGGACTCACACGCTGAGGTCCAGCGAGGTGAATTGCTGGGGCCCAACCCGGGAGGAATAGCGTCCCTAAGTATAGGCAGTGGGTACTGCTAGCCGTTGGTCCAGTGGCGGTACAGAACTAAACTCTTTTTTTGACAAACAACAGATTATCCACCTGGCCCTCCTCTGGGGGAAGGAGCCGTCTCTTGGACAAGAGCAGATCGCCTGGTCGCCTGTCTCAGGAATTTTGTTTCGCCGACTGCTTAGATGGTTTAGCGGCGGCTGAGACGGGCTGTGACGCTTTTGCAGTCTGGATGTTGCCTTATTATGTTTGGGCCGCACCAGAGCGGTTATAGATGCGGCAGGGGGATGTCCTTGGCGATGGGCAGGCGAAGGGGCAGGATGTGCTTGATCACCTCTGTCTGCTTCTGAACTGATGAGAACTGCTGGGCAAAGTCCTCAGCACTATAATCCTCAAATCACCCTTTGTATTAAAACGAAGTGGTCCTCTGATGTGTAGAGAAACCAGAACGGGAAATAGCAGAGAGGACTCCACCTTTTTCAAGGTATTGGAGTCTCGATCTTAACATCGCAATGGTCATGTTCCCTGCTTACGGCCCAGAAACGTGAGGTAGTAATCGTGGCTGTCAAACGGGGCCAGGAAACGACCGCATCCAGAAACACACGGGTTGAATGCCATCTTAGGGAAACTGCTCTTTTAATTGTTGAAGCGCCCAGCAGTGTGATCGCAACACTTAACTGTGCACGTTTGCTCTTTATGACGAAACACACCACTGAATGTGGCGTCTCTCCAACACAGAACGTCTCCTCTTGTGAATGAAGGTAGATTGGCAGAGCGCTGACAAACTACCACTCAGCTCCGAAGCAAAAAGCAGAATGAGTGACTTGCCGGCAAGCTAATATACCCCTATGTCTGGGGAAGTGGCTTGCCATACAAATCTTGTGACTTCCAAATCCAAACAGTGACTTGTTTTGTTACTACTTGAAGGTGATTGGGCTCCCAAATTGGGTTCCAAAAATGAGATCGCATAACGTCAGTCTTTTCGACGTAATGTCAAACGTGACTGATAGGGAACCCATGGTAACAAACTCAAACACAGGAAACTGAACTAAAACACGTGTAAACCCACCCCAACACAAAAACAATCCATCATAACAATAAGTCCTCTGGACCTTTTACATTAGCATTTATTTATTTATTTATTTAGTTATTGTGGAAGTGAAGTTATGCTTGGTGTTCATGTTGCCAAGTGCACCAGGCAAAAATTGTTTTCCAAATTGAATGTGACATTTCATACTATATTTGGCATTGTTATTATATGTCACAGATTCAAGTTGAAAACAATTAAAATCTGTTTTAAATTATATTTACTATAATATATTTTCTATTTTCTACACTGTAACATATTAATTAATATTTAACACTATCTATACATTTCCCTTGCTCCCTCCCCCTCGCTCTCTTTAACTTTAATTTATGTGATTAATCAGAATATACTAATGTTGTAATTATTATTATTAGTATCGAATTATCCAGACACATGACCTTTTTGATGCTTTGTCCAGCAGCTAGGTTTTCATCCACATTTTTATAATGGATTTATGCTCAGCAGTTTCCAAGCATTCGTTCATTTATTGATTTTTATTCTGTTGAGTTCATCCTAAAAATCCATAGAGTAAATGTATGCAAATTTATTTAAGATTTTTTATTTTTTTTTATTGCTTTAGACACTAAACAGGATGTTGTTGAAAAAACAGAGCAAGCGGAGTTAAACTCACAGGTCACTATTTTTATTTAAAGCACTCTTGCTGCTTGCATGCCATAGCTGTCCCTATCCATCCATGCCAACCCTTGTTCCTACGCTCCTTTCTTTCTTTACCTTGAGCGTTTGTTTTCGTTTTACTCCCTTGAACCTTGCCACACGGGTGGTGACACACAGGGCCTGAGAGGGAAGATGGAGAGGTGGAGCAGGCCAGAATGATCACTATCATTAACATTCACCGCGGTTCACTTATCATCCCTGACTCCTGCGACATGGCAGCCATTACCTCGCGTCCGCAGGTGGAGCAGCACCATACATATTGCATTGTGCCAGTGCCGATTTATGTATCCAGTAACAAAAGGAAAGTCTAATGAAAAAATACAGGGGGCAATCATTTATGCTCCTTCGCTTCCTCTTCCTCCTGAAGATGGGGGAGCGGCAGCCTGGACAAAGCGGGGAACACCAGCCGTCCTCTTTCCACATCAGTCCTCTACGCTGCACTGTCAGTCAAATTCTCATTTGCAGAGCGAGCGAGGTTAACCTGCATCAGAGCGTCAAGACTGTGACAAGGGGCCTATCAGAGCCTGAATTTTCAGTGAATAACAACAATTTCAGTTTGTTCCTCACACAAAGCTATCAAATGACTTCAGAAGACTTGGAATTTTGAGTCTTATGGACCTTATAATTCTTTTATTGTGCTTTTTTTGGTCAGTTTTAGAGCCTGGACAGTATCATCTGCATAATATCTTCTTTTGAAGTATACAGAAAAAAAGAAAAAAAAAACATATAGATTTGGAATTAAATGGTGAGTTTTCATTTCCATTTTTGGGTGAACTGTCCTTTAAAGGGACAGCTTTTTTTGTGTGTATTGTGATGTACATTTGAGTAGGGAGGGACTTGGTTCTATCTGTCGGTTGTTGATGAAGGCAGATCTGAATGGAAGCTTTCATTTAATTTAATTAATATATGGGCAAATGATTGGAGAAGATAGGCATCTCCAAAGAGAACTCACTGGAAGATCGAGTTGATGTTTTGAATAATTTTGATCAAGCCGACTTTCAATGATTATGAAGTTCAATGATTAGGTAAAAGTGTTTGTCGGAAATGAGTCACACTTTGGGCATACCCATACGTAAATGTAATATATGTACATATATTACAATTCCTAATGGGTATCATTGATAATCAAAATTAGCAATTTAATTATACTGTCAAAAGCATATATTATCTACATAACGAAAATGTACAGTATAGTGATCACTGTCTGTCAAGTTCAAATGCAGTTTTTCTTTATTTAAACATTATTTTGAACCTAGCACTAAATCTTCACTTCAATTGTCTTGTCTCGTCTAGGGTTGAGCCGCTGCTGGTGTCCCCTAAAAAACACAGGTGCATTGATTCAGATGGTGGCATTTTTTTCTATTTGTCCTATCAACAAAAAATTCACAACAATTAAGCCTCTTGTAAACCACTAGATAGTATAGCAAACGTAATACGTAAATACTAAAGGCAGAAGTAAAAATGTCACCAAAATGATGAACATCGCAATTGCGTTGTTTCAATCCATTTTTATTTTTTGCTGAGAAGAGTCTCCAAACACGCTGGTAACCTAATTCTACACAAGGCTGTGGACCAGTGTTGTTCCTCTGAGGACGGCTGTATAAATAGAATCCATAATGGACCAGAGTGAGATGCTATCATTTATCTCCGACTCTCACAAACACAGTTCAGATCTCTCCTCATTTTCCTAATGATCTCCTTCTTTTTTGCTATGTGTTTTACTTTAAGGTGCACAGGATCCAAGCTTAATGGACACGATTTATCACCGGCTGATCCGACCCAAGTCCAGTTTATCCAGTAAAGTTGAAGAACAAAACAAATAGCAAAACCAAATGCTTTTTTTTGTTGTTGAGGGAATTGGCTTATTTTTCAAAGAAGTGAGGAAATGGAAAACAAGGGAAACACAGACCCTGATTTAGGTCTTTGAGGTAAAACTGTGGTTTGTGCAGATGCAAACATGAGTCAAGATGGGTTTCATTTGAAAGAAATTATTTAACCATTAAACGCATACTTCGGGTCTTTGGTGACCCGGGACGTTACTCATTACCCCCCTCCTCATAATTCTTTTTTTAAGTTAGACATCAACCTTCTTAGTATAACAAGAAAAAAATAATACAAATATAAAAGAATGCCTGTTTTGCAATTCATTTTTTATTTTATTTTTATTGTATATGGTTGCTAATGACCCAAGGTGTGTAACAGTGTAAGTATTTTTTTCAGCATAATTTAATCTCTGATGACTGAAGTGCAATTCACCTTTATTCCACAAGGTGTCTGATACACAATGATGAAGTAACATTTTACTCATTCAGCAGACAGAAAACAAAAGAATAGGAAGTATCATCAGCAAAACTTGAAATGGCTCAGTGATTTACTGCAGAGCAAGTACTGAACGCAATCAAATATTAGTGTCACTGTCACTTGATGGTGGATCTGGTGAAGAAGCTGTCAGCGATCAAAATATTGATTTTGAAGATGTTGAAAATGATAGTTTTGAGAATATGTTTGAGATCGTGAATATGACCCAGATGCAGAATGTACTGGGAAATGAGCTCTGACGAGGATAGTGATCATGGTAAAACGTCTGCTCAAACTGAACCTTCCAAGCTCCAAAAGGTAACAAAATATGCTTTAATTTATTCAATATGCTCTAATATCAGGAGAGTTTTATATTATTGCAACAGGTAGAGATCCATCTGTGTTAGATATAGATCCGGGTCGCTAAAGACCCGAATATGTTATAACAATTGGAGCAACATTCATGCATTTAAGGGTTAAGAAAATCTATTTTTTTTACGTTTGTCTTAGGAGTTAAGATTCTGATAATATAACAATTAACGGCTCTATACCAGTCAGCTATTGATGGGAATCCTATGGAATTGAACGATTTCGTTTCTGATTCCAAATGACAGTTCTGAATCATTAATAATTCCATTAACTATTCTTTTAAAGTGTCCGTAACAAAGCAAAAACAATGCTACTTTTGGGAACATCCCCCCCTTTCATTTATGTAAATTTTTTACAGAATTTTTTTTTTTATTACAAAAACTCCACCTTGTTATAGAAACCACAAGTTAATAATTTATTTGCATAATCATTTGGACTTGAAGTCAAAGAGTCGTCTCATGCATTTGAGACTGATTTTGAGTCATTTTAACTGATTCATTAAAAATAACAAACTCACAAGAGTCATTTGTCCTTGAATCGCTGAACATTTTATTTCATGAAAAATAAATCGCATTCAGTTCAATCGCAGAACTGTTTGTTTGCTTGTTCTTGAGTGCTACCAATGGGGATGACACAATCAAAAGATTTTTGTCTATTATTGTGTTGTATTATTTTGCAGCTCACAATCTTTCTTTTTTTCAGACTGCAACAGCGATACAGGTAACACTGTCCAACTATTTTAGTAGTGTTCTATCAGCAGAAGAATGCACAAGCACTTTAATTGAACCAAACATCATGAAAATGTATTAAATGGAAGCATTTCTGATTTTCAGGTTCCTAACCCTACACTTTGTTTTAAATGAGCATGGAAAGCATTTGGCTGGTTGCTTTTGCTCTATTGTTTTGACAGAATGTGGTCTCAGGTGATGTTTGCCTGTGTCCTTGAGTAACTCCTGGGGGAGTTTGGGTAAACAGCTTGTTGTTAACCCTTTAATTGGTGCACAGACACAAATGTAAATTTAATGTAAAGCACATGAAGAAAAAAAGGCAATTCCAACATTTGGTTGCACACTCTAATGACTGAGAGTCCTACATTACTCAGCGACCAACCCAAATTGCTTGTTTTAGCTAATTCACTTTGAAGGCTTTTTGTGCTACTCTTTAATTCGAATCGCTAATTGACTCAAAGTAGGATGCATCTCCGTGCCAGGGCCCATAGGCACTCGGCAACATGGAGCTCCAGCGAAAAGATTTTCAGAAGGATGAAGGGAAGGAGGGAAGAGACAGAGAGTAAAGACAAATCTCAGCCCGTACCCCCCGGGCAATGCCACGGCTCCATGCAGTAGATTAAATTCTGGCCCGGGCCCAAGTGAAGGCCTGCTTTTTAACCACTGATTCTCTCATTTGCCTTCAGAGGCCTGCGGCCTGGCAGGCTGTGCGGAGCATTACCAGCCTGCAGCAGCACTTAAAACACATTTTAGCCCAGGCTAACAGCTGGCATCCTGGCCAAGAGACTCGTCTCATGTGACGGAAAGGAACTTAAAGCGGGGAGGGGTGGGGGTGGGGGTGAGGGTAGCCAATCGCACAAAGCCTGGCTGAAATAATGATAGCGGCAGATGAATCTGATTATGTGTGTTCATGTAATTGTGATTCACTTAGAGGCCATGTTTTGAAATATATTTTTAATTTACATGATTTGGTTATGCCCCTTGTTCTTTTTATCTTTCATTTGTGGGTGGACACACATGAGAGACAAGGCCATTAGCAGGACCTGGGCTGTGAAAAATTGTCTGTGAGCTTATGGAGAAACTTTTATTTTACTTAATGTGTATCTGCCAATAAAAATATGGTCAAAAGACTCTGCGTGTTGCAGAGCAATTTGTCTGAAGCACGCAAACACAGACAAGCAGACTGAAAAGTCTGTGTGTATGTGTTTCAATTTTTTAAATGTTTATGAAATTATTTAAAAAAAAAGTTAAATAATGTATTCATAAAGTAAATATGTTTATGTTTATAATTGACTAAAAATGTACTTTTTATTTATGGCTACACTTTATTTTAAGGTAGCCTATCCTTGTTTCAGTGTAATTATGCATTTAAGCTCTGAGTAATATTAATTAAATACATGTACTTACTATATAGAGTTAAGGTTAGGATTGATGTTTGGCTTAGGAATAGTTGCATGTAAAAATGCATAATTTACTGTTATTACTATAGTAAGTGCATGTAACGTGTAAAATAAAGTGTTGCCTTATTTATTATTACAGTAATTACAGTATAATACAGTGTATATTAGATCACCATATATTTTTTGTTGTTACAAAATTAGCTATTTATGATGCAAGCAATGTGATGATTGAAGTAAATGTAAACGATCTGTGAAAAGCGCAACATGTTTGGGCCAATACATAGACAATATATACATTTTTCGGAACCCTCAGCTTGAATCGGCATGCAGGTTCTGTATCTGTGTGTGTGTGAGCTGGTGACAAGCCAGTGATTGTCAGCAGAGTTATGCAGTGTTCAGTACAGCAGTCTCTCTCTCTCTGTGTCCCATGCCTTTGGTTTTCAATCTCATGCTTCACGTCCGCTGAGCCCACACCATCAGGGGCTCTTATTTACGACTGAGGGTCCTCATACAATCTCCCGTCAAGGGTCCAGACCAGTGCGGCCCTCCCTTCCTCTCTCCCTGGGTTCATCCTCTCTCCTGCTATGTGTAGAGAGCTCATTATTGTCAGCTTCTCAATGCACTGCTGGACAGGGCTTCAGCTGAATCCATTCTGGTATATTCAATTATTGTCCCTGTCCTGTGACATGTACTTTTTTTTTTACTTTTTTTTTATGGTGCTATTTTTAAAGCGAATATATGTTTTGCACTTTTCTGATGAGTCTCTGTCAGCATAGACCCTGTTCTGTGTTTTGAGTTTGGGGCCTGTCTGTATGAGTCTATATTAATGCTGCGCTATCACATCAGTTTAATATGTAGTTATATTGTATGGTGGGACGGGACGGCTGGCTGTTGATTGATTTTCAGTGCAGTCTCCTGGGGCCGGCGTGATTTTATTTAAGTGAGTGCACACATCATTTGCACGCTAAGGTTCAGCTAACTTGCTCCATATTCAGCCTTTTTTAAAGGCGCCATAAACAGCGTCCTATCTTTAGAATGGGCCGTTGTGAAATGTGTACTGTGGTGGACAGTAAATATGAGGTTGCCGTGACTGCCAGCAGAATTCACACACAAGGCCGCCTCGTAATGTATCGCTCTGATCTTCAGTTAGATTATGACTCTTGTGTGTGTAGTAGTAACCAAACGTGACTTGCCAATTTTTTAAAATCTGGATACTAAAAGAGGCTGGACTCGAGCTTCAGGGGAGAGCAAGATTATCAGTGAATAATGACTTAAATTTTAGTCTGCTCCTCTCTCAAAGCTATATATATTCAGAACAGGGTCCACTGAAAAATTCAGGGAAAAATGAATTTGAAATGAATTCAATTAAAAATGCTGTTCCTCAGGTTTAGATCTAACAGTACTCTCATAGTAAGTAAAAAACAGCTTTAATTTAATGCAAAGTAAATATTTTAACAGATAATATTTTAATGACCTTTTAATTCATTTGAATTTCTTTTAGCTTAATTATTTAATTTAGCATTTTATTTTTGGTTATTTAGCATTATGCTGACTTATGCTTTTAGTATAGTATTGTAGTATGGTATAAATTCTATTTTTTATGTATTAAGGGTGATTGAGTATAATAATATAGCCTATAAATGCCTTTATATTTTATGAAAAAAGGTTCTATGCGAGGGGATCCTCAGGGTCTGGTATCAAAACGTTTGAAAACCTCATGCTTTAGAAGACTTTGATTATTGTGTGCGAGTCAGCATCTTTTATGATGCTTTTTTGTCCTTTTTGTAATTTGATGATGCGGTCACTATAAACTATTGTTATATGCCAAATGTTGCATAACATTTTTCATAAATGTGAAAACATTTTTACATTTGTGTTTCATAGAAAAAGCAACTGCACACCGTTTTGACATAACATGAGGTTGAGTAAATGACAGAATTATTATTTTTTGGGGGTGAACTATTCTCAATGTCCTTGCGATGATTAAATAAATAAAAAAAATGTGACAGGTTGTGAACGCTTGACGGATCAGGCCTAAAGGTGAGCGTCCCACAATGCAACATCTCTCCACCTTTCCATTGGCTCTGGGCGGGAGCATGAACGGAGTGCCGGCCTCAAATAGAGGTGGCATCTGGTGCCCAATTTGTCATGCCTGAATTACCTGAGAGCTGATAAGAGCTGAAGTTTTAATAAAAGTTGGGAGCTGTAGATAGCTGGCTGAAGGACACTGATGAAGTGTCTTGGGGCCTATTTCCACCTCGAGATAAGGAGCTGAAGAGAGAGAGGAAGGTGGGTCGCAGGGCCAGAGATGTGAATGCACACACTAATGTTCAGGGTGTGTGTTTTTTCTCTTTCTCCAGTATCTCAGTTTGGAGAAGATAGTATATACACATATGGTGTGGGAAAAAAAATAATGATCAGGATCTAAACGAGGAGAAACCTGGGTGGATCTGGTTGTCTCTGGTGTTTAGTTGTGTCTAGTTTAAAATTTAGTCAGTATTTCATAATTTTCTAATTATTAATTTTAGTTAATATTACTTTGAAATGACCTTTAATTACACATATACTGTTTTTATGTATACATTTTTATTTTATTTTTTTATTTCTGTCATGACAACTCTCAGAGTGTTTGGCATGGTAATGGATATGTCAATGTTGATATGTTTGGTCTTTGCGGAATAGATCTGCTACGCTGCTGCTGTGGTTATTGCTTCTGCTGTTCGTTATCGCTTCTGCTGCTGGGCAAGTATGGGACTTGCAACTGCCAATACATCCACAACACTCTGCTGTGAGCAAGTAAGATATGCTGCCGCTGTACAAAAATAGCATACATGAATTTCCCGTACCAGGTCTATACAGGTGGAGGGTTTTTGAGAGCATGCTGCTAACAATAAATGCTGACCAGTATTTGAAGGTTGAGCAGCAAGCTCATTGGCTACTGATACAGCAGGAACCAATCAGCTGTGCCCTATAGAGAATGATGTAATTGCAAGCGGATTGATTTAAGGACCTATCAGACTGTGCCATTTAGAGTTTCATGACAGAATTTTGTATATAAACAACATTTTAGTTGATAATGTGTAGAATGACAAAAATATGTGTTAAACTGTTCAAGACCAATCTTTAATTAAATGTTCACACATAAAAAAATGAATAAAAAAAAAAACATTTAAACGGGGGGGTGAACATTTTATTTTGTTTCAAAATAAATATTTAAACCAAAATATTCAAATAGTGTTTAATAATAAATACTAAACAAAGCACAACATGCTCACATACAAATGAGAAAATACAATGTCCATATACACAAAACAAAACCATAGGGGAAAGACACACACACACAAATTATTTGAAAAACAAAATAATCAGACAATAAAAAACCTTTTTAATATCTTGCAGCATTGTTTATTTTCATTATTCCGTCAACAGTATGTTTTAATTCAAACATTTTCATTATTGCCATGATACGTTTTTCCGTCTTGTCTTCGTTAATGTTATCAAACGTTATAAAATCAAAAACCCTTCGTTAACGAACATTTTGGTTAGTAATTTCCTTGATGAGATTAACACTGGCGGTGTCCTAACGTGTATGTGTCCCTCCCTCTCTCTCTCTCTCTCACTCTCTCTCTTCCTCTCATTCTCGTTCTGTGATTTGGCCTCCCGCCAGCATCTATAGCTCACCCTCAGCTGTGGCGGCAAGCTCCAGATGTGCCAAAGGCGTGTTTTTTTCTCTCTTTTTCTCCCCACGTGTGTTTGCGAGTGTGTGTATGTGTATGTGTCTGCGTGCAGGTTTTGCCAGCTGACTGCACCGTTTGATAACCCGCTCTCTGGATGCCCATCACCGGCCGCAGAGATAGAATTAAATGATGATGATCTTCCCACGAGTTGGGTGCGGAAACAGCGCGTATAAATCTTGATTTCATCTCAGCGTGAGAAGTCTTTATCCATCATCACTCTTAATGAACAAGTCATTAGGCGCGATGAATGGCGCGCAGGGCCCCGACGTTCTCGCCGACGCTTTTGTTTGCGGCTTTTTGGGGGGCAACTTCCGCGCCCTTTCGAGGGGGTCAAACTCATTGCTCCAGATGTGGGGGTAACCTCTCCAGCCTCCCCTCCTCTGAGGTGCCCAGCATGTACTAAGCAGGCTGGAAAAAATTAGAGTAAACAGAAATAAGCATGACTGTTACGCCCTGAAGCGTTGACATAAAACAAATTTTATTAGATTTCAGTGGTCCTTCATTATGCTACTTTTATATGTTAAAAATCTTGCTTGAGTCAAGTTTGGGTTCTTGGAATCATGAAACATGTGGGAATATACAACAAAACTTTCATGGCAATTCGTATGTACGTTTTTGCGAATTGGTGGCTAATTTGGGGTAATTTGTACAATCTCCTATGTACGTTTTTGTATGATCGGCTTATGCCCCACTGAAGGTTAGGATCTTTTTTTTTTTTTTTTTCTCATTTTTTTTACATTTTCATACAAATCACATCATATGAATTCATACGAAATTGCAAAATCATGAGGGTACATTTCACCCAAAACCCATAATTTACTCACCCTCATGTCATTCCAAACCTGTAGGAATTTCTTTCTTCAGTGAAACACAATAGGAAAACCTTTTAATAATGTACTAGTTGATATTGTCCGTAAATTTCTATATTTCTACAATCATAGGGGACTTAGGCTTTCAAGATTTAATATAAGAATGCAAAAGCACCATAGAGTCGTCCATACAACAATTGTTTTCAATGAATTGGTTGAAACTGTTCACAAAAAAAAATGTATTTGAATGATTGATCTGAATTATTTCTTCCTGAACTAGACTGACCCAGTTCCAAATTCAGTACATTTATTCAAGATCCAGATCAGTTTGATTTGTGACTCATTCAGACCTTTTTTTTTTTTGTGTAAATCAGATCAACCGATTCATTGAAAACAATGATTCGCTCACTAATGAAACATCATCACTTCTACACAACAAGAAGAAAGATTCAGTCCCCGTTCATTGTAAATAACAAAAGAGGGAAAAACATGGAAAACTTTTTTCATTTTTTGCCTTTTTGTGTTCTGCAAAGAAGGAATGTTTGGATGAGGGTGAATAAAGGATGACAGAATTTTCATATTTGGGTGAACTAAGTCTTGGGGGAGTTCAAGTGAGTCCTGTGATGATATGAGAATACAATGAGAAACTCTACAGGGAACTTGAATGTTTAGAGGTTCAGTCTCTGAGTCCTTTGTTGTGTTCAGTTACAAGGTTTGGATATTTTTCCCTTTTTCCTAAGCTACACTTGGTCTTCTAGTTTAAAAAGTTTTGGCAATTCTCTGAGGCTCTTGTATTTGCAATCTAGATTAACTTAAAAGCCTTCTTAAAGAATTTAAGAGCATTTTCAGCGTAGCCCCAGGCTACCGAAAGCAGATGCTGTACCACCTGCATCAAATTTGAATGAAAACGCCTCAAGACTCTTTCAGCTCTGTAAAGTAGAGCGATATTTATTTCGTGAAGGAAGATGCTTCTCAGAGTTGTTTGCCTCGGAAATGCGAAGAAATAGAATTTGACACAGGGTAAATGTATTTAACTATTCATATGTTCGCAGAGCATACATTTGCATTTGAGCTCAAAAACAGTACACTGATTCTGACTTTCCTTGTTAGTGACAGCTGCCATGTTTTAATGTCACATTCTCGTTGGCTTGTGGCTCTGAAGCCCTCAAGATCCTGCTGGGAATCCCATCACTCAGTATGTTCGATAATATCACTTCATCATTAAACTAGACACCTTTCATTCTTTAAACACCACTCTATTTCTCATGGCATTTAACAGTGGATGTTTTTGTGTGTGTGTTCCTTAATTTTTTCCCTTTAATCTCCTTTCTCTTGCTTGAAAAAGTTTTTATATGGCTTTTATGTAACCCCTCTGGTTCTACTTGCACCACTCCGAGCGGGATTCGAACCGGCGTTTCCAGCATTGGAGACGGACGAGCTAACAAGGACGCTAAAGACCGCAACCTCTAGTGCGCCTCTTGAGGCATGCAGGGTTGTGAGGTTTACGCGCATTGTTCTTACTAGCTGGCCTCTGTTACACTCACCCCCCTAAACCTCACTCCAGATCATGGCACCAATGAAACCCTTCTGTTTCTACTCGCATCGCTCTGAGCAAGATTCGAACCGGCGTTTCCAGCATGGGAGGCGGGCACGCTAACAATGACACTGTAAATGATGAAAATACCGTATGACCCCATGAGAAATTACCATCCGAATAGTGCTTGGCAGTATGCTTTCACTGGCCTTTGAAAGGGCTCCGCGGACAGCGCCGTCTTTGATTTAGCACAACTATGCGCTGTATCGCTGCCATAAAGTTTGCGCAAACTCCCCACCACAATCATTCCCTTTAAATAGACTCCTAAGCCTTTACTGCCTAATGGTTTGCCAGCTGATGTACCTTTGGATAATATAATTAAAAAGCTAATAACAATCAGTGTAATGACAATTTTATTCTTTGCATGAAAACACTTGACTTAGCCTAATTGAACACTGGGTGTATTACAACTTCAGAATTATATTCGTATAGACTGAGATGTAAAGAAGCTTTTTGCAGTGGTGGCCACTAGCGGAGTGAACTGTCAACGGTGATAAGGTAAAGCTAAGAGTGGCCCAAACCAACCTTCCGAACGTATGACTTACAGAAGGTATACTTAACTAAGAACGTTTCGGGAAACACATGTTAACGATAAGGTACAGCTTAAATTATAACTTAAAAACGACGTAGCGTTAAGGTTTCAGGAAATCCAGCTTGATGTGTAACATTATATTAGATCCGTACGGTACAGTAGGTCTGAATATATAGGATGTCTGTTTCATTAATGTTAATCAAACAATTGTGGTATCATGGTAAAAAAAAAATTATATAAATTTTTTTTTTTAATATACAGGGTGGGCCATTTATATGGATACACCGTAATAACATGGGAATGGTTGGTGATATTAAAGTCCTGTTTGTGGCACATTAGTGGCCACCATGGTCACCACCCATCTTGAGGAGTTTGCCCCCTCACATATACTAATGTGCCACAAACAGGACTTTAATATCACCAACCATTCCCATGTTATTACGGTGTATCCATATAAATGGCCCACCCAGTATATTTTTCCTATTGATATTTGGCTTTGACTTGGCCAAATTTGGTGTTATTACCATGGATTTTATGATATGGTTGCTAGATGATTTTGTTTTGGAACCTTCAGAAAACTTTAACTCGATTGTTCTCAAAATTGACTTTGTTTACTCTATCTTCAAACAATTGTAGCTCAGTATTTTTGGGGGAAATTCCAACAACAACAAAAATTCATTTTGAAGGTTTTTTTTTTAATAGAGAATGAAATGAAAATAACAATAACTCATTTATTTATTCACACGTATTTATTGCACCTTTTATTATCAGCAGCTAACAGTTCAGACAAGCTTGATGTGATGGTATGGTCCATGTTGAGGAGCAGGAAAAAAACAAACCCCCATTACTGCACATGTCAGCGTCATAAACAACAGATCGGGCCATGTGGACGCAGGCACAGCAGTAATGGAGGCTGTGCATCACTGTTCAGCACAAGGTCTGCAACCTCTACACTCACCTGAACCACATAGAGAAAGAGAGAGAGAATAGATGTGCTGGTGAGGTGATGTTGAAGGTAATGTTGATAACTAACTGTGGGGTAGTGTAGATGACTATTATAGCAAGAATGAAGATGATGGTCATCACAAATTCTGAAAACAGATTGTGCAGCACTCAAACACGTTTGCCTTTGATCTTTTCTACATTCTCTTGTACGTTATTTAATATTTTAGTTGCTGGTGTTTCAAGAACGCGTAAAGGACTGAAGAGTCCCTGTTACACATTTTACATAGTTATTAGTAATCACAGTCAATAATGCATAGTTACATGCAACTAACCCTAAACCAAACCTTAACCCTTACCCTAATTGAATAGTAAGTAAATGTAGTTAATTATATTACTTGGTAAAAGGACACCTTAAAATAAAGTGTAAACCAAGAGTCTGAGAACACTTAAAATTTGGGATTCAAAAACTGGAAACAATTAGAAAGTTTTATAATAAAAATAATAAAATAATAAAGAATTATTTAAGATACTGCACTACTAATCATGAAGAAAATATCAATGATTAGATGAAATATTTTACAAAATAATTTAAATATGTAATATATTTATGTAATATATATATATATATATATATAATATTATTTTATTTATTTATTTTATTTTTACAAAAATCCCTTAGAATCCTGATCACATTTTTAATTATTCAAATTGTCAATGATTATTTAACTAGTGGTATTTGTATTTCGCTAGTACACTTGCCCTTTACTGTCTCTAAGTCATGCTAGTCTCATTACATACAATGTCATAACTAGAAATCTAGATATTTCTACAAAAGAACTAATTGAACCCGATCTATTGCTAAAACATATGGTTGTGGAGGATATGGTTCAGAAATAATGACACCATCATGGTAAGCATCACTGCGATCATCACCCATCAGCAGTCTTACTCGGGAATGGAGCACCTAAAGTCAGGTTGGCTACGTGCCCATCCAGCGTTAGAGAATATGAGGAGACAGCCGGCCTATTTTTGGGGCTTATTCCATAAAGTGATCTTACCGTGGCTCCCTCATGACCAGTAATGTGATAGTGCCCCAGGCAGTGTTTTCAATTTCTTGAAAACACAAGCAGCACTCTGCCACTGACTTTGTGGTGAGGACAACTTAGTGGGGGATGAGTGCAGTTTTTTGTGTGCCCTCTTATTTGAGATAGTTGCTCAGTTTATGATATGAAAAAAAAAAAAAACTGTTATAGCTGTTATGAGGATAAGCTTAATTTTGATGAATTGTTCAGAAAAAATCCAGCAACATAATTCAAATTAAATTAAAAGTATGGATTCCATTCTTCCAGGATTTTTAAGCCCCAATATGAATGAGAATAAGTAATATAAGAAAACATGGGTGGGTAATCTGTATTTACAAGCCCAGTGATGTTATTGTTAACTAAAACTATAAATCTTTTTTTCTCGCAACTGCGTGTTAATATTTCGAAAATCTGACCTTTTTTTCTCACAATTGCGAGTTTATATCTCACAAATCAGACTTTTTTTCTCTCAATTGCGTGTTAATATCTCGCAAATCTGCATTTTATTCTCGCAATCGTGAGTTTATATCTCGCAAATCTGACTTTATTTCTCACAATTGCAAGTTTATAACTTTCAAATTTGACTTTTTTGCTCACAATTACAAGTTTATATCTCGCAAATCTGACTTTTTTCTCCGAATTGCGAGTTTATATCGTGCAATTCTGACTTTATAACTCGCAATTACGATTTTATATCATGTAATTCTGACTTTATAACTCGCTATTGTGACTTTATATCATGCAATTCTGAGAAAAAAAGTCCGAATTGTGAGATTAATTACCTTTTTTATTTTTTATTCCATGGCGGAAACAAGCCTCTTTTCCGCAAACCCCTTAATTTAAAGTGCAGGATCTCTAGAAATTTTAGGAGTTGCCCTTTTCACTCAACCTAATTCAACTGAGAAGGTGAGTTTGCCACAAACAATCCGAGGAGCATCTTTAACAGCAAGCGGATGCTAAGGGTTCCAATGGCTGTAAAGTTTATTTACTGCTCTCTAATCTCAATAAAAGCTGTCATTGCTGCAATGGATGACCTTCTCTTTACAGTCTCTCGCAGTCTGAAGTGACCAAGTGTCTGACCAAGTCACCACAGACAGACAACTGAAAAGACGTGAGATCATTTTTACTAGGACAAGCAAGAAGGTCTGTCTTCCAAAATAAACATCCAGCACTACCTCATTCGGCGTGCCACAGCAAACCACGTTATCTCGTATTCTGACGTAAGATAGGCATGGAAGGTTGTTACCGGAGAAGGAAAAGTGGGAGAGCAGCGTAGAGATTACGGTGATGACTGGAGCCTTGTCAGAATCACAGCAAATCAGATGACACTTCAATAGGGGAGCCAGGGTGTATGGCAAAATTCGAAAATTGAGTTGACAACACCAGCGATAAAGGCGTTATGGTCGGTGGAAATTGGTCTTTAAATGGTTTGCGGCCCAGTTGTTGAGCAATGCAATTCAGAAGTGCCCGATCTGAGCAGCAGAATCATGACCAAGAGGGAATAGGGGTGAATATACATGTTGAGAGATATAGGAGCTATGAGCTGTCCTTCATCTCTTTTCAGAGGTAAGGTCGGAAAGCCAAAGCCCAATTTTGCCCACTGTTAACACACAGACAAAAAGAAAAAGAATGAAAACAACAGGGACTCTGGGGGTTGGTGGTGGCTGAGAGAAAAATGTTAAAGGGATAGTTCACAGAAAAATGACAATTCTGTCATCATTTTCCCACCAGCATGTTGTTCAAAAACCTGCATGACTTTCTTTTGTGGAACACAAAAGAAAATGTTTATAACCAAATAATTATTATTATTATTACATTGGACCACTGTAAATAGTATAATTTTAAAGCATAATTGTAATAATAATAATAGTTACTATAGCCATATATGGTAACACTTTAAAATAAGGATTCATTAACATTAGATAACTACTGTAAATTAGTTAATATAACCTACCAATGAACAATACTTCTACAGCATTTATTAATCTTGTTGTACCATGTGAACTAATGCATGTAAAGTGTTACTCTCGGTCATATATATATATATATATATATATATATATAGATAGATTTATATAGATATAGATATAGAGACTTTCAAATGTGACTTTATTTCTCACAATTGCGAGCTTATATCTCGCAATTCCGACTTTATTTCACACAATTACAAGTTTATATCTCGCAAATCTGACTTTTTTCTCCGAATTGCGAGTTTATATCTTGCAATTCTGACTTTAGAACTCGCAATTACGATTACGAAAAAACGAATTGTCATTCGAAGATTCAGTCTCTCTAAATTCCTCCTTTTCAAGGGGCCAATTCTGCTGTGATTGGTCAGACAGCACAATCTGTTGTGATTGGTCAACCGCTTAAAGCGCGTGTCGGAAACTTTACCATATCTGAATGTCAGATCTTCCTTAGCGCTTGATACAAACAGCAACAATGGTGTTGTTTTTTTCCAGTATCAATCCCAGCACAAGTCTTCATCCTTTTGAAGTGCATGCAAAGTGGATTCACAGCGCTGAAAACATACGCTTCTTGACATGAACAACATGAACCAAACTTTGCAGGCCTCAGCTACAACGTTAGCGTTTGAGGGCGGGACAAAGTAGACGTTGCTTTCTAGCAGCCAATGAAGACCATAGGCTGACATTATGCAAATGTGTTATATTGGTATACAGGAAGTGAGACTGGAATTACTGATTAATCTATTCTTTTAGGAGACAATAACTTTTTTTTGTTGACCTTTTACATTCACAAACAGCTATATTACACACTGCATGAAAGAAAATATTTGAAAAAGCATAATAAGGTCATCCATTGATAGAGAGAAGCTCACATTATATGTCAAAAGGGGAAAGTGCTCATAGGCAAAGTATGAGGTTTCAGTTTACTTCACTGTATTTTGTTTTGAGAAACAATATGAATTTATTAAAGTAGAATGCCAGCGCCATTGCCTGCACATTCTGATACAGTGTTTTCTCCAAGTGTTTCGAGCGGGAGAGATTATGGAGGGAAGGAGGGATGATGCTAGGCTTTTAAGAAGGCCGAATACCTTGTATTTAAATGAAAACAGCTGTGCTCGGATAGCATTAAGGCCGGCTTCGTCCTGTCAAGATTTCACATTTCTCTGCAATTCTTTCCCCAGCTTTTTTTTTTTCTGTCTCTCCAGGTTGAGAGAAGTTTAAGTTGAAAATGGTTTTGGGAATCGTCTGCAAATCTCCCTTGAGCGGATTAAACTGCGGGACTGGAAGAACTTAGCCAGACAATTTCCAACCACGGCTAAATTGCTTAGATATGAGAGCGTCAGAGGAATAAATATTATTTTAAACCCTTAAAAAACACTGCTTTTTTCATCTCTCCGATTCCTTTCTTCTCCTGTCTTCTTTCTGCGCCAGCTCCACGTGTTTGAAATTACTCAATTTAGCATAATGTTCATAATTGATCATTTAGTGGAAAATGCAAACATGTCGGTTGCTGACGGGTTCCATATTTTGTGTGAGAATGGTTGTTTCTCGTGGAGTCGGGGGACAGCTGGTTGACGTTTCACACTCATCAGTAGTTGTGATCATGAAATGGGATGTTGGCCTTTTCTCACCAGTGATTTGCCTTAGTGTTTTCAAACCTGTCTAGCAGCCCAGCGTTTCACAGCCGGACCGTCTGGTTCAGTGCTGAGCTGGATGAGAAGGATTCCCCTGGGACGAGAGGGTCATTTCGGAGGGCACACATGAAGTTAATGGAAGGTATGGTACACATGAAATCCTTTGCAATGTCATTCTCAGTAACAGCACAAAGACTGCAGATGTTTTGGTGCTTTTGTTGAATCTTTGTTTTAAAGGGGTCCTATATGATTTTTCACTTTTTCTATCAAGCATCTTTCACAGTTTGTTGGATTTACGTTGCAATTTTGGTATTTACAGTTAAGAATGTTTTAATAATGGTTCAATTTCAAATTTGTGTAAACATTTGTATATTAAGAGGAATGTAATCTGTTGTGGTAACATGTACATTGTAATGTTGTCTGTGCTATTGTCATGCTATCTATCTATATTTGAGAAAATGGATTTATCAGTAGATGTTTATGCTCATGTAAGTTCATGTATATTTTTGTTTTTTGCAGTTTTACACCGCTTCCATTAAATACACTTGAAGTTAGCTCTTTCTTGGATACTTTTTGGAGGAGTATATGTACCTGTACACAGTGAGGGCAGTAAATCCATAGTATCTATTATGGATGTGCCTAAAGCCGAATTCTTAAAAAAGGCTAGGAAAATGAAAACGCATTCTATGGAGCCCCTAAAGGGACATGCTTAGGCTTGCTGCGGCAGTCGGTTATACAACAGCACATCAAACTTCACTTTTTTACGTGTTGAGAGTAACACGTTTGATGTCTTTCAAATTGTCTTGACTGACAGGACGATGTCAGAGGATTTGGTTCAAAACAGATCCTGAGCATCACTGACAAATACCTTATCTTGTAAAATGTGTGCGGTCAGTACGGTCGCTCCCTATAAACGCAGTACACTTGATTGCGATGTAAATAGCGAGCTCGATTCAAAATCGATTTCATAAGGCAGTATATTGATAGCTCCCTGATGCCGGCAAATTCTATACAAAAAAATGACCCAGCTAGAGAATGCAAAAGCATTGAAATATATCACTTTTTTTTCTCTTTAGGGGCTCCGTAGATTGGGTCATTTCCTTTTCATACATAGTATTCGGTTTGTTTCATGACTCTCATAGTCATTCTAACCGCGATAATCGCCTTGCTGTCCTAACAATTTCTCTAATCGTCTCAGCCAAGCATCCTGGCATATTGTGTTCTGCATATCTCACACAAAGCCTGACTCCTTTTTCTCCACACTTTTTCAGGCTTTTGACAGCTTTGTCTGCAATAACAGGTGTCTCCTTATTCTACCTCATGCATCCGTGATTCCTCACTACCGAAGGCACAAAAAAAGCTAAAAAAAAATCAAATCCACAGCTCAAATCAGACAGATGTTGGCTCATATTTGGTTTTCAGGGCCTCCCTTTTTAGTTTCAGCCCTCTCCCGCCTGCTTTCCACCCTCCCACCCCCCTCCGGAGCGCAGTATCGACGAGGAGCCGCGACAGGAGAATCAGAGAGGGCCATCTGATCTAACTGACAGGTCCCTGGCAGATGTTTGCAGCTTTGTTGACATTTTCCAGCAAGCCCACTGAGCATCTACACCGAATCCTCATCTTACAAAACCTAAAGCCTAGTAACTCCGAGGAACACGCGGACCTCGCTTTCATTCATTTAGACGGGTTATTTATTTATCTTTCTAACATCCATTTCAACTCTTTGTGTTCTAAAAATCACATTTCCACTTATATCATTTAATTTCTGACATGACTTACCTTGCATTTGTGTTGAAAAATCATGGCGGTGAATGCCAAGTCAGTACTTAATTAAATCAGACAGATGATTTCATGCATCAAGATTAAACTTAGGCTGGGAATTGCTCCAAGCTCTTTTAATACAGAATTTCCTTTCTTTCCCTTCCACAGAGATTGCAAATTGCAAGTGGACAGGTATCTCCGACCACCTTAATCCCACCGAGCCGTCCCCCCGTGTCACCTGGGCTCCATCGCCAAATTGGTTTGAACTCCTCCGATTTTACAGCACACGTCCAGATGTCAGTAAGGCTGTGAGATCTGTCGAGGAGCTGTCAGGGCGAGTTTAGGCCCCTGCCCTCGCTCTGGACATGGCCCTTACAGGTCTCGGATCAGGGCGGAGTAAGAGGGCACTTGTGCTCCCCGCTCTCCTCGGCCTGTCAGCCATGTTTAGCACCTCTGCGTGTGACAGAGGTAAGATGGAGAGAACCACTTTCAACTCTTCCCACTAGATCAGTCAGGGAATGGGCGAGGGTCAAATGAAAGCATTTAGAAATGCATGAATGTCCATTCATTTTTTTGGACAGAAAGTTGAATGGTTTCATTTGTTTCTTTTTTTGGAAGGCCCAAATAAATACACTACCATTCAAAAGTTTGGGGACGGTAAGATTTTTTGAAAGAAATCTGTTATGCTCGCAAAGTCTGCATTTATTTGATCAAATATACAGTAAAAATCGTAACATTGTGAAATATTACTATTTAAAGGACCTGTTTTTATTTTATTACATTTACCACCTTAATTACTTTATTATGTACTTTATTCTTGTGACTGCAAAAAGCTGAATTTTCAGTATCATTTCTTGGTCTTCAGTGTCACATGATCCTTCAGAAAATGTGATCCATTTTTTTTCAGGATTCTTTGATGAATAGATACAACACAACAGCATTTATATGGCATATACTGCACATCTTTTTGTAACATTGTTTGTACTGTCATGTTTGGTCAATATAATGCGTCTTTGCGCCCCTAAAAGTTACAATTTCTTTAAAAAAAAGAAAGAAAAGAAATGACTGATTCCAAACTTCTAAAAGGTAGTGTGGAGAAAAAAAACAAAAAACTTACAAGTAAGATTTTCTGCAATAATAATTAATACAACCTAAAATGGCCTCAAAAAAGCAATATTACATGCTAAAAACAAAAATTTTATCATTTATTCCTACTGATTTATAATTTATTCATTCATTTATAGTATGATTTAGCTCCAAAAACAATGAATATTAGCCATTATTCACTAATAATATTCCTGTCTCCTAGAGCTCTGACATGCCATTCACACGTGTTTAAATAAAATAAATTATATTGTTTAAAATTGTAAATAAGAATAACACACTGGGCACATAAATCCAGGTTTAACATTACTGACACCAAAACATCTGTTTTCACTTGTCATGTTATCATGCACCACAGAATCTTGGACAACTCCTTTTGTACATAATACAGGGTTGAATTGGCTTTATGGTGTGGTAAATTATGACAAAAGTTTCATTTTGTGGTGTGCAATCCCTTTTCTAGGCTTCAACTGCTATCACTATATATTTTTTTTTTTAAGCGTTTATTTTCCACAAAACCCTCAAGTGTTCGGCCAGGTCAAGGAGCTCCTGCTAACATTTTTCAAACAGCATGTCCCAAGCCCTAATCTATTCTCCTGATGTAATTTATATTTTAAAACCTGCCCTTACTTTTTATTTCACTAAGCCAACACATTCTTTATCTTTCGCACTGCAGTTTGACAGCCACTGACAAGTGAAGTGAAAACCCTCTCATGCAACCTGCCCTCATGAAGCCTGGGAAGGTGAAATCAATATGGTTTGTATTTTAAAAAGGCACCGATACGTGAGCACGACTCAAAATTACTACCTTAGACTGACATGCAGAAGTTGTGATGATAAAAAAGTGACTCAAATAAAGGACAAAAGACCATTTGGCAGCGGCAATTGATATAGACACTGATATTCTGAAAGCTTGGTGCGAACAGTAATTGACAAGAGTATCAGAAATTCAATGGACAAAAATAAGAGTGCAACAAAACAAAATGGCATTTCTAGTGAAATGGTGTTGGTGAAGGTTGACTGAACTTCAGGTTTCAGGTGACCCATTCACATAGCTTTCCTTTTCCCCCCTCTCTCTTTCTCACAGTTCTTTTTTCTTCTCCATTACTCGGACGCTGAATGATGGTGATTTGGTTGAGGCCCAGTGAGTGTCTGAGGAAAATTGGTTGGTTGATAAAAACGATGCTATCAAAGAGGGCTACTTTCTCATTTACATTTAGATGAGTATTGATTATTTATTTACTCAGTGGAGTGGGATTCTTTTCCAATCTTATCTCTCTCTCGTCTTGTGCTTGTCACCTGGTTTGGGGTGGGTGTGGGGGGGGGAGAAAGCACGCGAGAGATAGAGTTCTTGACACCACTCGAGGATAACAGCATTTTGCTTCACAGATAAAAGTTAGAAGGGTGCTCTCCCTTTGTCTCTCTTTTTCTCCTCTCGTTTCTCTTCCTCCACACCAATTTTGACAGAAGAAGAAAGTTTGCAGAATTAAAACTGATAGCCCTGGTTGAAAGGGTACAGGTGACAAGCTCTCAATTTGCTGTGGTAAAGAGTGGAATTCGACATGCAGTAATGGTTGGAGGATTTCAGAGAGCAGTGCAGTATATCGATGTAACAGATTTTTTTACCAAAAAAGCTACTGGACATTCAGACGTTATTGCCCAGAAAATAAAAATGCAGTTCAACAGCACATGCTGTTGTGACAAAATGCCTTGATAATGGAAACGACACTGAGAAAAAAAGTGTAAAAATTGTACCTTTAGGGGTACACCAGCTTGACACTGGGGCAGTACCCTTAAAAGGACATTCCTTACTCCTAAAAGGTGCATATTAGTGCCTTTGAGTACAAATATGTACCTTAAGGTACTACTATGAACCTTTTTTCTCTGTGTGAGTTAAACAACCCATTAAAGACTTGATGGCCAAATTCAAACAGCAAAAAAACTGTTAGAAATATATAAAATGTAAAATAAAAATAAAAAGTGAAAATATAAAATGTAGGTTACAAAAATACCAAACCATACATAAATTACACTTTATTTTTCCAACAATGGTTTAAAATTGTTGTAACCTTCCTTTTATATTTTTGTTTTTATATTGTGTGTATACACACATATGAATGTTGTTTATGATGTTTCAATTTTTATTTTTTTTAAATCACTGTTTCCACAAAATTATTGAGCAGCACAACTATTTTCAAAATGTATTATAATAAGAAATATTTCATTAGCAGCAAATCAGCATATTAGAATGATTTCTGAAGGATCATGTGACACTGAAGATCTGAGTAATGGCTGAAAAAAATTGTACTAATATTTCACAATATTCCTATTTTTACTGTATTTTTGATAAATACATAGCCTTGGTGAGCATAAGAGACTTCTTTCAAAAGCAACGAAAAAAATCGAATCAACTCACACGATTTACCTAAAAAAACCTCATAGTCCCTGTGACCACTTGCCACTTATACTCGTAAGACACATCGGCTATTGCTGCCTGTACTGTACACCTGTATCCTTCCTCAATGTATGGATGGTACATGTGTGCAGTGGAGACGGCAGCAGGATGGGGGTCCGTAGCTCTCTGCGGTGGTAAGGGACCCCTGACAGACCCTGCCTCTTCCTCTCAGCGCTGTGATGGAGAGTGAGCCGTCTCCTGAGGTGGCCTCTGTCAGCTCCGCTTTGTTTCAAGAGGAAGAGAGGTAGCACAACCACTGCAGTCTGCATCAGCCACCCATCTCCCTGCCCTCAGCCTGGGACATCCCTGCTAACACATGGAGGGCGGACCTAGAATGTGTCACAGGAAAGATGCTCATTAGCATACTGGTCTTACAGTAAACTTAAAGTGTTCATATTATCTAAAACACATGAATTCATCTAACACAGAGATGAATTTCCTCTAAATAAAGTTAATCTTGCATCTGATCCATCTGAACCAACATCTGTTAGTTTATAAGGATGAAGTGGCCCACAAATAAGTGAGTTTGGGTTCAGGTGATTGATTGGCTGGGCGTGACCTCACAAAATGATGATGGCTAATCTCATGAATATTAATTATGTTATGGACAGATAATTTAGCATCATCCTTTAGAGTTTGAAAGTAGCAGATAACATGGTGACACTTTTAGTTAGATACTTTAATAACAAATGCAATTTGATAACAACCACAACAAACATGTAGCATTGAAAATAAAGTTATTTTATAAAAATGACACCTATAATGTTTCTTGAGCACCAAATCAGCATATTAGAATGATTTCTGAAGGATTATCTGACACTGAGGACTGGAGTAATGATGCTAAAAATTCTGCTTTGTCATCACAGGAATAAATTACATTTTAAAATACATTAAAATAGAAAACAGTTATTTTTAAGTGTAATAATATGTCACATGTTTGTGACTGAATTTTTGATCAAATAAATGGAACCTTGGTGAGCAGAGACTTATTTCAAAAACATTTATCAAAAATTCTTACTGAACACAAAAATGTTGCATATTTAAAATCATTTTGAATCAACGGACTAATAAAAATGTTGCCACTCCACCACAGTAGGAACTTAACAGTAAGAAAGAACAAATCTGATAGAGTAAAATCTTAAAATTGGCCATTGATGGCAATAACAAATTGGCATATTTCTTTCTTTCTTTCTTTCTTTCTTTCTTTCTTTCTTTCTTTCTTTCTTTCTTTCTTTCTTTCTTTCTTTCTTTCTTTCTTTCTTTCTTTCTTTCTTTCTTTCTTTCTTTCTAACTCAGTTACAAATGACCCCTTTAAACAGATTACTATAAGTCAAACTCAGGGCTAGACAAAGTGTTGTCCAATACTTACCACATCACCACTAAAACAAACATCTGTCTGACTTACCAGACCTAAATGTCACTAAATGGATGTAAAGATGCATTTGGCAAAGCGCTCAGGGTGATTAACTCTGTGGGCCTAAAATGGGCACTGACTACCAGAGACTTCCATCGCTGCTCAAGAATTGGGCATCCATTTTTCTTTGTTAGTCAGTCAGTCATTAGCCTAGTTACACATCTGGATCCCAACAGCACTTTAAGAATATGGACTGCTCTGACGAGGAGGGAGGGGGAAAAAAGCTAATTAGCCAAACTGGAGAGGAACATCTTGTTTTCCTAGCCCCCCTAATGGATTAGACCAAGGTCTTTTGAAATGCAAACTTATCAAGGAGACACAGTTAGAGGAGCTGTCCCCTTTGGAGTTTCAAGTCCCTGTCTACCGTCTGTCCTCTGAGTTAATGAGTAAACATTAGAACTGGCTTTACTCTATCGCTTGCTACGCAGCTAAATCAAAGGAAAGGGTAACTGCGATAAGATTCTGTGTTCGATTGTACTCGCTCAGTCTAAAAGCCTAAATGAATTTCGTTTCACCTTATAACTGTCCGTCTTTTCCGCTATATTTGAAAAGAGGTGCTTTCAACATGCTTTGTTGAAAATGCCCTCGAGGATCAAGGCCTTTTCTCCGTTAGTGCCAAAGATGGCAGAGGCTTTCCTGACATTTCAGGAACCGTTTCTAAAAGGGTAAACATTGCCCTGAGTTTTTTCCCCTCCGTTGGATGACAACTTTATTATATATTTCAAACATCTCTCCATCAGTTTAGCAAAATGAAATTCTCATTAATACCTGAAGCATGATATCACTTGGTATTTTTGTTCCTCCCTTTCAGGTCTCTTAACTTCAAAATAAGAAGCTTTCAGAACCAGTTGTGATAGAAAAAAAATATATATCTAATTCATTTCCAAATGCACTCGCAATCTTTTCTGTCCTAGTCTAAAGCAAAAACAAAAACGGCATGAAAGGGAAACTAATCCGATCTTCTTCCCTGTTATTGTATAAGTTTCATTTCATTTCAATGCATCTCTTCTATCTGGGTATCTCTTAAATAGAGGTCACCTGTCCAACAGGAGAGAGAAAAAAAAGTTCCATGCTAGTGTTGGGCTGTGTGGAAAGCACTGTGAATCTAATTGGACTTCTGTTAGGGCTTTCTAAATCCAGCTCTTTGGCATGACCTTGGAATAATGGCAGCGCTAGATGAATAGAGAGGCAGAGGGGTTCATAAACAGCTGAATCTGGTCTTTTGTGTGGGCTGATCTGTAGAGGAAAGACAGACAGGGCTGGGATTGTTCACCAGACGGGAGAGCTGGGTTCACCATGCCCTTTGTCATGAAAAGTGTGGCATGACCTCAGGAGTTGTGTGCACACAAACACACATACACACGTTGGTGCACCTATCATTATGAGGAAATTAAATAGGCGTAATGGTTTTTATACTGTACATACATACTGTATATTCTTTCCCCTAACCCTAACTATACCCCTAAACCGAAGACTTTCTGCATTTTTTACATTTGAATAAAACATTGTGTAATATGTTTTTAAACCAATTTTAATTACGAGGACCTCATAAACCACGTTTACATTGTAATACCAGTGTAATACCCATGTCATTATACAAATTTGTGTCATCATAGATCATATTAACACACACACACACAGGAATGTAGCTTATATATGGTATGTAGGAATGTACAGGAATGTAGGAATATATCTTAAATATCCTTCATAAGGTTTTTGAAAAAAAAAAAAAAAAAGGGTATTGTGTACATATAAATAAATAAATTAATGTAAGTATAAATAAATAAATGTTCTTTGTTTCCTGTTCTGCTGTAGAACAAATTAAAAATGATTTTAAAATATTGAATATGCAATATTATTATTCTTTAAAAAAAAATGTTTATAGTTGTTTATCCTCAGAAAATAAACCAAAAATGTAACTAAATAAATAAACACATTTAATTAAATATTTATTTTTATTCAACCAAAATATTTAATAAATAAATCAAAAACAAATGGTGTCTTTAGTTTCAAAGTACATTTGCGAGAACATTGAGCCTATGTGGGCCCCTCCCCGTGCCGTCCCCTGGTGCAGTTGTTGTGTGGAACGGTGAGCCTAGCGGGGTGTAAACAAACACAGTCTCCCTCAATGTCCTGACAAGGTAGGACCCCGGCCTGCTCTTGACCCCACATTAAATCCTCATTATGCCTAATGCAATCTGAGCCCAGCTCCTGTGCCACAAAAGAAAGATCAATTAACGTGATTAGTGGCACAAACACAGAGACTTATTGGCTCATCAAATCTAAATTTGCTTTGTGGCATTGTATTGTTTCATTTTTGCATTAACTTGGAATAAAAGAGTTGTCTTTATGTTGTCAGTCAGGTGCTTTCATTGTTTTACTTGTCCAGCTGCATTTTTTTAATGTGTGTGTGCGTGCTTGTGTGTGTGTGCGTTTGTGTTATCAATACATTAAAAGCACACCACATTTGTACATGACACGCAGGGCTAATACATCACTGCACATCTAAAAGTGTGGCGGTGGATATATAAAGCTCCTGTTGCGGTGGCTGGCTGATTCATGGCGTTGAGTCCTCATTAAGTGTTGGTTGTGTTTTCTACCAGGTTTGATTCGGGTTTTAATTAATTTTCCGAGATGGCTCTCGGAGCTCCGTTGTCATATTAAAGTCCTGTGAGCTCTAGACCTGTCAGAGGGGAAGAAACGGTTATGGCTCATCCAGAGATTAATATCTCATCACTGGTGATGTATTACCTTGATAAACTGCGGCACAAGGTTCACTAATCAACATTTTAAAAATATTATGCATTTCTGCAGTTTGCTCCTGTATGATAGATGAACATTTGAGTGGACAGTGAACAGTCAACAAGCTGCAGTACCTGCACTACATCTCCAGGATTCAATTAATGCCAGTTGTTGTTGTTTTTTTCTATTAAAAAAATCCAGCAAATATGGGGAAATATCTCATTTATCATTCTAAGAGATCAAAATATTTTGTCATTTGTGTAAGAAAAAAAAATGTCTGCAAATGTTTGTCATATTTTATGTTTTTCCTGATGGGCAAGTAGTTAAGTATATAAAACTTTAAATATCTTAGTTTATCCAATTAAGTTTTCATTAGTAGGAATCATATTAGTATTATTATAGGGACAATTCCTGTTGCAAAAAAACAAAGTATTATTTTGTTTAAATGTCCATTAAATTAAATTGTAAAATAAAATAGCCTTAAAATAAGATTATATATTTACTATATTATAAGACTATATTTACATTCTTTTTTTTTTTTTTTTTTTTTTTTAAGCATAAAACCTCACTAAAAGGTAAAAAAAAAAAGTGATCAAAAAATATTAAAATGTTCCCCTAAAATTGCTTCTCAAGTATCTAATTTTAGATATGTTTAGATTTACAAGAAAACAAGGGTGTATACCATTTTAAAATCTCATTTGCTCTCTTGTGGCTGTATCACTATACCGTCCTGTAGAAAAGAATACGGCCAAGCTCTCGACAGGATCCCGTGGCACTGGAGGTCTGGCCAGCAGGATAAGTGTTAGCGTGTATATGCATGCGATATTAGCTCCCAGTGAAGTTTGACTTGGTGTGTCTGGAAGCTGTCAGATGAGAAAGCTCTAAAAGGTTGGGGCAGATCAGAGAAGATAAATGCTGAGTGGGGAGGACAGCTGTTTTCGAGAAGGGGGAACACCAGTGTCTCTAAAAACTGGGGCCAAGGATCATCCCCAACAGCACAGAAGATGCCGGCCCCAGCATGTGTCCTCCAGAAGGACTTGTCCTCCTCTTTGAAGACAGATTAAGAGGGGTAAACATGTCTCTCTTGATGGATACCCGTGTTCAAGTCTAGCATATAACTATATTAAATTGTTGCAGTTAAACCAAACATTCATTCGAACAAGTGGTAATATTCAATGTTTTTGGACACTTAGATAACAATTTCAGTAATGTTTCCCCAATGAGACTGTTCTGGCATGAAAAATAAACCTTTCTGATGATTACCAAAGCTGCAAACTTTCTCACTCTAAAATGTCAGCAGAAATATTACAGCCTTATTTGTTTAATGAAACTTGTTAACCGCAGAGCAGAAAACAAATAGAAGGGATTATCAGTTCACTCATTGGAAACATGTCATTTTGTGTTAGCGCGAGAAGAACTCAAGGACTAGAGCTCGTGCCTTTCTCCTCTCAAAAGGGAAGACTGCTAATGGCCTTTGAAGGCAGAGATCGAAGGCAGACATAAAGACGTGGCCATTGATGACTGACGGAATATAGTACAGCAATGCAGGATGATATGCCATGCATTCTCCTTATACTGTATGCCACATGAAGGCGGCAACATTAAAATGTATTTGTCTTTTGTTTCTGCAGCCCCTTGCAAAAACAAGAATCTGGTCATCGTCTTCTGTTAATCACAATAACGCAGAGGAAAACACACAAATCTTTGTCTGAGCAAATCTCATTAGTAAGTCACCTTGGATAAAAGTATCTGCTAAATTAATAAACATACATCTTCCCTGAAATAATAATAAAAGTTCTCTGGATGATTTCAACAGGATAATGACAGATTAGGCTCATGTTTATATAATACATGTTCCTGTGGCCTGTTGCACAAACTGCTTAGACTAGTCTTAAAAGTTAGACATCTATTTTTTTTTTTTTTCTAACTTTTTAAAGTCAGTTACATAAGGTAGATTGGACTAATTTAAATTGGAGAGTCAGACTGATTACCTCTTGTCACTGCTAGTTGGTCAAACTAGTTCTAGTCTTAACATAAAGGCTAAGTTCATGCAACTGGCCTGTGGGTCTTGCTGTGAACAATTCATCTGTGCATATTTTCTTTGAATATCCTGTTTCAATCAGAAATACATTATAGAAGTAAAATAGGTTGGCTTTAGGGCTGCGTTCCAGTCCACTTTTAGACACGCACTTGCGAACTTCCCTAAGCACTTCCCCTCAGGGGAATCCCTGCCGCCATTTTGAAGTGCGTTCCACTTCATGAAGTGGGCGAGGGAAGTTTATATGGACAGACCCTCGTTCCCTCGATTTTGACCGACTTCATATGTACACTTCAGGTACCTATATGTCCCACAATGCAGTACGATTGTGACGTCACCATATCTAATCACCACCACAACAAACAACTCTATGATATATTAATTATATATTTTTAAATTTAAAACGACTATATACATTTGGATGCTGCATTAAACAAATTCTTAAAGGGAAAAAAAAAATCTAAATTCATAGCTGATTCCAAGTGATCAAGGGCTTAGGACATTCCAATTCAGCCTGCCGCAGTTTCCACCAGTAGTGGGCACTCGTGCAACGTAAGCAATGACGTACATCCGAGTGAACGAGACGGAGGGAAGTTAGATGACAATTTTGGACTGGAACGCAGCACATGTTAACTTTGGAGCCCTATAACTATATGACTTTTGGATCCAAACATCTATTTATTAATTTGTGCACTTACTTTTGGATCCAAAACACTGGATCCCTAACTAACCGAATTGGGTTACAAAACTTTTTTTTTTTTTGTAAAAATGAACAAAATTGAAATAATCAGTTAATACATCATCAATCTTTCTTCCAAAAAGTGTTTGTCTAACCCTGATTCACTATGGTACGCCTATTTTAAGTGTTTTTATTTTAGACCATGTCGGGATGGTTTTCAAAGGAAATTTATACGTCACTCGTCCGTGCGTTTCGTCATATCCGCAAATAAAGGAAAGTTGCTCCGACTACTTTAAGGCATGTGTGAGTTTAGTTGTCACAATGAGCAAGAAAGGTTGATGTGGAGCACGCCAAATATCGAACCTCCAGGGAATTGCCTGTTGTTGTTTTTTAAAAATAGCAATAGGATGAGCTTCTGTATGGAAAAAAAATTTACGAGACAGAGCTCGTAATAAAACGAGAATCAAGATTGGCTTGGCTTTTCAGAGATGGCAAGAACTGAGGGCATTATCTATTGTGAAGGGTCATTTCATTATGTTTGTTGTAGATGTGCTGGAATTTATTTTCAAGGAAGTACTGTGTCTATTAATGGGTAAAGCTACAGTAACATGTTCAGCTAGTCAGCTTGAGATCCTTTCCATCTAAACCGGTTACATCTATTGAGCCTAGTAGTGAATGTTTTATGAGCAGTAGGATAACCATATTCATCCGCACAGCCACGCAGAGCCAAAGCACAACCAAAACAATGTTCTTCCGCAAAATGCATGGTTTTGTTTTTTAACTGCTAGTTACATGTACCTTTAAGTTAATGTTTTAATTAGTAATTTGTAATTTTTGTGCAAACTAAGTTTGCCGATGCCATACACTCAGTCCCTGCCTAAACCGAACCTCGTGGCCAACAAAATGTTCTACCTCCCAGTGCCTAGGCCTTGACTGACAGCTGTCATGTCTTCGCCACACTCGACATATTTGTCAGAAGCCATCTCCATGATGGACTTTATCTGAGGGACTTTCCCTGCGATGAGAGACACACACACACACACACACACACACACAATGAGACCTGAAGGGAAGATCAATGCAGCCATGCGCAACCCCTAAGGAATAACTATGAATGTGAATGTGATATATTATTTATTAATTACTGCAGAGGAAATGAGATGCTTAGTTTTTCATTTATTGAATTGGTCTATGCTATGAATTTTAGGATAAAAATTTGGCATGTTTAAAAAATATAAACATGGGGGGGGGGGGGTCACATCTGATGACCTATTAAACTATTTATTGGGGCAAAACGTGTGACACAATTTAATATAATTTTTCATATTTTATATTATAAATGTTATATTTTTAATTGTATTACTTTTTGCAATCAACAATTACTATTATTTTATCTGTTTGTTTAAGGGTTCTGGATCTCCTAGAATTACATACTCAACACAACTCATTCTTCATGCACTGGTTTTGATGCCAAGATTAGCCACTAGTGTCCTCTGTTGCATGCTGGGAGTGGGGTAAGAGTGTCAGTGTTTCCCGCCTCTACTCCCTTTACAGCCCAATCTGCTGTCTGCGGCCTCTCCACCTCATCAATGCACCTGGTGTTATATTTGACGTAGCACTGATTCATGGCCCTCTGCCCACAATCAACCAGCATAAATTATTCTTATTTACTCTCACAGTGATTAAGATGCTGTCACATAATGTCACTCAAGCATATTTTTATAGATCAAATGAAAATTGGCATCAAGGAAAAGCAGGTCAAGTTCATCAATTAAATGAGGTGCTGTTTTTTTATTTATATATTTACTCACTTCTCTTCTCTCCCTCCCTCTTTTTTTCTCCCCCCCCCTCTCACTAAATGGACTTGTACACATAAAGTGCTCTGTGGGTGATTGATTTTAGTATTAATCTTACATAAAGCATAACACACTTTTGCAGGAGTAATCACAATAGCTAATATTGACTCAGCACAATTGCTCAAACCAAATTTATCTTCGGATATTCAGACTCTGGAGTAGACAGTAGCAAAGATGCTGTAAAAAAAAAAAAAAAGGGGTTGGTTCACCCAAAAAAACTAAATTGTGTCATCATTTACTCTCCTTTCTGTTCCCGTATCACTTTTTTGTGAAAAATGTTCTCTCTTTTCAGATGAATAAAGAACTGAGCCTGACAAGCTGTACAGTAACACAAAATACATTTATTTAAATATATATAAGGAATATATACAGCCTAACGATAAAATAAGTAGTCATAATGAGTTGTGTGTTATGTTTGGTAATGGGTCGTGGGGGTCGGTAAGATTTTATAATGTTGAAAGAAGTCTCTTATTTTCACAAAGGCTACATTAAATGCAGCAAAAACAGTAAAACCGTGAAATATTATTACAATTTAAAATAACTGTTTTCTATTTTAATATATTTTAAAATGTCATTTATTCCTGTGATGCAAAACTGAATTTTCAGCGTCATTACTCCAGTCTGCAGTGTCACATGATCCTTCAGAAATCATTCTGATATGCTGATTTGGTGCTCAAGAATTGCCTAGACACAGTTCTGGGAACAACTCACTTTGCCCTCAGACAATACACACAAACTGTCAAAAACACAGACTACATGACTGTTTACACACTGATTAATTCAAAACACTGCTACCAAACGCTTTACGCTAGGTTTTCAGATCAATAATTTGAAACTTTTGTGAAATCACAGCACTGACTGATAACTCTTTCAGGGACGAAAGAAATACAAAACAGTACTGTAATAAATACCTCTTACGTAAGTGGATAAAGCAATATTCCTGTGCATGCTGTTTTGGACAAAAACCTGACCTTTGAAACGTCACACTGACAAAACATGTAAGTCCGTGCACAGTTAAATATACTTAAATTTTCAAAAGCTTTATTTCCAAACGCAGCAAATGTACAGGTTACTCAGCAACAGCATCAGCATCAATGTTCTCATCATCTCGTTTCAGGTCTGGGTCAGGCCATACGGTAATGTCTATTACGGTATACAGCATAAATAGAGGGGTGCAGATACAGTGAAATTCAACAATAAGCTTTGAGAAAAGTTTATTTTCATTACACTTCTGTAAAGAGATCTGGCAAAACACTAGTGAACTTGGTATGCAATACTATACAGTATACTGTCAATTACAGTACAGTAAAAAATTCAGCATCCTCTGCCAAATTGCATTACGGTATACTGGTAATGACCAATTTGCCATATAGAGCAGTTTCTTAGTCTTGTTGTTTCTAGTGTTTCCCTCCCTCCCCTAGTGTCTCTCAGCTCTGCAAAAATACGAAATGTAAGAACTTGACTTCAAATCAGTTTGACAATTATGAGTCTGAGGGTGTACAGCATGTGCTACAGTATTTACTGTACATAGAATAGTGAAAGTTCTCTTATCGAAAGAGCTGCTATTGTGTACTGTAATTTTACTGTATGTGTGACTATATGTAGATGAGCCTGTAGCCCCTCATGGTCCTTCCTGCACTAGAACATGGTCAACTATAGTGCTTTGTATTTCATCAGGAACAAATGTCCTTTGACCCCGTCCCCTTCATTTTTCTTTTCTTTTCCTCTCTTCTTCCTATTTGTGTCCCACCACTAGGATTCATTCTCCAAAGCACACAATCACCTGTGGGCCTATATCCTGAGATTCTGATTGGCGTCATCAGTTTTGCTACTTAATGTTTACACATGGATAAATGTGTGTTATTAGAGTTTACAGTGTGACACTTGAGGTAATTATATTGTGTACTTGTGTTTTCTGAATGAGAACGGTTGCAAAATGAGGGCATTTTTGAGTTTTGCAGAAAACATTGAGAAAATTGGAAGGTGTGTGAAAACAGCTAAAATGTGTTAAACGTTTTTAGAAACGTGTCTTTGTTTCTAGAAATGAATGAATGGTTTGGGAAATTGGGCCAACTGAACCACTTATAGTGTGTTAGCAATCGAGAAAAACTGTAATGCATCCTTGCAGAATAAAGTGTTCATTTCTTTAAAAAAAAAAAAAAGATGTATACATACATAGAAACCCAGTATAAAATAATAATAGCATAACAGTACATACACGTTATATAAAAATATAAACACATTTCATTTTTTTAAAGGAAAACCCTATCAAAGATATTTCAGGAGGTCAAGGCTTTTTGGATTGTTATTTGTTATAAAGGGCCCCTGACAGGGCCAGAAATGAAAGCGTTAAAAATCTATGATCCTCAGAGCATGTGTCTGCAAGAAAAAGAATGAGGTTCACCCAATGTTTTAAAGATAAAAAAAAATGCAATGGAAGAGAATGAGGGAAAGAGGAGAAGTTGAATATATATTTCACATGATAAGAGAAAAGATGAAGCAGAAGGAAAAAAAGATTCTATTACCGTGGCGACAGTTACAAACCTGCCCTTGTGTGGAGTAGCCTCTGCTGAAAAGATTGATGCAATGAGTTCTGACCTTGGCTTGGAGCTGAAACTGGTGATGTATGTATGAGCATCTCCTTGCTAAATGGACCCAGATTTGTTGCGCTAATATACATGGAAGCCCAGTACCAAACTCACTACAGCGATAAATCAGCAGCCATTTTAGGTGTCATCTCTGGTTTATATTCCTCTTCTGTTTCTATTGCTCGTCTAATCCATGTCACTAGCGTCATTTGAAACGAAACGCATTATATTATTCTGTTGCCGCTGAATTAATCCCAAGCAATATGTGAAAAAGTTTTCAAAATCAAGACCGTCTCATGGTTATCTTTTAGTCATCTTATCACAAATTTTTGTAAAAAAAAATTGTTTCAAACGTTTGATTTTTTTATAATTTGGTCACAATATTGACAAAGTAAATAATGTGTTGCTATATCACTCATTCCCATTCAGAGTAATCCACCTTTTCTATCATTGAATTAATTGTATGGCATAATGCACACCTAAAATACTGTACAGTAAAAAAACAAGCACACTTCACGCACTGTAAAAGTAGTCAAATAGCTGGAACATTAAGCATTCATATTATAAATAATTAGCCGTGATTAAATGTTATAATGCCATAGTATTATTATTATTACTACTACTACCACCAGTAAATTTTTATTTTTTTTCATTTACAAGTAAAAATTTCACAATTCCAGCCTTACGAAGCAATGTTGCAAACCGTTCCTTTGCGCCACCTGGTGGCGATTTAAAAATGAGCGTCACATGTGGCTGGGTTGTATTTAATGCTGTGGCTTTACACATGGTACTGTATGTTAACTTCACCAACAGTAGGCAAAATATAGTGTAATATTTCAGCATTTCATGAACCCTTATTTAGCCCTGACTTAACCGTGAACAACCCACATTGAGGGCAAAAGTTTAAAAGCTTTTGAGTGTTGTTACACCACAATGAAACAGTGGCATAGACGTGAGAGCCAGAGGTAAACAAGGTTAGTCCTACACATTGATATATATGCTCGCTATTCTAATTCGCCCAATTGAGTTGTAGGAGACTTATGGAGGTGGATATGGAAGAAAGCGTGTGCTCTCTGCTTCTCTTTCTTCTACTTACCCTTCTCGTCCTGTTCTGTGCTTTTGAAAGTGCCAGCCACTTTTCTTCACAACCTTTCTTTTTTAAATTCCTCCTCCGCTAGAGATGGGCGCAGCGGCACGGGGCTCTGTTTGATGACCTTTCAGTCTGTTTACATGTTTCTGTAGAGAAGGTAACCTTTTGCTCCCGGTGTTTTTCTGTAATGGAATGGTAGACTGGTGAAAAGATGAAAATGGAAAATGTATTGCCATGCTTGAATTAGAATTTCAAAACATGCGGAAAACAGCATGAAATATATATATTCCTCGCAATAATAAAGTGTCTTGAAATGAGCTAGTGCGAAATATTGATCGGTTGTTGTTACAAATCAAAAAGCGTGTCAACTGACTTTAACTTTAAAAAAAGGTATAGATGGTTAACAAATGTAATATTTCACTGAATGTCAAATTAGCCTTGCTACATACCATAGCCATGACACTTGAATCTGTGTTATGTTAATTTACTAAAACACCACGACTGTATTAAATATATCCATAAATATTTTCTTATCATTCAGATTGACCTGTCTATAATGATAGCTGAGTTCAGAGTGCCTCATTACACTCATTCAGAACAGAGCTCTTGATATTTGCAGTGATCCCTACCTGCTCTGGCATTTGTAATTGAATGACACTTCACACCCATTTTAAACTGTAGCTAATCATGAGTTATCCTAATAAAGGCCATAACTGGCTCATGGGTGTGCTCTCTCTATCTCTTTCTCGCTCTTATTTTTTTATTTTTTTATTTTTCTCATAAAAAATAATCATTAGTAAGTCAATCTGTATTTAAGCCATTATTAATTTAGGATCAGCGGTACTTAAATACTGTACACTCACAGTACAACTGGATGCACTGTACCTAATATCTGCCAGTCATTTAACTTTAGAAGGACTTATAGTTGACATTTTATGTCTAAAAATAGTAATACACAAACCAATAAATATTCAAAAGAAATCCTGCATTATACTTTTTCATACATTTTTATTTATGTATAGCTTTTGTAATGGCAAATTTGTTGTTTAAATTCTGTTTATTTGTGTCTTTAATTCAAATACATTTTAAAACGCATAGTCTGTCCATCTGACAATATGCAAAAAACAAGACAAACACACACACACACACAGTTTTCATATTTTATGGGGACATTCCATAGACAATGATTTTTATACTGTACAAACTGTATATTCTATCCCCTTACACTAACCCCATAATATAGGGTTTACCAGGCCACACACACACACACACACACACACACATTTTTATTATTTTCGACTTTTCGAATAAAAGTTATATTTCCCACTTATAGTCGTTGGCTGTACGGTAAGATTTTAAAATGTTTTATGCTCAACAAGACTGCATTTATTCATAAAAAAAAAAAAAAAACCTGTAATGACAGTGATATTGTGAAATATTATTACCATTTAAATTAACTGTTTTCTATTTGAATATATTTTAAAATGAAATTTATTTCTGTGATGCAAAGTTGAATTATCAGCATCATTACTCCAGTCTTCAGCGTCACATGATCCTTCAGAAATCATTCTAATAGGTGAATTGAAACCTTATTATTAGCAATGTTAAAAACATTTAATATTTTTTTTGTGAAAAGAGTATATTCAGTATTTATTTAAATAATAAAAAGTTCACAAGAACTGCATTTATTTGAAATAGATTTTTTTTTGGTAACAATTGTATTCACGCTCACTTTTGATCAATTTAATGTATCCTTGCTGAATAAAACTATTAATTTCTTTAAATAAATAAAAACTTTACATTTTGAAGTAAGTCATACTGTATGTACAAGAAGCAACTGAATACAAAGTGCCCTTCAAGGCTGCAAAGACAGCATTTGAAATGCATCCTATATATTAAGAAAACATAATGATGATTCTTATCACTGTAATACTCATTCAATTCAGCTTGTTTTAATCAAATGTTTGCTTCATATATATCTTCTCTGACATGCGAGGCCCAAAATGTAACCGTCAAAGCCGTCACCTGAAAAAGATCAATCATTATGCTATTCAAGTCTGTAATGATGCATTTGGCTATTGTGAGTGTCCCTGTTATCTTTGACACAGAGGTCAGGGAGGGGCGTCCCGTCTCTAACAGCTCTCTACTGCAGCTGCCACATGTCGTATGAAATTGTGCATATCACCAAAATCATCCTCCCTCTCTCTCTCTCTCTCTCTCTCTCTCTCTCTCTCTCTCTCTCTCTCTCTCTCTCTCAGCCAATACTTGTATCCAGGCAGAGAGTCAGATTCATTTAATCAGCTCAAACAGTGTCCCATTCACTCTGTATTACCAATTCTGCCGCCAGATCTCTTATCAGTGCGATGTATGTACGGATGGAAGCGGCATCCTCACACGCTGCAAATGAATGAATTATTGGACGTGGGGTATTGGGAAGCAATAGATACAGAAATTCGAGCCCTGTAATATGTTTGCTTTCTTAGCCTTATCATTTCAGACAAAAAAAACGCTGCTTATCTGCCAACCTCGCTCACAACCGATTGAATGTAAAGCTGTTTCCTCACACTGTCAAGAGCTTAACATTGCCTGATCTTTGTCTGGAGAGAGTAAATAAAATGTGAATGTTTTTTAAGAATGTTAAAATATATATATACACACACACAATACCGGTCAAAAGTTTGGGGTCAGATTTAACTATTATTTTTTCTGAGAAAAAGGGTGTAAAAATTGTACCTTTAGGGGTACAACAGCTTGTCACTGGGGCAGTACCCTTAAAAGGACATCTTTGTACCTTTTTTTTTTTTTTTTTTTTTTTTACCACATAAAGGTTAATAGTAGTACCTTTAGCTTAAGGCATGTATTTGTACTCTAAGATACTAATATGCACCTTTTAGGAGTAAAAAATGTACAAAGATGTACTTTTAAGGGTACTTCCCCAGTGACAAGCTGTTGAACCTCTAAAGGTAAAGAAATGTCACTGTGTGAGGGGTTGAAATTAACACTGTTATTCATCAAGAATGTATAAATGTATCAAAAGTGACAGTAAAGACTTATTATGTTACAAAAGATTTATATTTCAAATAAATGCTGTTATTTTAAAATGTATTCTCATCAAAGAATCCTGAAAAAAAGTATCACGGTTTACACAGCCCGATATACATATACACAGCAACCAACCGTTTTCAAGTGTAATAATAAGAAACGTTTCTTGAGCATCAAATCATCATATTAGAATGATTTCTAAAGGATCATGTGACACTGAAGACTGGAGTAATGATGCTGAGAATTCAGCTTTCTATTATAGTGTGTATAAGTGAAAAATTTGTTTGCATATGTAGCACAAGAGCAGCACCTACTGAGCCGCTGAAGCCAGCATTGGAGGACAGGGGGATTTTGAAGTGACGTCAGCAGGTAGAGATGTCCTGTTGGCCATTGTCATGCTCCTCAACATCGAAAAACAGAGAGAGGGAGAGAGAGAGATAACACAGGTGCATTACACATGCTACCTTGAACTGGAGACAATAAGGACTGAATCAACACTTTGTTATTTCACGTCGTCTCTCTCCCAAAGCATCTACACAGTGATGGTGTGACATTTCTGTTATAGGACGTTTAATATAGAGCTTGTCCCTAAACAAAACCCCCAGGCCCTCGGGTCTGGCCAGTCTGAGCCAGGCCTATTTTAATCACCTGGAATTAAAGAACGGCGCTGCATCTGACAGCACTCATTACAAGAGGATCACTCTGCAAAATCCCTCAAGTCAAATGATGAGAAGAGAGGAGATAAAAATTCATTTTCACACTGCAGGACCATTTAAAGTTACAGGACCTAAAACATACATTTTTATCTTATATATTTATTAGCCTGAAATCTTGATGGTATCAATTTTTTTTAAATTATGTGTCATTTGCTAATGGATTTTTTGAATGATGGAAAATCAAGGGATACATATTCACGTTTACACTACTGTTAAAAAGTTTAGGGTCAGTGAGATTTTATTTAAATAAATTAACACTTTTAATCAGCAAGGACACATTAAATGAATCAAAAGTGACATTTAAATTATAAAAAAAAAATGATATTTCAAATTAATACTATTTTTTTAACTTTCTACTTATCAAAAAACCCTGAAAAAAAATGGTTACCACAAAAAATATTCAATGTTGATTTTCTGTTTTTGAGCGCCAAATCAGCATATAAGAATGATTTCTGAAAGATCGTGTGACACTAAAATTTTGCTTTGCCATCACAGGAATAAATCACATTTTAAAATATATGAACACAAAAAAACGGTTATTTTAAATGTTAATAAAATTTCAAAATATTACTATTTTACTATATGTTTGATCAAATAAATGCAGACTTGCTGAGCATAAGAGACTTAAGAAAAAATCTTACTGACCCCAAAGTTTTGAACAATAGTGTGCATTAAAAATGCAACGCTTAGGGAAGCAGTAAAAGACAATTTTCTGTTTGTCTGCCTTACAAACAGTAAGTATTGCCCCAAACTCGCACCATTGGTTAAGCATGTGTTAGTATGTTACACACACATATATATATAGTTTATTTAAGTTTGCATAAGAATATTTTAACACTGGAAAAATACTCCTTTAACAGAAAACCAAAAGGAAGAATGACTACATTGCATTGCTCTGAAATCCTGAGTTTCAGTATTGTTTAGTTCTCACAAAAAAAAAAAAAAAAAAACAGGTAACGTCCTATTTTCTGTCAACCTCTCCCTCTTCTTTTTTTGTCTTTCATAATGCTATGCATTGCTCCCCTGCACCCCAGATATCCTCCAAGATCTCATTCCTTTGTTGCAGTGGGGCTGAACACTATGTTAACCTAGTAATTGGCATCGGGCCTTCCCCATTATACGGCCCTCTATCGAGCCGTTCTACATGACTAGGTAAAGAAGATGGCATGAAGATTAATGAGGGCAGGCGAATACAGGAGGGGCTACCTCCCTCTCTCTCTCTCTCTCTCTCTCTCTCTCTCTCCTCAGCACTTTTTACAACGTGGAGATATCGGAAGTCAGGCACAAGCTGCCCGATTTCCCTCCGTCCACCCCCTCCCCTCGTTTCTTCCCTCCTCCCTCCATCGCCTGCTTTAACCTGTGAACTCTGGACCCCGTCCTCTTCTGTTCCTGGCCGCCAGCGCGTCCCCGGCTTTGATTGATGTCAGTCCAGCAGTCACTCTTTTCTTCCTTTTGATTTGAAGGGAAGGAGAAGGGGACCAGGGTGGAAAGGGAGGGGAGGGGGGGCGCTCACTCCAAAATAGATTTTCCAACGCAATTGGTGGCGGCTGCCAGCGCAGCGGAGTGGCAGGGGAGCCCTTTATGCCGTTTCATTTAAAAAAGCCAAAAGGTAGCTGACGTGTTCATTCAGTGTGTGTGCCACTCTTGCTTTTGATGGGGTCTGCCCCGCTGCTAGCAGCGGCGTATCGTTCGCATGCCTTTTATTTCATGTCTGGAGTCCGTGCAAAGAAACCATCAAGTTATTGTGGGGGGTGGGGGGTGGGGGAATGCTCCTGATGGATATCTACCATTGTTTTTTTCTGTTCCCTATGGACACGTTATTATTCTGAAATGTAAAGATGGCTTCCATATTCACAACAGGCAATGATGAGCACCGGTGTTATTGACAGACTGCGTAAATCACTTTAAGCGCTTCTTGCTCCAGTTTAGTAGACTTTTGCATCACAGGCGTGAGAGGTGGAAAGTGCGAGGTGTTCTGGCAATCAGATAAATTAGCTGCAGCTATCATAAGATTGCAATAACACTGAGCACTGCCATAAAACTGAGTGCTGTCTGTGTGTGTGTGTGTGTGGATGCAGGTGTTTGACAGACAGCAGTTGAACATCATGATTTATTTCGGCACCCCTGTCCTATTGATCCGCCGCGAGGGGTCCCAGAGTTCATATCTCTAGAGGGTCGCCCCGCATCTCTTAGTGGCTTATGTTACCCCAACATAGACGCATCAGAAAGGGTGAAAGAGTTTATGGATTAAAATAGCAGAACCTTGATGATAACCATGGAGGGCGATGCACCCTGAAACATGAGCTCAGTCACGAGTGATGTTTAATGAAATGAAATAGAAAACATGTGCTGACAAAACTGACCTGTTTTCTTCTTCTAACGATCTGTATAATACATCATCTCAGCGTATGTTCCAACCGCCTTCACAGGGTTTTCAGTCATCTTAAGTGAAATTTCAAATCGCTGGGAACCAAAATGTACAGTCCGAAGGGCACTGCAAATGGCAGAGGGAGCAAATGTACATTAATATATCACTTCACAGAAGGTGGAGAGAGAAACTGACTATTTATTCACTGACGTTTTGCTCAGCTTCATTTACCTGCGGTGAGGTTTCTAAGCCGGTTCAAAGCACATGAGATGCCAAATAAATAATTAACTATAAAATATATTTATTATTATTATTATTTTATTTATTTACATTCATTTTCATATTAAACACTGCAACATTATCATGCCATTTAGGGGTTTCAAGTATAAGAATCTCAATTTAATTATGTTTTAATACTCACCAGATCTTTTTGATCAAAAATATATTATTACAATTTATAACAACTGTTTTCTATTTGAATCTATTATTAAATATAATGTATTCCTGTGATGCAAAGCTGAATTTTCAGCACCATTACTCCAGTCTTCAGTGTCACATGATCCTTCAGAAATCATTCTAATAATATGATTTGCAAGAGACATTTCTTATTATTAATGTTGAAAACAGTTGTGGTGCTTTATATTTTTGTGGAAACTGTGATGGATTGTTTTCAGGATCCTTTGATTAATAGAAAGTAAAAAAAAAAAAAAAACAGCATTTATTTGTAACAAAGTTTTTACTATCACTTCAATCAATTTAATACATCCTTGCTGGATAAAAGAATTGATTTATTTGAAAAAGAAAAGCAAATCAGTAACAGCTTACTTAAAGCTTTTATGTATAATGCATTATATTGTTAATTATGTACGTTATAATGCATTATATATTTTCAGATTCCTCGTTACATCTGAAATTGGTTATTGAAAAAGGTGTGTTCAATGAATATATGAGCATTATAATGTATTACAACTGTGGTTACAATTATTCATGAGACCATAAAGGCATAATTAATGACTTTATAATGCATTCTATATAACGGCATTAACTAAAGTGTTAGTAAAAAATATTACTGATCCTAAACTTTTAAACAGTATTGTACATACAAAAACATCAATGTATGATATGCATTTATATCTATGGAATTATTATAATTCATATTATTTTTATTTGCATGGCTATATTATGTCACATACCTGAAACTCCTAATCAACTGAAGTGCAGTCAGGTCTTGTCAAGTGAAGTGAACATCTTTCCTGCACAGTAGGGTGCAGTGAACACTATAGGCTCCCTGTGAATCAGAACACAGCTTTAGTTTTCTTACTTTAATCAACAATACAAATGGCATGTCTTAATTGTCTTGCCACAAGAAAAACCCCACAAATGTAGCTAAACCGACTCATTGCGTGTAGATAATCAATGAGAACAAGCAGCAATCTACAAACACAACATCTTTTTGATTACCATCATGGAATAAAAACAATTATGCTTCATTCTTCCACTGGCATCTCATTCAAGTTTTCTTGTGTAATTGAATACAAGGACCCAATTTCACTGGGTTTTAATCATAAATGAAAAAAACTCTGACACATAAGGGCAACCTATCATATGCCCACATATTGCCTCATCCCTTTTAACAAATATGTTTCATAGCCCTATTAAAAGGGGTCTTCATCCGTCCTGTCAAAAGGCAGTCCAGCCGGGTTTTTTAGTTTAATTACACTACTCAATTAAAAAAAAAAAAAAAAGCACGAAAAAGAGAGCGAGAGAGAGAGAGAGAGAGGGAGAGAGAGAGAGAGAGAGAGAGAGAGAGAGAGAGAGAGAGAGACCCTCTTCAGTGGGTGCATTCTGATTCGCCTCTCCTTGGGTTTGAGTGGAGATGACATTTACAAGGCTCGCCTTTCAGGCAGACAATGGCGTGATTGATGAGGTGCAGACGCTATGAAGGAGGCCGATTGCCATGTGGAAGCAGTGCTTAGTGCACTTTGATTTATTTATCATCTGTTTCTAAAACAAGGCTGCCTGCCCCCTAAAACGCTAGGTGGGGACTAGAGAGGTGTAAGGCAGCCTTGGTGCTGGAATGTTTGTGTGTGTGTGTGTGTGAGAGAGAGAGAGCGAGAAATGTGGTGATTCACAGTACGAGGTGGGCAGAGTTTGGTTTAGGTATACTTATGGGTTTTTTTCTCACTGTCATTCAGTGATGGATTAACATCAACCAAGGTGTCCAGCTCAATGGAATGATAACTTAATGAACAGAGTACAATTTTATTTACTGCTGTAGACATAAAACACATTTGGGGAAGTTTGCATGCACCATCTAATATATTTTAAACTGCATTTTTCTACATTATTGTTGTTGTTCTATTTAATTATTGCATTTCATATCATGATTATTTTTAATGCAGCTTTTATGACATAATATTAATTGAGGGACTGTGTGGATTTTTTTTTATACTTTTAAAAATTCAATTTTCAAACATGTTTAAAATGAAATAGCAAAATGAGCAAACAGCGATCAGAACCTAAAATATACACATTCCTTTACACAATTCACATTCATTCACAATTTAACCCAAAATGTTGGAAATTTATTTAAAAGTCCATGACCATTTTATGCATCAACTAACACTTTCTTATTTTTAGTATTAAAGCATAGAGAATGTTAAAGCAGAATAAGAAAAACAGCATTTTAATGAAGGCCTATTATTGCTGAGACTTCCATCCCTCCTTTACACTGCTCTCGAGATAAAACGCTTTCCAATGTCTAAAGATGAATAATGATAATCCAGTAAAAACCGCAGGTCTTTGTCAGGACAATCATTGTGCTTTCTCAGGGCAGACAGAGACTCGTAAAAACAGGGTATTTTGAAAATGAATGGAAGCGTGTTAGCAGGAGTGCATCGTAGGAAAATAATGCGCAGTTTCCTTGATGGACAGCGTGTTTCAACCAGGGTTTATGTACACACTACAGCCAATGAGGCTGAAAAAAGCAGCAGGAGGATGTGATGGATCTGTTATTGTCTTTTAGACCCCCCATCTATCTGTAGTGGTCAGGGATGTGCTCTTAAACCACTGCAATGTTTTAACTTATTACCCAGTGCACCGTGAATAGAAGGGAGAAAACGCCCATTCTCTTGATTACATGTAAATAGTCACATTAAAACAGGTATCTGTCTGTCTGTCTGTCTGTCCGTCCATCCATGTCTATTTAATTCACCACAAAAAATATATACATTGTGTTAAATTATATAATATAATTTTGCAACATTTTAAGCACAATTGAATGCTCAATTCATGATCAATTTACCCCAAAATGGTTGATCAGAACACTTTTGCAATGCACAGCCCTGCTAAATAATACCATTTTAAGAGTGTCCTTTCTCTCTCATCATTTTGAACGTGTGTACTAGTTAATTATTCTATAACTAAACATTTTAGCTCCATCCCAAGTAGCATTTCCATAGCAATGCTGTGTTTTTATTTTCTTTGAGCATTGTAAACTCTCTTTACCACTCATGATAACAGGTTTCATTATATCCTGCAATACTCCAGCTCTCTCATGTAACACTATTTTCAATTAAACTGTACTTGTAGCAATTTACCCAGCATCTTTTTTAGGACAGTGACCACATTTTTTTTTTTTTTTTTTTTTTTGTGAAGGTGTTCAGAGGCAACGAGGAGATTTAAATAATTCATAATCTGTCTTGAGAAATTAGCTTGCCTTTTCAAATTTCCAAGGATGACATGCTACAGTTCATTACTTGTTTACAGCGACTACAGTATTGCCTCATCTCAATTAAAAATGACTTACTGATGTTCCTTATAAACCACACAGCCATGAAGTCCCGATCATTAAATAGAAACTAATTCTCACTGTACAGTGAACAACCTGAGAGACTAGCATGACAGCTAATTAAAATGTGTAAGACTTTAATAAACAGCAAAACAAATAATGCATTGTCTGCATTAGAAAGAAAAAAAAAACTTTTAATTGCACAGAGGAATATCAGTCGACAGAATCAAACCATACGTCAACTGTCAAGTCTCAACAATGGCGAATCTGCAGGAATAATTCGATCTTGATGGGTAAAGTGTGCATACGGCGCTTAACAAACACCATAATGGCATCTACACAAAACACTGGACCAAGATTCGGACTAATTTAAACCTGAAAAGCACCAGGAAAATAAAATGATCAGAGTCACATCTTTTAATGAAACGGTGGGGGGGTGGGGGGGCGGATTCATTTTTTCATTCACTTGCAACAAGACACGGGAGCCACGTCTCCGTAGCTTAGACGTTAAGAACAATGGGTGGTCGACTTTCATCAAAAAGACAAGCCTGGTAATGAATCCATACTCCCTTTAATGAGGATACACATAAAAAGGCTTGTCAGAGTTAATGAAAAACTACTCTCTACACGCTCCTGTATGACAGCAATGGAAGATAGCGGCCTTTGAATGGTCATCATCATCCATTTCCACAAGCCTATTTTTACCACTGCTCAGGACACTTGATCTTTTGTTGCTCATCATTGCATTAGTTAAATGGAATCGTTCACGCGGGGAACACACACGGGTTTCGGTCTTATCTGTCTGCTTTTCAGAAAGGCAGAATAGAAAAGCGACTTGATTGGAACATATTGAGAAGGGAAGGTGCATTGATACCCAGTGGAGCATGAGTGCCCCTTGCAGATACCTGCAAATGTCTAATCACAGCGCTCTGATGAACCTTGCCTCTGACAGGCCTCTTGCCTGCCCTCCGACGTGTAACACGCCGCACTTCATGGGGGAATTATGCCGTGGAGGTCTAACTCCATGAGCAATGGAGCTTGACTGAGACAGTGTGACTGTAATGGAGTAGGACAATTGATGGGGATTTTCCTGGCTAAAAGTGTCCGTCAGTCCGAAATTCTGATGGCGGGATAGAGTGGCAACCCGTGCATGCTCGCTTCCTGGTCAGTGAGCTGTAAGGGAGCTGGGGAACGAATGTTTGATTAACCCAGTAGGAAGGTGATGGCCACGGTAGAGAGGGAGACACGCTGCAATTTGTTGGCTAAGCGTTGTCTGCGTGGTTGCTCCTCCCCAGCTGATGTCTGAAGGGAGAGGGGATGAAGAAGGGGTGTGGTGCGAGACAGATGCCTAACGACTCCCATGGGGGCCTCCGTTTCTGGCCCCTTATCTCATCCGCGGTTTGTGCGGGTTGCCATAGAAATGGACATCTGAAGATAAAACCATGGGCCTCTTTGTATTAGATCAACAGATATTAGTTGGATTTACTGGACTTGGCGATTGATTGTTCAATCTTCAAAAGGAGATTTTACAGAAATCTGTACCTGGAAAGTAGTCATCATACTTCGCTTTATACAGCAAGTAGGTACTATATAGGGTATGTTTACACGACAATGATGTACTAAAACGGAATTTCTTTTCCTTTTTTCGTGAACAGACGACAACGTTGTCAAAACTATCCCCATTCACACGGATCTGCGAAAATGACTAAAAACGCTGTATTATGCATGCCAAGCCAGTAGTTGGCAATGTAACTCTGTAAAGAAACACTTCACACCTATAGACTGAACACGTAATACACATGTGCATGACGTCACAGTTTTCACCGTTTTTGTAGTTTACACGGAGACGATAGCGGTATCGTTTTCAAAACCTTGCACTTTGAAACCCAATTTCAAAAGCTTTTCAGGCCGCCAAAACGCATTCCGTTTTTAGTTGAAAACTGTGTTGTGTAAGTCCAACAGTACGGTGGCCGAGAAGGGTCACAACACATACAAACGCCACAACAACTACATATTCAGAAAACACCTCCAAATTCAGAAAACATATACAAACGCCACAACAACTACATTATTCAGAAAACACATCCAAATTCAGAAAACACATACAAACGCCACTACAACTACATATTCAGAAAACAACTTCGTCGATTTCACATCACGTACGCTGCAAATATTCACAGCACGAGCAAATAGGGAAACGAACTGCAAACTGTAAAGACACAACGGAAATGTTTCCAGGGGGGCCTTAATCAGTGACGGACCCGCATCCATCCGGTTGTCTTCGCGCTATCTGAATGTGCGCTGTTTTCTGAATATGTAGTTGTTGTGGCGTTTGTATGTGTTTTCTGAATAATGTAGTTGTTCTGGTGGTTGTATGTGTTTTCTGAATTTGGAGGTGTTTTCTGAATATGTAGTTGTTGTGGCGGCGTTTGCATGTGTTTTCTGAATTTGGAGGTGTTTTCTGAATATGTAGTTGTTGTGGCGTTTGTATGTGTTGTGACCCTTCTCGGCCACCGTACAACAGCGCTGAAAAAACTTAATCAGTTAATAGAAACCAATAGGTGGCGGCAAATTACTTTGAGTTACAAAAACAGTGATTATTTCAGGAACAAACTACGTGACTTTGTATGAGTGAGTCATTGAATCATTCATTCAACTGATTTATTCAGGAATGAAATAAGTGATTGGCTGCATCAAAAAATGCATGCTCTCTAAGTAGGTACTCATTTTGTTAATTATGTTCTATGTAGTATGAATGTAATTCAAACATACTACATTCATCATGTTGTTGTTGTCATGTAACCTACCAACATCAGTTGCATAGTTTTACTGCCATTCACAAATGAAAGACCTGTCAAACTATCGTTGCGGCAAAACAGAGTAGGCACCATTCACACAGAACGTGTTTGTGCAGTAATAATTGCGATATGCAAGGTTTTTTTTAAGTTTTTGAACTACTTTTACCTTGAGCTCCATGTTTTTAGAATACTGTGTCATGCACAAGACGCAGGCGCAACGGTCAAACACATCTAGCACGTGTTTACTTGGAAAAACAATGGCACATTCCGAACCAGGTGAACAAAAACCAATAATACAGAAGTTTGTGAACAGCACACCATACGAAAAGAGTTCAGAAAGGCAAAAAGAAATAACTGACGGTGTCACGTATTATTTAGTCTATGAAAAGATATGGTGCCCGCAAATATCGTCAATAAAGCCAGCTAGGAAAATCTAAAAGGAACCAGCGGCGAATTAGTCTCCCGGGTTTTGACGTCATACCTGGACCACTCTACTAGATCTGTGCGTTCAGTCTTAAAGTGCCGCTTGTGTCATTAATGTTAATCAAACAACAAAAGAGAAAAGACTGAATAACTTCATTTGCTTTAACAAGAATCAATGCATATTTAATTCATTAAGTGAAGTCTGTAGTGTTTTATTACCTCTACTTTGGCCTAAATGGTCTTCTATGTCTATTTATGATATTTGTACCATATCGCCACCCTATACTGAACAAGATTCAAAAATCCAAGTCAGAAATAATCAGATCTTCCCATCACTAGTAACTGACAATATTGTGTAAGTCTAAAATGTAAGTAATTCAATACTAACAACTTGTTTATTGATCTTGTTGCATAAAATCAATAGCACATAACACTGAATTGTGAAATATCAATGATATACAAAACTGTTGTCAGTTGCAAGGCGTCGTAACGATCTCAAACTTATCAGCTTTGCTCATGAATATGAACTGCCTAACATGACCTTCACTCCAAATGGATTTCCTAAAAGGCCACTAGCCGTATAGCTGAATTACTGCTTACTGTTTCATTCAGTCCAATATAATGATAATGATGTTGTAATGGTTACTACTCCACTGGTCTGCTATATAATGTGCATATAATCAAACAACATGCAATCCAACAGGTTGTGTTACCATAGCAGTGATCTATATAATGTTTGATTATCTGCAGGATGAGGTACGCTTTACATCGGAGAAATTATAGAACGTAAAAGCACAGGTTTTCTTGTCTTTTTTCCCCCCTTATCTGTACAGACAGCTGTTTCTTCATCCTCCCGTCTCATCAAAACAGGAACATCTGGCAAAGCCACCTCCGCACAACAGTTATACGTAAGGTTACCTTGGAGGCTGACAGCAGCTGAGCACAGACACAAAAAAAAGAGAGAGAGAACAAAACAAAACACATTATTCTTTGTGTTAGAAACTAATTTTTGTGTTTACTTAACATACAGCATGGCTTCATTTAAATTCTCTTGCATTTCAGCAAACGATATCTGATATATAGTACAAGTCTGTTAATTGCAAACACCTGAAAATACATCAATGACTGGCCAGGAGCCTTAATACTCATTACAGAGCGAGTTCACTAACAAGACACTAAGGTTAACTCATGCTAACAAGGGATATCAGTATATTTAGGGCATGATACAGTTCGCTGTTTATGTCTTAAATAGGTATGTGTAATGTTAATAGCCTGTAAACAAACTAATAAGGTGACTGTGGCATGCATAAAGTTTATGAGATTATTCTGCAGCCCCACAATAACAGAGTTACTTATTTTTCTTATTTCACATAGACGGTTTAAAATTCTTAGAGTTGATGATGTGATATAAAGTGAGTGGATTATATTAAAACAAGCCGAATGATTTATTCTGTAGCAGGCTGAGAGAGGCCCGGCCACTAAAGAGTTAATGAGAGTCCTCTCACAGCCCTTATGACAGAAAAAGATGTTTACTTGAAATGACGTCAAATGGGCAAATTCATGTAGCATTTGCAATGAACAATTACTTAAATAATTGGTCCCTGCACCAAAAGATTGATTGCATAAAAGCTGTTTTCGTTTGAAAATCCATTAGCGGGCACCATTTTTCCAGCACACTTTGACATCCTATGATTTTATTAATTTTTATCCCTAAAGATGCATGATTCTCTCGCTCTGGTCCTTTACCCTTTGCAAAGAGCACAGTAAGAGAGGGGAAGAAAGGGAGGGAGAGATGAAGAGAGAGAGAAAGAGTACCACTTAGATGCCGTCATTGATTACGCCAACTATCAGGACCCTTGAATATATAAAGGTCTCCATTTGGGGATTGAGAAATCTCCATATGCTAGATTCCACTTGCTTACAGGCCCTGCTGCTTGATTTACATTAGGATTCATTAATCTATTAACTGTTGAAGAAGCCGAGAGTGTGATTGGATCTGAAAGCAAAGGTGTTTCAAGTGGCCCTTGTGGTTGAGGGAGAAAACCGCAGACTGACAGAGACGGAAAGAAAGAAAGATGGAGGAAAAGCATGTTGCGATGCCACCTCGTACCTCTCCTCCTCATCATTCTTTGCTCTCTTCTCGTTCTTACTCATTGCAGACGCCGTGCATACATTAACATACTAATTAAACCTCAATTAGTAGTTGCGCTGACTGTTCTTTTTTTATCAGTGAGATGTAAAATATGGATTGGACATTAGCGACACCAGAGGCTAATTTATCAAATGCTTTTCAAAGGGTTTTTTTTAATTATTCAACAATTTCTGTACAGGGAATTTATGTTAACGATTGGTGTATCATAATGATGTTTAATTAACATGATGATGAAATGCCAAGGTTTTGGAACTTTGACCAGTCATTCTTCAAAGTACGTGAGTTTAAAGACAGTTTGAAGCTGAACCTGATCACGTGCACGCATATAAATGCATAAAGGCACTTAAGGCGAGACACGGCAGGCAAAAACATCGTTTTTTTTTTACTGGTCAATTTTGAGATTTGGGGATATTTGTCTTCAATAACATGTCTTCTTTCAGACTTGTGTTGAAAAAAAGTCCGAAATACACATTTAGGTCTTTATTTTATTACACTTTGTCTGTTTGCGTCTGTAGATTTCTCATAAATTCAACAAAAGTTCGCGTTCTTAATCAACGTGCTGCTCCGCGATCTCTGCCGTCAGCCTGTCATCAGAAGCACCGTTAGGAAGCTCTTTCTGTTGTGTACAATCCTGTCGGATCCAAATATGGTCATTTCCTTTCTATCAGCAACCAATCGTGAAAGTAAAAGGGCTGAATGCGCAATCTCATTGGCTGATGAAAAATCTTTAAAGCCCGTTTTCTCAAAATGACTTTTCTCTCATACTCCAAGGACGAAATCTCCACTTCAGTAGCACCTATATACACCAAACTTTCCAGACTTGTACCTAGTTATATTATGAAGACATTTACAGAGGGATTTGTAAATATATTATTCCTAGCCTGATTTATATAACATTTTATTCCAAAAAACATGGCGAAAATCATTTTTTTAAGGCTATTGACAGTATTTTCTGATTTACAGGATAACAAAAGTAGATATCCATAAATCCCTCTGTAATTTTTTTCCCATCTAATATGTAAACACAAGGAAAAAATAATTTTTAACCTGGCTTTATCCAATACTCAGACATCGTTTTTTAAAATATATGCAAATTAGTGCATATTTGATTAGATATTGCCTGATTTGCATATTTAAACATTCAATTACAGAAAACTTGTAATAAATTTTTTTCTCATCTTAATGTAGGTAATCAACTGGGAAAGTTTCATGGTGATATCTGCTAGTTAAAAAATTTACCCTATTCACCTGTAGTGTCTCGCCTTAATGTGATTTAGCAAAGTAGGACGTACCTGAATTAGTATCCTTGTTGGTCTTTGAACAGTATTCTTATTAACCACTAGGCTAATGGTCTGTTTACATGTGAGATATCCCCGTTTGTCATCTTTGACCTCTGACCATAAAGGTGTTCCTATGTCTGAAGCTCTAAAGATGACAATGTATAATATATATCAAGGGTAAAGTTAGTTTTACAGTTGACTGTTGTCAATAAAATAAAAAATATAGTGTTCTGGCAAACCCCTGTGTCAAACTGTCACAAATTACCTGAAAGTTAGCAACAGATAAATCATTTTTGCGGAGGAACCAGGAAGATAAAGTGGAAGATAAACGATTCTTTGCAATGCTAGCAATTGTTTTGCAGGATCATTTAGCATGTTTTACACACCTGTCTCTGCAAGCATTTGCTAAAAAAGTTGTATCATGTAAACTTTGAATCACTGATGCATTTTATTTGCTTAATTTGCAATGTTCATGGGGCATCTGGGTTTCGAATTACAATATAAGCATTATCAATTAATGAATTATTAAGTAATGTAATATTTCACTGTAAAATAAAAATAGAGTATTTCATAAAAATAAAAATAAATTATTTTACAGTGCAATTACAAAAAGTCTTAATTTATTCATTTTCAAACGTTAAACAATCAAGCTTTTATTTTAGCCATGAAAACTGCCCTTGAATCTTCTCTTTTGTTAACAGCTGCAGGTTTACACGTGTTTCTTATTACAAGATTGGGAAGATGGTTGATGCATGTTGCATTCCTAAATGCACGTCATATAAGCGACCCAAACTCAAGGCACTTGCACAGATGAGTTTGTGTGGAGAGGCATTTACACTGGATCATGAGCTGCTTGTGTAAAAGAACATAGTTCACTCTGAAACACACAGCGCATATTTACTTAATTAAATCACAGATATTGCGATGTGATAAACGCACTAAACCGTATTGCGATTTCGGTTTCATTTTGATTAATCATCTAAACACCTAAAATTTCTGATTTGGCCTATGATTATTACATTTTTTTATTAGAAAATTGTCCCAAGACCAACATATACTGTTTGGGTATATTATACTGTAAGCATTAACAAGATAAACTGCTTACCATTTAGAACAGAACATTATCAACAAACACCCATAGATTCTTATGCCAAGTGAAATATCTGCACTTTTGTTGCAATTCACTGGACACAACTGAAATCAAAACAACGTGGTGTTAACTGAAGCCAGGTGCACTGTACATAAATACATTTTCTCTTAAAGGGATACTCCACTTTTTTGGGAAATAGGCTCATTTTACAACTCCCCCAGAGTTAAACAGTTGAGTTTTACCGTTTTCGAATCCATTCAGCCGATCTCCGGGTCTGGCGGTTCCACTTTTAGCATAGCTTAGCATAGATCATTGAATCGGACAAGACCATTAGCATCTCTCTCCAAAAAATTACCAAAGAGTTTCGATATTTTTCCTATTTAAAACTTGACTCTTCTGTAGTTACATCGTGTGCAAAGACCGACGGAAAATGAAAAGTTGCGATTTTCTAGGCTGATATGCTAGGAACTATACTCTCATTCCTGCGTAATAATCAAGAAACTTTGCTGCCGTAACATGAGTCGAGCACGCGTAATGATATGACGCAGCGCCTGAAAATAGTCCCCAGCTCGGTAACTTCCAACGTGACCGGGACTAAGTTTGTCTAACCTAGACCTATTTTCAGGCGCTGCGTCATATCATTACGCCTGCTCCACTCATGGTAAAGTTTCTTGATTATTACGCAGGAATGAGAGTATAGTTCCTAGCCATATCAGCCTAGAAAATCGCAACTTTACATTTTCCGTATGTCTTAGTACACGATGTAACTACAGAAGAGTCAAGTTTTAAATAGGAAAAATATCGAAACTCTTTGGTCATTTTTTTGAGAGAGATGCTAATGGTCTTGTCCGATTCAATGATCTAAGCTATGCTAAAAGTGGAACCGCCAGACCCGGAGATCGGCTGAATAGATTCGAAAATGGTAAAACTCAACTGTTCAACTCTGGGGGAGTTGTAAAGTGAGCCTATATCCAAAAAAAGTGGAGTATCCCTTTAAAGGCATGGTTCACCCAAAAAATGAAAATTCTGTCATCATTTACTCAACCTCAGGTTGTTCCAAACGTGTATGAATTTCTGTCTTCGGCTGAACACAAAAGAAGATATTTTGAAGAATGTCGGTAACCGAACAGTTAAATTCCATAGCATTTTTTTTTTTTCATACTATGGAAGTAAATGGGGCCCATCAATTATTTGGTTACCCATATTCTTAAAAAAAAAAAAAAAATTGTGTTCAACAGAAGAAATAAATTCATACATGTTTGAAATAACTTGAGGGTAAGTAAATGATGACATAATTGTAATTTTTGGGTGACCTATTCCTTTAAGGGACAGATTTACTAACAGCTTGACCCAGCGCAAACCCTCTTTTACCATTAAAAAACCATTCTCAAGAAGGATTTACTTACGACTGACCTTATTGCTTATGCATTTGTAGGAGTTTCCCTTTCAGACGCAAAATGAATGGGAGGAGAGTATTAAATTGAATCTCTCAAGGTGATTTACTAAGGTTTGCGCTAGTCAATTTACTGGTGTTTGCGTCATTATTTAACACCCAAAAAAAAAGCACGTCTTAAACCAGATGCTAATTTGCTCTGCTTTTGGTAGATTGCGATGGTCTTTATGGAAATGATCCGGCTGCGTCTGCGCTCTTTAATTTGCGTGCTGTCAGTAGATCACGCACAGACCTTTCCACTCCCATCTGCGCTTTTTTGTAATTGCACTCTCACGCTAATTTGCCCTGTTTAGTAAGTGTTTGGCTTCATCAGTTAGTAAGTGGTGTCTTCTACGGATTGACTTTCACAGGAAACTTTTGAGTTTCTCAGTGCCGCATTATCATTTGTCTTCACCTCGTGAAGATGTCACTTCAGAAGTGAGAACATGTGTACTCGTACGCACTCATTCATAAACTATCCTGAGGATTGCGTCTGCGTGTCCCTCACTCCGATTAACTCAACCCTTTTTTTAGACAGTTATTAAAACCAAAGCTGCCTGCTAGACGTCGCCTATTCCCTCAGAACGCAGCTGACTCTTGCGAGTGCTCTCGCCATCTTGCGGCCCCCGTCTGTTGTGCCGAAGAGACGGGGGCCACAGCCATCTGTTCCCTATCCTCCTCCTTGTTTTCCTTCTCTTCAGCCCCCACACCAAAGCTCCTCTCACTCTCCTCCATCCATCCACCCCTCCTTCCCTTTCTTGCTCAAATTGTCTTTGCCTTCTCCTTGTAGGTCATGCAATATTCAAGCTCTCATATCTCAACCATCATGACTAAATGCCTCTTCTCTTTCGGTCCAGTGTCTGAATGTCTGCTTCCGTCGACCAGAACAAATTGTAACATTGTTAATTATAGAAGGGCTTTTATTTTGTTCCGTGTTAAATTGTCCATTTACACTATATTCTGCACAACTATCATCTGGTCCCCAGCACTAAAACTCATACTGGCACCGAGGCATGACAGATGCACTGTTAATTATGTATTTAAAAAAGTAATGCTTAAGTTCAGTACACACTATGCAGACTCGATGTAGCCTACTGTTTAAAAGTTGTTGTTTTTTAAAGAAATTAATACTTTTATTCAGCAAGGACGCATTAAATAGATCAAAAGTAACAGTAAACACATTTATAATGTTACAACAGATTTTTATTTTAAATAAATGCTGTTCTTTTTAAAACTTTACATTCTGTTTCATGGTAAAAGGATCATGTGATACTGAAGACTGGAGTAATGGCGGCTGCTAAACTACAGCTTTACCATTATAGGAATAAATTCAATTTTAAAATATATTCAAATAGAAAACAGTTCTTTTAAATTGTAATAATATTTTACAGTTTTTTTTCTGTATTTTTGATCAAATGAATGTACATAAGGTAAGCATAAGAGACTTCTTTTACGCTTAAAATACTTAAAGATCTTACCGACCCCAAACTTTTGAATCAATAATTTGATGTTTAACATCACTCCTGAATTTTTCAAATGTGAATTCAGTTCTAAATAACCAATCTCAGTGTGAACAGAACGTGATTTAGCACTCTGAAAAGAAGAGACAATCATGTTCACTTTAGCTGCAGTGTGCCACACTGATACTCATACTCTCTCTTTTTGTGAAATGCAGAGAGCAGCAGTGCAGCGTGAGCGCTGGTCTAGACATGTGAGTGAGCCCTGCCTGTAGCCCCCCACAGCCGGGCTCCTCTCTCCGCCCGGGGGTCTGGGGAAGAATGACTGTGAAAGTAGGCCAGAGAACATATCACTACCACCACTGTCTGTGAATGAGGTGAAATCTGTGCTTTGTCTTACTACAGATCCTGACACTCAGTGGCTGCTTTAATGGGTCTTTTTATTCAAATGCGGGTGGATTTCAGCAGTGGCGTGTAACACAGTCACTCATATATATATATAACTATTTAAAAAAGGCATCTGAAATAATTACTAATAAACTAAGCGCAATGTAGTGTTGTCAAAAATATACATTTTTCCGATACATATTGACACTGAAATATCTGTAACGCTTCCAATACTCATTTTCTGCAGAATTGATGCATGATACCAGCCGAGTTTTCTCGCTCTCTGATCTCTTCGACAGCGAGTTGACACGCAAACCCGCCTCCCCTCACTCGTTTAATTTGCTTCGGATGAATATCGTTGGTGTTACAGCGCTTGAATTTCGGCGTGGGATTGTGCATATCGCACATAATTTGACTCATTCCCACAGATTTTGTGCTCACACCTTTTAGTACTAAATTGAGTTTTTACCCGATGCTTCTTTAAGCTTAAACAGTGAAATACACACAACATAATGTCAAAATGCTGGTCTCTGCGAGTGTTAAGTTTGAAGTGTTTTAAGTGAACATAAATAGTTGGGAAAGAAAGCGCATGTGTAACAGTATAATAGGTCCGTCCGTCAGGTCTTAAAGTGACATCAGCTCCCACATTGTGTGTGTGTGTTTTGGCTTTAAAACAATGACAAATAAAAGCTATTTAGGCTACTCTTACAAAGAACATGTTCTTTATAATATCAAGCTTTTTCATACACAATATGATATTCTAGTTTAATAAAAAAATGATACAGCTGGCTTTATATCTTAACAGGGTCCCTTTCAAGGAAAACATCTTTATTCATAGTTTATTTTGCCATTATATGTTTAAAACCCCCTGAAGCTTTACGATCATTCATTTTTAGTCAGAGTACATATTTATTTCTCAATGCAAATTGCTATTCAAACACAGCACGCGTATTGTGTTTGAATTGGATGGGTCACTGTACACTGATTAATTGCACCTCTGTGCTGGGTTGATTTTAAGAATAACCAGGTGGATTAGAGAGGTCAGAAATGCCCTGGTAAACATTAAAATTTTATCTTGCTACACATATCTGACATTAGAAAAGACAGTGAGAATGCATACACTGGAGGCCAAAGTCTCGCACGTGCACGTGAATATAAATTACTCATGTAGCTTTGCACAAACCGAATCCGAAAAGTACGCTGGGACGCTATTAATAATGAAGACGACAGGGCTCCATTTATTAAAATAGTGAAAAGTCATGTTTTCTCTGATGTGGCCTATTTAGGAAGGAGCAGCACTGGGAATAACGTAGCCTGCCAAACGCCAACTGTTCAGTCCCGGGTCCTGAGAGAGAACCGGTGGGGACGAGACGCTACAAAGAGCCTCAGCACAATCCAGCACTCCAGAGGGATCTTAAATCTTGGGTGATGGGGAACAGTTTGAGCACAAGTTCCTTGTATGCATCAGTTTATCTGGAATACTCGCTGAGCTTCTCTCTTTCTCTTTTAGTCTCTCTCTGTCATGCTTGGATCTTACATTTTATTATCCATGAAAATATTCAGTATATTTTTATGCCTTAAGCTATAAAGCGTAATGAAAGGGGAACACCCCACGGTGCATAAAATACGTGTACATTTTTCTTTTCTTTTTTTCTTTTTTTGCAGCCATACAGTCGACAGCTCTCTCACAAAAGGCCAAAGGCTTTGGATTTTATCTTTTGATTCCCACATTAACCTTCCATTAAAAATTATCTATGTTATCGTCACCTCAAATTTGAGCTCGTAAATTGCCGTTTTATGAGCCATCTTAAGAGGGAGAATTATCCTGATGTTATAGTTTAAGCAACATATGTTCCAATTTACTGACATCTACCAGATTTGACGCGACACCAGCCATCCATACACATCAGTGTCATTTGGTGGCACTAAATTGCCCCGCAATAAGTCGCCCCGTGGAATTTTTTGGTGATCAGGCAGCACATGGAGCTAGAAATTAATAGCCTGCAGCCTTTACAGGGGAGACGGGGCCAAATCAACTCCTCTCCAAAAAACTGCTCTCATTCTCACAGACTGGCCCGTATGGTGCACAGTTTCCTCGTGGCACTCTTTCTACAACAGTTAAAAGATTAAATGCTGAGACATTTTTATCTGTTTTGAATAGCCACATTGAACATTATATTATTTGGCCTATCAAGCGTTTAATCAAATTAATTATATGATATGCCAGTTAATATAGAATTAATTGCAATTAATTGCATTGAGTCTATAAAATATAACATTGAGGCAGATGGAAGCATTACAAAAAGTGGCTTTAGAAGGCAATATACTGTTTGTTTTATTTCTGAAACATTAAAAATAAGACCTACAGCCCACAGGAATCCATTTTTGCCATTGTGTTTGTCAATCTGTCTGAAACTCACTTAGGGAACATTCACACAGGAAGCATTTTTGCATTTCGTCTGTGATATTTGTTAATTGTTGGGGAATTGTACCAGTGCACTAGACAAGTATTATTAGTTGTTGCATCGTGTCTCATTTTATCATTTTTGTAGTGTTAGTTGTTTTTTTGGTGTCTCGCCACATTTTTAAGATGCAGAGAATTAGCAAAAACTGTTCTGTTTTGTTCTCTTGTTAAATGTGATTTGGTTTAAATAGAGTTCATTTTTATTGCATTGTGTTTTATACATTTAAAAATAATAATAATAATTACACTAAATGAGCAAATTAAATCAACAGCCCGAGTTATTGTCTTCTTTTGGTACATTTCTTAACATTTTTTTCCATTCTAAAAACCAAGCACACTACATTTGCATTTGCTGATTCATTGGTAAAACTTAAAATAACAAAGTGTTTTAATAGACTTCAGGGGCTCATCGTTTTGGATTAGACAAGACCCATAAAGCAGCCATTTTGTACCCTTTCTTTATTGCGCATAAAATCAGTCTGCTATAGTGATATTATAATGCATTGAATTAAAAATCTATTCCAGTTGGGTGACCTCACAATAAAAAGGTGAACGGGTCAAAGGTTAGGGTCATTCTTATCCATTTCTCTGCTCTTATGCACAGCCCGGGACGGGTTCATGAGTATAGGAAAGAAATAGGCGCCAAGCGGAAATGAACCCTCACTGGACAGCTGAGGCAATAACCTGAATAGATGTCGTCTCCCAGTGCAATTAAACCCTCCCTGATTACACCTCTCTGGCTATCGATTGGAAACTTTCACTTAATAACCACTAGCATGGTCTCTTATGGTAACCCAAGGTCCAGCCTTCAAGAGCGGGACTGCTCGAGATTTATGTCCAATGGCTTTAGTGACTCCTAAGGGAGTCTGTGTCATTTCTTTATTCCAATGTGTAGAGTGGGACTAACTCAGCTTTTTACACCATGTTATTAAGAGTCAGACATTTGTAGACAACAGGATATTGTTTTGAGTGCAAAGATATATTGTATTGGAGTTTAGGGTGTGGTGTTACATTATTAAGGATGTATCCCTTTTAATAATGCAACTCCACACCCCAAACAGCAATATTGCTGACATGCATAAACTGATAATGACATATAAATGGCAGTATTGGGAATTCAGTCAGTTATTTACTATCTTAGCAATCCTATCAAGGTGGCAAAAAGCCACACAAAAAAAAAGTATAAAGTATTTAAATAAAAAGTATTAAAAATCTTAAATTATCACGAGGAAGACTCATGTATACTTATTCAGTAATGCAGTAAATGAAACTTAAAATGTGAGCATAGACAATGTCTCAAGTGCCCACAGACCACAATGGTTAAGAAAAGAGAAAAATGCATGGCATAATCAAAAATTCATGCCATTCACACCCGTGAGGCAATTTTATTCAAAACAGTCACTTTGCAATGTGTGTAAAAGCTTCTTGAGTCAGGTCCAAACAGCAAGACTGGCTTCAAAAGCAACATTACCTCCACGTAAGAAAATTCACCCTTCACAGCCCGCGTCTTCCCATCATACACCTGTTTGGCTGAGCGTGCCAGCTCGGATCCCTGGACCGCTCGCCGCTCACTCATGTGAGGAGAGCACAGGTTGTCCACGCTACTGCCCTCGGGCACTGCAATGTGTTCACAGCCCCGGCTGGGGAAAAGCAGCGAGGGATGAGAGGGCTAGGAAGAAAGGATTAGAGAAACAATGCTATATGGCCTTCATGTCTTTCTGGATGAGGACATTAAAGAGGTGAATCTAACATGGAGTCTTTCACAATATTCCCTGCATGTAGGGGTCAAGGTCTTTTAAAAATGGCGTCTGTAAAGCACTATCCAGGCGCAATTAGATTTCTAAATGATGTTTGAATTACAATTGACGGAGGATGTGATTTCATGTACTGATTTGGTCATGTGCTCTTGATGTGCATAGTTGCAATTAAACGGAAGTGTGGCGACAAACTTTTCTCCTGCATTGTACTGTGCAGCCAAGTGTTACTGATTATCGAAAAAAAGGACTTGGATGAAGCAGTTGTTGCTTGGATTTTGAGATGTGGGTGTTGCACTCAAATGTGGAAGCAGATGAACACATGGTTTAAGTTGACTAAAGGCTGGAATACACTACACAAATTTTGCTCATATTGTTGCCCCAATTTATGAGTTTGAAAGTCTGGAGTCTGGAGATTTGAGTTAATCCAACCCGATCTCTCAACAATTCGAACAAATTTTACGAGGTGGCTAATTCGTACAAATTCATACGACCTCACTCGTACGATTTTTGCTAAATCATACATATTTTACGAGTTGCCCAATTCGTATGAATTCGTACGAATGCCCTGACCCCGCCCCTAAACCTACCCATCACGTGGGTTTAGACAGTTCATACGAATTAGCCACCTTTTAATCACTCGTACGAATTCGTACGAATTGGTCGTGAGATGGTGTTGGAAAATCAGTGTGTGATGCGCACTGACACACTGACTGATTTTTCCATTCAGTCGAAAGATGTCAAACGTTTGATCTCTCAGCAATGATTTACAAAGTCGATAAGCGTATGTATGATGCCTAGAGTTTTAAAAGCTGTTCAAATGATTTTTAGAAATTTGAAGGGATAGTTCACCCAGAAATTAAGATCCTGTCATCATTTGCTCACACTGAAGTTGTTCCAAAACTGTATGAGTTTCTTTCTTCTGTTGAACACAAAAGAAGATATTTTGAAGAATGCTAGTAACCAGACAGTTGACGGCAGCCATTGACTTCCATTGTAGGAAAAAATATATACTATGGAAGTAAATTGCTGTTGATTAAACCGGTTGATTTCAAATATCATCAGCGATTCAACAGAAATCGCTTACTGCACCTTTAAGAGCGTAGGGAGACTGACACTATTACATCAATTGCAGTGCTTCATGGGAGTGGGCGGGGATAAAGGTTTCTTTTGCCACAATTTGCTTGTTTCGCTTCTCTGATTGGTGGAGACTTCTTTGCAGAATCATGGATTTTCACCAGGAATTCCACTGTTAAACATGATTATTTAATAAGCTGAAATAATGCAGGCAGATGGCTTCAACAAACTCTTTAACGGTTTATTGCTCAAAGTTATCGCTCCAAATCAATTCCCTGAGTAGGATTTTTATTTCTTGAACCTGACTGTTGCACTTTGGGCTGAATTCAGGTTTAGGGCCTAGATAATCATGGGATTCTTTCTCTTCATGGTGGAGTACATTATATATTGTGTAAACTGCTCTGGCGTGGTCCTACCTGATACCACGCTCTGTGCTTTATATAATGGTTAATCTTCATAAAACACCAATGACTTCCTGTATTCCACACACCCCAATGATTTCACCATTAAGATCTGCTTTTATGACAAATACAGTGAGGCTGATAGTAGCTCATATATATATGGCACTGACAGACAGGAGTGAGTTTGAATGTTTTAAACTACTAACCCATAGACACATTAACATGATAAAATATGTAGACTCATAGAGAAAATTAATATGTTGAATTAAACCAGACTTGTTGAGGATGCTCATCCTTTTCTTTTTTTGAACCATCCGAGGTGCTTTTTTTGGGCATGGCGGCCTAGCAGCGACTGCTGCATTTATCACAAGGATCTACAGTGAGTGGAAGACAATAGCTAATGAGAGCTTGCTCCCCGTTGGGCTGGAGCTCCAGACAATGCAACAACATCTGTGCTGGCGTGCTGAAGTGCCTCTTCCCCAGAGTCGCAGGACGAGAGGGGGGGAGGCAGCAGCTTCACCTGTCCTGTGCTTCCAGACACCCCCAACCCCCACCATTGTCCATCCTTTTCCTTCTTCCCTTCATTCCTTCCCTCCGTCATCCTACCGATCCAGGAGCCAAGCTTCTTAAGGGGACTCCCAGGTCAAATCCATAAAGCATCTCCCACCAAGGTCACTGCTCACACTCGAAACCCGAATCCCAGAAAAGAAACATTTAAAACGTCAGGAGTTTTGAGTTAGCACTGCGAGGAGAGAAGGATGGCCTACCCCAAGAGAGAGAAGGAGAGAGAGAGGGAGAGAATGTGCGAAAAAATGAGAGAAGAAAACCAGGTGTGGACTTCAGTTTTAAGTGATGTTTAATGAATGGGCCCCCAGGGTGGTTTAACACATGAGCGAGGCTCTACATTTTCCCCTTTCCCCTATGGAAATGCACTGGACATATGATTCAGGGACTGAAGAGTGCTGGCTGTAAATATGTCAAGTTCTTTCGCGGTCTGAGGATAACTCAGGAATCGCACTCAGACTGCAGCCTTGGTATGTGGATTCGATAGAATCCAAAACACAAACTTTTTCAAAGCCCAAACTTTTACCTCAGTGGAAAAATGAACGTGAGGGGTTTATTTAGGATGCCTAAAGTTTTCTCTCTTTTTTTCCCCCAAAGAAGAGGAAATATAAACCCTGACAATGGGATCAGGACTCTTGAATCACTTTATATCGCGACTACTGTTCAAAAATTTGGGGTCGGTTAATGTTTTTGAAATGTTTTTGAAAGTTTTAACTCTCTTATGCTCACCAAGTCTGCATTATTTGATAAAAAATACAGCAACAAAAGTAATATTGTGAAATGTTGTTACTATTTAAAATAACTTTGTTTTAACATATTATATTATGAAAATGTAGCTTTGCATCAGCCATTACTTGAGTCTTCAGTGTCACATAATCCTTCAGAAATCATTCTAAAGCTGATTTAGTGCTCAAGAATCAATTTTGATAACAGTTGTGCTGCTTTATATTTTTGTGAAAATGTGATAATTTCTTCAGAATACTTTGATGAACAGAAAAAATACGGTAATCTCCCAAATATTATTGTCTATACATTCACACTCAAAGAAAACTCTGTAAAAATAGGGCCCAATTTACTGTTAATATGTATATTAATATGTATTGATATATAAGTGACAAACTTTACCTGCGCCACATCTCCCACCTTCAACTCCAAGAGGCGCAGGCAGGCTGTGACCCCTGTAAAGGACGGAGAGGAAGTGGTTGGTAATTAAAATGCAATCTCCACCACTTCAACCCCCCAGAGCGGGGCACGCAGCAACAGCGGTGTCGCCCAGGAGCCCGAGGGCGTGAGGTGCCACCTGCCCAGCCGTGCCACCTGCGCCCATGTCCTCCCTTCATTAAAGTGTGTATTTATACCACTTCTCCTGGCCCCCCGCTCCACAACCCCACCCCCCACGCGGGACTCTCGTCCGCTAAAGTGAGGCTTTATTAGAATTAATGTGCTGCCGCAGAGACGCATGGGCAGGCCTGGAGCCGGGGTGCCAGAGGAGAGGGTCCCCAGCCCTTGTACTGTCACTTTGAATAAAGGCGGTCGGGCAAGCTGAGCGTGCATGGGCACATGACAGCCATGTTTTCCACTGGGCAGAGGGGAAAGCAAAGTATTTTTTCTGTACAATCTGCTCGCATGCACATGACAAGCTGTCGCGTGCACGGAATAGATGAGCGGATCGAGGACAGAATCGAGTAAGTTTCCAATTTGATTGGTCAGTAACAAGCCGATAAGTTGATATCTGGCTTCCAGGGTATCTCTATAAGCACTAATATTAGCTTGACGCGCTCATTATGACTGTTGCTCGGTCTGCTTTCTATATGCGGTGAAGTGTTGCAACTAGTTGCATTAAGTCCAACTCCAAAATTCAGCATTTGTCAGTACTGTACTTGGGACTAATTGGAGATAGATGTGATACATAATACAATTACTGAAGAAGTTTCCACATTATAGTCCTGAAACCTATCCGTGTGGTCAATAAGTCGAGTGCGCCAGGGCAATAAAGAAGCTACGTATGAGCTTGTTGTGTACAAAAAACTGATGTACAGATCGAGGACAGGATTGCGCAAGTTGATTGGTCAGTAACAAGCCGATATGTTGATAGCTGGCTTCCTGGGAATCTCTTTACGCACATTATTAACTTGACATGCTCATTATGACTGTTACTTGGTCTACATGCACTCAAGTGTTGCAACTAGTTGCATTAAAGGGATAGTTCACCCCAAAATGAAAATTCTGTCATCGATTTCTCACTCCTGTTCCAAACCCATTAGACTTAATTAAGGCTTTTATTCACATATAAACACTGATCAGTGAATGTACATACTTGCTTAACACGCGACTTGCTTGGAAACCTCACTGGTTCTCACGTGTCAAGCAAGTGTGCTTGAGCTTCTATTTACCAAATTTGAGTGCTCTATGTATGTTTGCGGATCAAAGTTTATATGTGAATATAAGCCTAAATTAAATATTTTCATCATTAAGTGATTGTCTCTCTTCGGAAGACATTCATATGGATTTATTTTACAATCTCTGGGTTTGAAATGACATGAAGTGAGTAGTTGATGACAGAATTAAAAAAAAAAAAAAAATTGGAGAGTTAACCCTTTCAGTGTGACTCAAATTCAGCATTCAGTATGTACAGTATGGGCCTAATTGGAGATGGCTGGGATACATAATGTAATTATTGAAGAAGTTTACACATTATAGTCCTGAAACGCATCCGTGTGGTCAATAAGTTGAGCACACCAGGGTAATGGAGAAGCTACGTGTGAGCTTGTGATGCTTAAAAGGGCATTTCAGTCAAGTCATTATCATTCCACCACACCAATTAGACACAAATAACCTCCATACAACTCTATTCTGAGAAAGGGCAATCTGCGGCATGCTGTACTCCTACACCGTAGCCTAATCCACATTTCATGTGCACACTCACTGCTTCACAACCGAGACACTATTGACTTCATTAGTGTTCAAAATGGCTAGTATTTTATAGGCAGATGTAGATTTTAGCATTATTAGCCCTCTGTAATGTTCTCCTAAAGGGCACGTGAAGCAACCAATTAAACCAGAAACTATGAGAAAGAACAGACAGGGGAACTCTGAAAGATAATATTTACCCCTCACACCCTCCGCAACCAGAATGCAACTGTATTTTATTTTCTGAGGAATGAATAGCTCGTGTTGGCCTTATCAAATGGAAAAATCAAAGAGGGTATATGGATTCCACGCTCACAAATAACACAATGCCCACTTCGCTGGGATTGCCTCAGATTGAATTGTGAGATTACGCGGTAAGTACCTGAGCGAGGACGCACATAATCTTTCCATTACCACACAGATGTCTCGCTAACATGGTCATTGCGTTTGATATATCTTTATTTCTTCACACATTGGGTACGTACGTAACTGTACGTACACATGTATTTGTGCACAAACCCTGTGTGGGAGCATTTTAACAAAGTAATCATGTTTCGTCAATACATTTAAACTTGAGTATTTCTTCAACTTCACAACTGCACTTTTATGCCCCAGAGGTTGATTCTTACTATAATCACTGGCCAGTTGCATAAATACAGCCATTATGCTAATATTTAAGTGTTTTTAAAACAAGTCAGATGAACTAGCAGTAAGAAAAGGGATAATCAGTCTTACTTTTCATTCTCAAACCGTTCTTCATTATCAAATTAAATTCAAAGTTTTTATGCAACTATCCTACATTTATGACCAGTCCTTGAGGAAAAAAAAGGCTAGATGAATAACTTGTAATACTTCTTAAAAAGTTTATGAAATAGGCTAGTCCTTGAGCTTTGGAAAGGCACTATATAAATTAAACATATTACTATTATTTTATTGTATTATTATGTCGTCAACTTTTTTGTTATATCATATAAAGATCACTTAATTATTTTTTTTATTTTTTTGTTCCAGGCCTTACTCACTTTTTTAATGTTGCCGCTTTTAAACTCTTTTATGCATCTTAAACTATTAAAATCCATCATAAAAATATGAACCATGATATATGTGATAATCTAAACAAAAACTGAAATAAACCATTTCAATATTTATTGTATGAAAAGGATTCTAGTATTTTTTTTTTTTTTTTTACTATGGCTGTCCCACAGTCCTTTGGACAAACACTTGATGTGTGTTTACACCTGTTTGTTTGAGCACATTTTTTGCACACATTAGTAAAGTACACTTCTTAGCAGTAAACTAGTAAAAAATAGGCAAAATATTGAATTGGGTAAAATTTGTAAGTAAAATATTTCTTTTGAAATCATCTTAGCACTATTGCGTAAGTATCATCTTATATATAAGCATTATGGTATATATATAAAACATGCTTAACTCTTTTGCACTGTGTGTGTGTATATATATATATATATATATATATATATATATATATATATATATATATATACACACACACACACACACACACACACACACACATATACATAGTAATATGATGTTAAAGTGGAAATGTTTAATAAACATTATTTATCCGCCATATCAGTGGTTGGTGTGAGCTAAATGAAAAACGCGGCACCAGCGTGATGTACAGAGGGTTCCAGACGCCCGCTTTCCTCCTCTGCTCTGCGGTCTCAGTGCTGTTACAGTGCTGTCACTTCTCATTGGCTGTGCCGGCTTCCATTGGGTGCCACCACCTCAACAGGGGCATCACTGCTGATAGAAAACACAGCGTGTGATTTGTGAACTCTCACCGTCTTTGTAATTTCATCAGGGTAATGGGATTATATTTCAAATCACCGCTCCTTTCTTCATTACACCTCTAAGCTCCTCTGACAGACCAAAAAACTTAAATAAAATGTGCGCGTCAGCCCCGCTTGACTTCGCCCGCCGCTCGCACTTGATTAGACAAACAGCGCGGAACACGAAGGGGGGAATAATGTGCTCATTTATTCATTTTCCCGACGAGTCACAATAGATTTTTAACGACCGATGTCTGACCTCCCTTAGGTCCCCCGTGCTTAGGAGGGTTAATAAAGCCCAACAGTCTGGAGCTGAGAGGAAGAGAGCGAGAGAGCGCAGAAGAACAGGAAAAGACCAAGCTCCCGCAACAATATAAAGACAGCCACGTCTCAGGGCCCAAAACAAACTGCCACTCCTTCCTCCATCTTGAGCACCAACCACCCTAGAGAGAGACGGAGTGAAGAAAGAGAGACAGAGGGATGGAGAGTTAGGCTGCTTTTCCACTTAGATTCCAATTCTACTGGTCTCTGAGGGACAATTAAAGGCAGTGTGGTAGAAGTGGATTCTTTGCTGCGAGCTCTCTGGCGTGCATGTTAAAAGTGTTTCCCCTGGTATCACTGACACGGAGACTCTGTAGCGACAGGGTGGACGGGAGAGATAGAGCACGAAAGGGGTGGAGGGGTGGTGAGAATGACAAACTTGCATCTTAAAAACTACCAACTTCAGACGGTTACCAGAGAATGGTAATGAATGTTTCGCAAGACCAAAACTTGTTTGATTTTTAGAGTTCTGGAGGGAGAAGGAACTTGTGTGATGATGATGGCATTGTGACAGATGATACATTATTAAGTTTTGAGATTTGAGAGCAATTTTGCTTTTAAACAACACACTGTACAAAAAAATGTTTTACAAGAAAATACTATTTAAGTCTTTCTGAACTCAGATGCTGAATACTAGACTAGTACACTACTCGAACTACTTTTACCACATCTTTCCATGGCACAAATGGTCAGAGTAGTATGCTAGTATGTGGTTCCGAATTCAGCAAGAGATTTGTTTAGGATTAACCGATTAACTAGAATTAATCCGATTTTCCATTTCAACATATGAGAAAGAGATTTGTTTAGGATGAATCGATTCACTGGAATGAATCAGACTTTCAAACACTACATAATGAGAGAGAGATTTGTTTAGGATAAACTGATTCACTACAAAGAATCAAACTTTGTAACATGACTGTGACAGAGAAAGAGAGATAGAATCATTTAAAGGCACATTACTTCGAAATCATTTCGATGGTAAACGCCGCTGGCAAAACCAGCAATGCAAGTTTGAGAGGTGGCGCCCCGACAAATCTCGCGAGAATCACGACTTGCCTTACGGCACGACGTCACATACATCAACAACATATGAAGCAGCCTCTATGGAAGACACTAGCACGCATTTCAGACGTGAATCATGGCAGAGTCGACGAAGAAAACAAAGAAAGCGTGGTCGGGAGAGTGCATACAACGTTACATACAAGTACTCCACAGCGACTCTAGGGGTCACTGTTTGAGAAAAACGGAAACTGCATAGTGTGCCTTTAAGTGAGCGTGTTTAATTACTCCCTCAGTTAACCTAGGAGATATCTGTCCTTCTGTTGAAAGTCAACGCAACTAAACCTTTGACAATTCATAAAGTTCATGAAGTCATTGTAAACAAAATCCACAGAAATTGGTTTAAAACAAGTCTTCTGAAGAGACACTATCACTTTATATGATGAACTGATTTAATTTAGCTAATTACTCGGACATTACACAATGTCAGACACAACTGGAAATTCTCCAACCAAAAGGAATATCAAAAAACTTGCTCCAGACAAAATTTTACAATTTGGCTTCCACTTGGCACTGCTCACATACTTTATGGAACGGCACAAACACAGACCATCAGATTGATACAAACAGAGAAAAGTCTCAGTGTGGTTGGACTGTATAAGCTGTTGGAACAACACTTGGCCAATCAGGTTTGAAAGCCAGAAGAAACTGATGTATAATTATAATTATATTATTGTTTGAGTTTCACTTACTGTCTACTTTCACTCTCGCGCATGCTTCCATCATCTGATAGGGTGCCCTGCGATTATCAGGATCCCCTTGGGTGTTTAACGATCACATAATTTTTCCATGATAATGTTAAAGACTTTAAAAATGGCTTGTGATGTTGACACACTGAACTTTAAAGGCCACTCAAGAAGCAAAGACCATTACTAAACTGGCATGAAGTGACACCGGGTGTCTATATAAAAGACAGAACAGAAATTTTATCCTGGCACTCTTGGCATTTGAATATATTAATGGGTTAATGCAGATGGCAATGTCCTCATAAATGTCCTGGCAAATGCCTGAATCCTGATCTTATCATGTCACAGCCCTTCCATAATAGATCATAAAAATGAACATGCACAAAACGATTCACACCCATTTGCTAGTGCACACTCTACAGCTTTTACATTTCTCAGACACTTTTTCTTCTAAAGTGACTAACAGTAAAGTTACATTGCTAGCACCATGCACTACCAGATGAGCTAATGTTTCTGCAATAGCATTGCTACCCTTGAAGTGACCTTTAATTGCACTTGTAATGTAAAAGTACAAAAGAAACTGTCCTTGCAGAAAATATATTATTATTTATATAGAAGGCAACTTAAGTGTACTTGCTCTGTAGTAACAGTAGACTTTCAAGTTTCCAAACACACTTAGGCCTAAGCATACTTTTACAAAAGTATGTAATTTCATCATTTCCAGGATCCACATAATAGCCTCCGAATGCTATGCATTTTTTATAGTGGGATTCTCTGCATCTATGGTTTAAAAAATAAAATATATCCCCATCTAGGTTCCCTCCAGTGAATCTTGGCCATTTCGAGCACTGGTAATTACAAATATATTTAAATACAGGCTTACAGTTTCAAAAGAAATGACATTCAAGTATATTTTAGTTTGCCATAAATGCTTGTCAGTACACACTTTAACCATATTTCAAAGACATGAAATTACATATAAAGAAGATGTACTTAAGTCAAAAAAAGCTCACACACACACACAAAAAGTTCAACTAACTGCATTTTATATAAATTTAAACTATATTAAATTATAAATGTACAGTAATGTCAAATAGCATGAAAATAAGTGTTCGAAAACATTACATTCAATATGCTAAAGTCTACTTTTTCACAAGGGTATGCAATCTTACTTTGCAATGCCAGTGGTTTATTTAACGGGCATCTGAGTGAAAAAAATTAAAATAATAATAGAATGATACCATAATCACATAATCGTCTATGGAATAATCTCTAAATATACTACATGCTAAATGCTAAAATAAGTTTAATCATCGCCATTCAGCCATCACATGTACATTTGAGTTGAAAATTCACTGTATTACAATGTCTTCTTTCAGATATAATTCATGACTTTAAAACAATGAGCGCTCGCCGGGCAGCCGAGCACGTTCAGAGTGGAAAATGAAAAATGTCCATTTGCTTTTCACCCCCCTCTCAACATCTATGCATCATTTTCATCTAATTGTTCCCTCTATTCTTGCAGCTCTTTGTCAGGGGCCACATGGGAGAGGGGAAAATTACAGACTACCTGATAATTAGCAAAGTTCACAGTAGAACTTGGATCTGTACAGAACTAGCGGCTCCACGCTAGAGCCGGCTTTCTCTTAGCAACTAATTAAGTCCGCCTCTTGAGGGCTCCTACTGTGGTGGAGGTAGATGCTGCAACAGCAGAATCCAAAAAAAAAGAGGAGAGAGAGAGAGAGAGGGGAAGCAAGAAAAAGAGAGAAATAGTTAGACTTGCTTTCGTCTTTCTTTAAACAGTGGAATAAAACTGACTCTAATGCTCCTGGTGTTTTATTATTTGTTTCAGACGTAAATGGATTTCTTTCCCAAATGGAAGTATCAGTGGTGGTCACCATTATACACCACTCCAAACAGCGAGGCTTGTTCAGCTCATGACACACTTTAATTATTATAATGGCATTATCCATATCCGTCGATGTAACACGGAGAGAAGGAACAGCTGAGCGCAGTGGGCGTTAAGCGCAGGTTTTTAATCTCCTGCAGTTGAATTAAGCTTCTATCTAAAGAAGACTTTATTGGTGATGCTATCATCATCACTGCAACAGATTATTAAGCAGGATGCATCATCAAATGTCATCGCTCGTACACGTCGGGTGGCGAGATTATCTCCTCAGGGGCCTTATTGGATATAATTATGATTTTTGTGTTTGTTTGTTTTCATTTAGTTTGTAATTTTTTTTCTTGCCCTGCTGGGCAGAGCGATGTTTGCGCTTAAGTGTCGCATGCAGCATGTCACTTTCCTCAGAGCATGCTTATACATACTTTGATGGCTAAGAAAAAAAAACTTCACACATATTGAATCTAAAATGATGTGAAAGTTTGACAGATTAAATACAATTATACATTGAATAACTGTATATTGCTACTCTGTAATTTTATATATTGTTTTACTTGGACAGACAGACAGACAGATAGATTATGCAATATCCCAAAATGCGCAAAAAAATATGTGGATGGAAACATTGCTACAGAGTCTGACAGACAGACATAGGGGCTGTTTACACTACACCGTTTTCGACTAAAAACGTAAAACTTTTTATGCGTTTTTGCCTATCGTTTGCACGACATTGGTGTTTGGGTGCCTGAAAACTCAAACTTTTGAAAATGTGTTTCAAAGTGCAAGTTTTTGTCTCCGTCTAAACAACAAAAACGCGAATGTCTGAAGACAATGACGTCATGCACATCCGTATTACGTGTTCAACCTAATAGTGCTTCATCGCCATCTAATGGCCTGACAGCAGAATACAGCGTTTTTTGTCATTTTCGCGGATCCATGTGAATGGGGATTGTTCTGCCAATGGTGTCGTCTGTATCCGGAAAACTCAAAGGAAAAACTTCTCTGTTTTAAGCATAACGTTTTCGTGTAAACGTACCCATAGATAGATAGATAGCCTAGAAGTATAGTGACTGGGAGGGGACATGTTCGGTTCACTTCGTTTTGTTGTTGCCACGAGATATTAATTCGTGGTAACGTCATATTAAGTCGTGGGAACGTGATAATAAATCGTGGCCACGAGATCATTTTGTTGAGGTAACGACATCATTATGTCATGGCCACGCGATGTAGAGTCGTGGCCTCGAGATCATATGTTGAGGGAACGATATATTTTTCTCGTGGCCACGACTTCATATTTTGAGAGAACGACATCTATTTCTCATGGCCACGAGTTATGTTGAGGGAACCACACCGGTCAATATAGTAACCATATGCAGCAGTCGGAGATGGAGATGACTGATGAAATAACAATTTATTTTGAATTAGGAATGTCATATAAAGATATAGTGCGCTCTCTGGCATTAAGACATGGGTACGTTATAAGTGAAAGACACCTGAAGCGCATTCTTAAGTTGAATGGGCTTTTTCGTTGGAAATTTGCTGGCTTGAATGAAATCGACTACTCGGGTCACGAATAAAGTCCCGTTTAAGGCAATAAACAAAAACAAATTATGAGAAACTTAAATGACCGGGATAGAAGGAGGAGCCTGTGTCGCCTGTGAAGATTCGGTTCCCACATGTTATAAAACTCGTAGCCATGAGAAACGGATGTCGTACCCTCAACACATTAAGTCGTGGCCACGAGATACTATGACGTTCCCACGACTTAATTTCACGTTCCCACGAGTTTGTTTATATGTCGTGGCCACGACAAAACTAAGCGAACCAAACATGTCCCCTCCCGGTCACCGTACAGAAGAGATAAGATCTGTTGGCTTGATGGAATGTGCCCATGTCCCAATTTCTCCTTTTCATGTTATGAGAAGATTTACAAACAATAAATCCCTTTGGTAAAATCCCCCAAAATCTTTCTTGAAAGTCGCTGCCATGAACCCAAGAGCCAAAGAGGACAGCTGAAGCCAACCAGAAGTGATGTTTGGGCATTTGTGGCCATCCTGACAAGACTCTAGCGACACGGAGAGACTGTTTGTGATGCAATCCAAGAGAGACACGTCTAGCGAGCAGCAGACGAGGCTAAGGCTGAGGCAGTCATTATTTTCTGTGCAATTAGAGGAAACCTGAAGTCCTTGATAACGAGCGCAAAAAAATGCCACATAATTAGAAATACACCACAAACACCATTATTGTCAGGAGAACACGGCCGTATAATGAAGCAATTATAAATGAGCGGCTGAGCTCCTGTCATTAATTTCAGCTTTTAAGGATGCAAGAAGATGAGCAGAGGCTAAATGTTTCAGAGAGAGTGAGCGCTGAGAGGGTGCTTAAGGTAGTCAATGCCGTCAAAACCACTTGAGGTTCCCCTCAACGGCCAGATAAAGCCTTAAGTGCCCTGTGGAAAGACTCCTCTGAGCCGGAGTGTGAGGCGAAAAGCTTTGAGCGTTAACTCCTGAGCCATTATGGCCGTCACAGGCAGAATGTTTATACATGCTTGTGCACACGTTCAAAAGCACAAAACGAGGAACTGACTTTGATGTAGAATTTCAGTCTTGAGCTAATCAACAATCAACCAAACCAACATCCTTAAAGAGCCTTCCAGAGAGCCAGAAAGGGATTTCCATGCTCTAATGTGATGGTAAAAGGTGTGTTTGTTTGGTATGTGGACAGTACATTGCTAATCGCATTAGCTTGTAAGCTAAAAGGCTAAGAGAAAGCTTCATTACAGCCACACTTGGAGGAAAGAGAAAAACTGCTCATCCATGGAAATAACTCAAACGTATTGATCTCGCTTTGAAACGCACACGCCGCTCTCCTTAAACCCCACCAATTAAAAAAGTGGGGGTGAATTTCATTAAAATGCCACACGCTTAGTCTTGATCTACCACCGCAAGCCAACCAGCGCAAACACGCAAACATCGCTTTATTAATGAGAATGTTTCTTCTTTGATTGCCCTCCTGCATCAAGCCGATCGGCGATGAAATCCTAGACCGTTATATATATATACACACACGGTAAAGAATGCCAGGCAGAATATGTGCTAAAGCATCGTGCAGTAAACATGAAAACGGCAGTCACTTCGTACATGCACACACACACACTGCGCATTGAACTCCAAAGACGTTGGCGTCATCCAGCACACTTAGAAATACAATCTTATTAATAGAAAGGCTGGTGCTACAGGCACACTACATCATTATTGTCTTGAGAATGCAGTGCTAGAGAAGGAGGCAATTAGGCTGAGGAAGCTGCGAGGTTGCCATTATTTTAGCATTTAATGACCAGGCGCTACGGCAGGGGCTTGATGCAGAAATGAGGGTCTCAGCTCTGAAATTATGCATTATCTGGCAGATCTTAGTGCACCCCCCTAAGACTCCCTCTCCTTCACCATGAATAAATTTACATGGGAATGCTTATTTCTCTAATTTAGGCAGTAAAATTAGAATATACAATACAAATCTACCCGTGGAAGACAAGCATCTACTCACTGTTTTGGTTTTTAATGACCCTGTTTCATGTCTTCCTGTGCTTTTTTCTAGTTATTGGGCGGGGGCTGGAACAGACTTGTGGAAATGAGAATTGTGTCTTTCTTCCATTAGTTTAGCTACGATTTTTGCAAAATGGAGGAATATTTTGAGCCTATGTGGGAGGTCACATATAGGCCTATTTGGGAACACCTTTGACTAGAACAGCAAATGCTGAAGGAACGGTAGCATTGATAACGTGATGAACTGGTCTCTCCAAAAAGCCATATCCTAAAATAAAGTGTCAAGCTTTTTAAGCATCGAATGAACACCCAATAAACACACAACTAGCATGAAACACATATGTTTTCTAATAGGTTTCCTGAACACTTACCCCATTTGTCATTGGTCAGTCAAACAGATAGCCCCGCCCCAAACAAACACCATTGGTTGAGCCACTGTTGTCGTGCTGGGCTGGTCGGAAAGCTGAAACAAACAGAACAATGTTTTGAAAACACAACAGAGACACAAATAACTACAAATAACTTATTTGGCTTACTATGACTCTACATATAACGCTGGGGAAGGAGAAAGTATTTTAATATCCAAAAATGATACACTTCACCTTTGTAAAACAAACATTCTAAATGATAAATGGCGCAAATTCTTTTGCTGAACTACCAACAATGAACATTTATGTGATTTATTGTTGAAGAGCAATTGTAAAAATGACATCTTCCAGATGAAAATGCACACAGAAAATAGATGCCATGGATTGTTTTTATCATCAAGGAAGATTCTGTTAATTAGAATTAAAAAGTTTCAGATTAGCCGTTTTCAAACTGGGGTCCACGAGAGTTATAGGGGGTTCGTAATGTGAAAAGACGAATATAATATAACAATATATAAAGTATAAGTGTGCATGCGTTTCAGTGTTATTGTTGTTAACAAAACTATTACAAATCATTGTCGTTAATTGAAATAAAGCTGAAATAAATTAAAATCAAAATGTTAGATGAAAAACTTAACCTTATTTTATGTAATTTGCCAAGGCAACAATTCTAAGTTGAAGTTGAAGAACTAAAATTGAGCTAAATAATAACCTAAATAATGCCTTCTGTTTCATTATACACAATTTTGTGATGATACATTATTGGCCACCACCATATCACAAAAACCAATTTGTCGGACGTTCTCTTCCATTATTTGTAACCCAGAGGCTTCGACATGGCCATAGTCTGCACTGTCAGCTAGAGCTCTTCTCCAGGATGATCACGGCAGATTCCTGCATAAGAAGTTTCAGCCATCCGGTGAAGTCAAGACTGAGGAGATGCGTCTCTCACTGCTAAGAGATGTTCATCATTCTTGATCTGAGTCTGTCAGGCCCCGGTGTTTTAGTGCCTCTTGCTATTAGGCAGAATTGACAGGCCAAGAAGGTAGCGAATAGCAGAAACGTGTGAAATTAAGGAGGGCATCGTGTGTGTGTACGTGTGATGGGAGAGAGCAAGTGAAGTGTGGCCGTCATTTAATCTGCAATTTATCAGTTTAGGCTGCACCTTGTTACAATGGAGCGAAATTGTTGCTGCCTTCAGGAGAGATGAGATGGCGTCTCGTCTCTTCTATTGCCCCCCTCTCTCTCTCATTCGCTCTTTCTCTGCATGCACCTCTTAATGTAGTCTGACAGCGGGGGGCCGGATGGAGTGGGAGAGATATGGTGGAGAGGTATTTTTTATTGTTATTATTATTATTTCTGAAAACCCTCAATTAATATATAGCGTTGTCATCCCCTCCATGGGCGAACGGCCATAGCTGTGTGACAGAGAGAGAGAGAGAGAGACGCCTGTGGAGGCTTCTGTGTCATATAGGGCTGAGGTCACACACTGAGGTCGGTTGCTTTGGGAACATACACGCACAAACATCCCTTCTATAACACTGAGCACATTCATTTCAGGGCAATCAATGCTTAATTGGCATTTTTCCCATTAGGCCTCTCTATTAATGTCTTTTTAAATCAGATTTGTATGAGTTGTGAGCTAGTTCATGTTAGATTTCCCATTTTAGAAGCCTAATCAAATTACCTCATTGGGCTTCTGTGGAATGGTATTTTTCTATATCCATGACAATATTCGATTTAAATGGCCTCCCTGCTAAACAGGTTGACAAGCATAGTGTATTAATCTTAGTGCAGTGTCTCCTGAAATGACATGTAATCTGCAATGCGCTTAGGCACGTTTACGCGCATGGACGTTTGCGAATGAAGTGTCCATCATGACGTGGAAAAGAATCCCATCCAGGGTTTTGGTATAAAACGCTGCAAATGAGTGGTGCCATTGAAGAACCATTTTTGGTTCACCAAAGAATCTTTCAGTGAAGAGTTTTCTTAAGGTGTGTTCACATTAGCAAAAAAAAGTTCACTCAAAAATGGGAAAAAAATAGTTTTTATCAATTACTCACCCTCGTGTCTTCCAAACCCTCAAGACTTTCGTTCATCTTTTGAAAATATGTTTAATGAAATCTTAGAGATTTCTGTCCCTCCATTGACAGTCCACGCAACTACCACTTTGACACTTCAAAAAGTTAAAGGGTTAGTTCACCCAAAAATGAAAATTCTGTCAGTAATTACTCACCCTCATGTTGTTCCAACCCCGTAAGACCTTCGTTCATCTTCGGAACACCAATTAAGATATTTTTGATTAAATCTGATAGCTGGATCACTCCTCCATAGGCTTCTAAAACACCCAGAAAATGTATTAAAGAGATCATTAATATAGTCCAAGTGACTACAGTGGCTCAATCTTACGTTTATAAAGCGACGAGAATACTTTTTGTGCAAAAAAAAAAAACGACTTTATTCCACTATTCATTTCCTTCTCTCTGGGCCTCGAGTTAGTTTACGAAGTGTAATAGCGCAGCGCGTCTGTGTTGCACGTCACCACGTATCACACACATGACCAGCGTCGGCCAATAGTGAGCCTACGTGGTGACGTGCAACACAGACGCGCTGCGCTATTAACGCTATTGGACTATATTAACGATCTCTTTAATACATTTTCTGGGCCAGCAAGTTATAGTGTCTTAGAAGCCTATGGAGGAGTGATCCAGCTATCAGATTTAATCAAAAATATCTTAATTTGTGTTCCGAAGATGAACGAAGGTCTTACGGGGTGGGAACAACATGAGGGTGAGTAATTACTGACAGAATTTTCATTTTTGGGTGAACTAACCCTTTAATAAAGAGATGGTTAAAGTAATCCATATGAATTGAGAGGTTTAGTACAAATTTTCTGATGAGACTGGATTGCTTTATATGATGAAACGATTAAATTTCGGCTTGTAGGTGACATGTGAAGGCCAAGTATGGTAACCCATACTCTGAATTTGTCCTCTGTATTTAACCCATCCAAGTAAGTGCACACATATTAGGAGTAGTGAGTAGTGAACACACACACTGCAAACCGTGGACACACACACCCGGAGCAGTGGGCAGCCATTTTTGCTGTGGTGCCCGGGGAGTGATTGGGGGTTAGGTGCCTTAAAATCGCAACCTTCGGCTTACCAGTCTGACTCTAACCATTAGGCCATGACTGCCCCATTCACATATAAACATTGATCAACGAACATAAGAAGCAGAAGCTAAACCGAACCTGCCATGACGCACGAGAACAACCCTCATTGGTTGTTTCAGAAGCTCAAACATGCTGTGTAAAACACAAGAATGAACCTCATTGGTTCTAGCAGAAGCTCATTCATGCTGTGTAACAAGAATGAAACTCATTGGTTCTTGTGGCGCTCAATCATGCTGCGTAACACACAAGAATGAACCTCATTGGTTCTTGCAGATGCTCAAAAGTGCAGCGTAACACATGAGAATAAACCTCATTGGTTCTTGAAGAAGCTCAAAAATTGTACCTCATTGGTTCTTGCAGAAGCTCAATCATGCTGCGTAACACACGAGATTAAACCTCATTGGTTATTGCACGTCAAGCAAACATGATTGAGCTTCCGTTTACCACAACTGATGTTTGTGTTGATAAATGTTTATTTGTGAATGAAAACCTCAATTCAATCTGGTCATCATATAAAGTGATCGTGTCTCTTCAGAAAATTTTAACTAAACCGTTCAATTCATATGGATTAGTTTTTCCATCTCTTTATGAACTTTTTGAAGTGTCAAAGTGGTAGTTGCGTGGACTGTCAATAGAGGGACAGATATCTCTCAGACTTCATTCAAATCTCTTCATTTGTGTTTCGAAGATGAACAAAAGTCTTACGGGTTTGAAACGACATAAAGCCTGTTTTATGCTTCTGCGTCGAACTGCCGCCGTAGCTACGTCGTAGGCTGTGTGTAGCGCGCGTACCCTGACGTGCACCTCTCCAAAAATGTAACAACGCGTCAATTCTACGCGGACACAAGCGCTGTGATTGGTCTGCCAGAACCCCTCCCTCGGGGTTTCACATGCTCCCTAGGTACGCGTCAACGCGGACAACGACACAGAAGTATAAATTAAAACCAACACGTTGCCTACGGCGTATAGGCTCCGGCGTAGGTCCGACGCAGAAGTATAATGAGGCCTTAAGGGTGGATAAATGATGACAGAATTTTCATTTTTGGGTGAACTAACCTTTAAGAACAGCTCATGCAGTTGTCATTTTCAAACCAAGCTGCGTTCTGTTGGTAAAAGCTGCAAATTCGCGAATTGCCCAACTGCGTGACGATTGACTTTTTCTCTCTTCCGAGAAACTCCCAATCACATGAATTCCTATTGGAATGACTGGATTATGCTCGCAAAATTTCGCTGAAAGGTAAATGTGACCACACCTTTAGTGTGAAGAACATTATAAATCTAAAGAACCCTTTTCCACTATAAAGAACCTTTTGTGGAATGCTAAGGTTCCATGGATGTTAAAGGTTCTTCATGTAACCATAGATGCCAAATGAAGAGACATTTTTAAGAGTGTAGCCTATATGTGTTACCTGGTTTAGTATCAGCTATAAGACGAAGTGTCGGAGCATTAATGGTCGGCGGGAAACTGGACAAAGTGTTGCTGTGCCGCTATCACACAGCACTTTTTCCACAAGAGCCTCTTTAATACAGAGCAAGTTCACCTTTGTTAGCCTGCTGGGCTGACAAGCAGGGCAGGGAAGCCAGGACCAGCCCTGTTTAATGCCTGTGCCCTGTAAAACAGCATTGCGCAGCAGAAAAGTCAGGGCTGTGTTAAATACCTGCAGGGCATACTCCAGGCAACCAGGGGAGAAGAAGAGAGAAATGGAGGGAGGAAAAAGAACTAGGCCATCTAAAAAAAGGAGAGATGGGGAACAGGAACTCTCACCTGGCAGGATTTGATGACACACATGCAGGATGTAATTCAAACTAAGTTTCAGAACAGCAGCTGTCTGAAACACATTAAGAAAACATTAAATTACTCATAGGTTTGTTACATAAAATATAAATGTTAGGAATAAGGCAATGGTATTTTGTGATGTTAGCATAGCTTTAATAACACCCACAGAGATAAATAAATGGTAACTATATAAACAACTGCAAAATAAAAAAAAATTGAAACTCTTTTTTATGACAGAATGTGCTGCTCATAACAGATATGCTGGTAAAACAACTGAAAAGTCCCATTATCATAAGAACAATATACTGTTAAAAAGTTTGGTGCCAGTAAGATTTTCTTTTTAAGAAATTATTATTTATATTCAGCAAGAATGTATTAAATTGATCAAAATTGACAGCAGACATTTATAAAATTACAAAAGATGTAAATGTCAAATAAATGCTAATCAAAGAATCCTGAAAAAAAAAAAAAAGAATTAAGCAGCACGTTTTCAACATTGATAATAATAACAAATGTTTATTGAGCACCAAATAATTTCTGAAGGGTCATGTGTCACTGAAGACTAGATTAATGATGCTGAAAATGCAGCTTTGCATCACAGAAATAAATTACATTTTACGATATATATTATAGAAAACAGTTATTTCGAAACATCTTACTTAATATTAAACTTATTAATATTTGTAAAAAAAAAATATTTAAAAAACAGTTTCATGTTCAATAAGAAATATTTCATTACATCAGTGGCAGGTTTGGATTCTACAAGCTCTGTCACTGATTTTACCATTAAAAGATTTTGTTGCTTTATTATATTCTATTAAAACCACCATGTTATCTTTTGTGCTGTAAAACATACCTTTAATTTGTTCCGCTCCTTAATTATAACAGATCCCACCACGCACAGAGAATTAAACTAAAACAATCATGGGATAAACAACAAGTTAGAATTATTTGATAAGATACATTTTTTTTTCCATTAAGTTTTAGTACGTAAATGTTAAATAATGCTTTCACCATTAAACAATACAGATGCTTCCCACTGAGAATATGACTCAGCTCCTCTGAAGGTCTGTTCTGAGATCAGATCGCTTCAACCATGACAACAACTGTTTTATTTCCTCAAACGTGGATTAAACTCATCTTTGATGAAAACGTGACTTGACATCCTCTGCTCACTGCATGTCGGGAGCCGAGACAGCTCACTTTTCCATCGGGCACGTCGCCAGACAGCCTGCCCTGGGTCAGGTCCTCAAAGGAGGGCCGCTGTGGCCGGAGACACATTTGCTTGTAACTTCTGTCACCTGTTGCTTGAGGGACGAGGCAGCATGACTGAGACCAGTCACATCAGTGGAGAAGAAGCTACGGAGACTCTATCTGATACCGGTGTAGAGCCCGTCGATTTAGTTTCCTCAGGCACATCAGTGGCACAGCTCAGAGCTCATTTCTCATATTAACGCTGACAGAAATCAGCAAAGCAGGCGTCAAGCATACATACTTAGGCCAGATCGCTCTCACTCGGAGGGAGCCATTGGCTACAGATGATGCATGTCTGATTGATCGTGCTGGTGGACTTTACAGACGTCTGAGATAAAATATCAACATCTACAGTAGGCTATAGGCTAAGGTGAACACTCACATAAAGTGATCTTAAAGGGAAAGTTCACCAACCAAAAAAAAGACAATTATGTTATCATTTACTCACCCTCATGTCGTTCCAAACCTGTATGACTACATCCTTCTGTGAAACACAAAAGTAGATATTGCAAAGTAGTTGTTTCACATACTGAAAGTCAACTGGATCCAAAACAACCCTTTGACTTTCCATTTACAGACAAAAAAAACACTGATATATTTCTCAAAATATGTTCTTTTTTTGTATTCCAAAGAATAGGCTATATGTTTGGAATGACGTAATCATAAATATTAGGCTACATAAATATTTCTTGGCATCAAAACTGACCCAATAAACTTTCAAAATGCACAGTCCCGGTGTTGTTGTGAACTATTTATGAGTACGTTTTTAAAGTAAATAGTTTACCTTTGTTTAAAATTTACACTGCAAAAAAGAAAAAGAAAAAAAAAGGTCTTCCTCAGTATATCTTGTTTTCTAAGACAAACATCTAAACATTCGTAAATCAAGATACATCTAAGCAAAATTACTACATTTTGTTTTCTGAAACAGTGATCAAAATTAAGCGACTTTATGCCTAAAATAACAACAAAATCTGCCGATGGGGTCAAACTTTTTTTTACTTAATTTAAAGGGAAAAATGGTTATTTTTCTTGTTTTAAGTGTAAAGTTAGTTAGAATGTTTAGATATTTGTGCTGGAAAACTAGAGACAAAAATACAGGAAGAAAGCAGTGTAATAACTTGTTCTTATACTCTGAAATGAGTTTCCTTTCCCACTGACATCACTTAAGCCATGCAGGCTATTGGATAATAGTAAAAAACGCTATTTAGGCCTTATTTCAACAAATTTGTATTCAAGTCTGGCTCAATTCACTCCGTTTAAATAAATCACTGATGGATAAAAACTGTGGTTCTCAACCTTAGCAAACTTCCAGAAATGCCCCAATAAATCTTCAAATGCTTTACATTTAGTTATATTAAAGAAAAATTGTAGCACTTTATTTTGCAGTCCTGTTCCGCATGTACAAACTATGTAATAACCTTGCAATAACTGTATTGTAAAAAAAAAATATATATTTTTTTTTTATGTTGTTCACTTTGTTTAAACCATTCATTGTGATTTAACACCATTATATCAGGTGTCATGTTCAAACACTATTGCATCATGTTAAACTGACCATAACCGGTTACTCTTTGCCTTAACTCGATGTTTTCATTTTGAAAGAACATGTTTCAATCAAGTAACTCAGAAATTATTTTAATCTAGTAGCTTACGTCTGTGCCTGACCACAAAATATTTAAAAGAAATTTGAACATACTCCTATAGGTACTAACCCTGAACCTACCCCTAAACCCATGTTACCTTATATCACCAGTACTTTTACATGTAGCCTACTGTAAAAAATAAAAAATAAAAAACAAGATTAAAAATGAATATGTACAACATTAAACTTATTTTAGTTTATTTATTTTCATTACAACAGAGGTTCATATCACCTTATGCGGTCCTTAAAATATTATCTTGAGAACCACTGGGATAAAATCAAGTCCCACCCTACATTTTTTTCCCTGAGGTCCTATTTCACTCTTAAATACGTCGCATTACGTAAAAAATAAATTGTGAACGGTAAGTTAACTTTAAAGAGAATATTCTCTGCTACAACAACAACAAAACAGGACATAAAACACAATTCATACTGAACTAGGCTACAAGTCAGTCCTTATGAGCTGAAACACCCTAATATTCTTACAAGAACTTTAAAATGCCACATATTTTATGTTGATGTTATTAATCTCCCATAAGCCATATCGTATAATAAGCTTATCTACTGCAGAAAGCTGCATAAACGACTCACATCCTCAGGTTTTTTTAATGCACAGTACAGTCCTGGTGTGCTGGTCATGCTTTTCACTAACTCAATTTAGGCAGCCAGCTTAACTCATTTCTAGTTGAACAACATGTTTGGAACTGAAGACCCTGTGTTTTTTTGGTTTGGATGCAGAACGTCTCCCGTGTCCATGCTGCAATCCCAGTGTGTGCAGGTTGAGCTGGGTTTCATTATTTACATCTCTGCGGATCCTCCTGAGCTCTAATCTTCACGTCTCGCAGGCTCCTCGGGGCTATTTCATTTAGCTTTAATATGTGCGTTTGACGTTTTGTTCATTTAGCTTCCCCCTTTAATTTAATTGACATGCTGCTGCCTTGTTTTGTTTGTTCTCGCCTGTGTAGGGATTTTTTTCCCTCATCTTCTAATGCTGCGGTTGTGTGAGACAACTTTTATTGTGTGTGGACAGACAGTGAAAATGAATTTATGCATGCATGCTTATGGGGAGGTAAAAGTCAGTGAATTTTTCATTACATTACAATTGCATGTGGTACCTGTGGGAACGCCTTACGTGTGCAATAAATGTACAAACAGTGGTAGCCTATCAGAAGAAATGTGTTATGTAATCTGATTGAGTGAATTATAACAGGATGAGATTATGAGAATGCCATGATGGCAGTCATCAATGTGCATTGGTTAATGTTGGTTAGTTAATAGTGCTTTGCTTTTTGGAAATGAGTGTACCATCATCAGCCTAAGACAAAACAAGAGCAAAGAAAGAGTTGTGAATTTCAGTTTAGCATTTCAGGAGAATATTTATAGAGTTAATTGTTATACTTAGCTATCTGAGCAACATGATTTTGTATAACTTCTTTTAGGTCATGTGAAGCTATTCAGTGGCCTAGAGCATATATCCCAGAAGTACAATTAGCCTAGACACAGTTCCTTCCAACAACAATTTCTGCCATGTTAATTACATTTTTCGATTATTAGGTGTTTATATCTGAACATGTACAATCTTGCAGACGTTCTATTTGTAAATCTTTTTTAGCATTACTTTGTCTAAATGAAAGGTTTCACAAAATGGTGCGTGTTTTAGCTACAGTATCTGAATGTGTTCTTTGTTTCGGCGATATCCGAAGCGCTGGTCTTAAATGGCGCGGCTGCCATCTGGCGGTCACTGCGAGAACAACACCCAGTCAAACCCATTACTGTCTGCATATTTACTGACATAATTCTTTCAATCGCAATTCACTTTGATAATTCAGAGCAACCCAGCGGAGCTTCATATTGGTGGGCTACACTGGTTAATTAAACTTTCATATTATGAGGTAGAAATTTAATAAATCTAAAACAAAACCAGTTAAAATGTATGATAATTCTCCATTTCTATTCGCATTAAATGGATTAAATGGCTGTTAATCGAGTATAAAAATAACGTACACATAACATGTATGGGTCAATGACGTGAGCATAAATGACTTGAATACAGTTCCTCAATTTCTTAAGCAGGCTAGACAAAAATGCAGACCTTCATGAATGTCTGCAAGGGTCATTGCATACGGTAATACTTCACAATAAGCTCTCATTTGTTAACAATAGTTAATTCATTAACAGCAAGCAATATATTTTACATCGTTTATTAATCTTTGTTAATGTTAGTTAATAAAAATGTTCATGTTTATGTCAGTTCATACAGCATTAATGTTAACAGATAGCTACAATTTTTGAATGAACAACTTTTGAACCTTAAAAATGTAGTAAACGTTGAGATTAACATTTAGATTAATAAGTGCTGTAGAACAATCAAAAAAAAAAAAATATATATAATGTATATGTGTGTATATGTATATGTATGTATGTATGTATGTATGTATATATATATATAAAATGTATATGTATGTATGTATGTATATATATATATAAAATGTATATGTATGTATGTATGTATGTATGTATATGTATGCATGTATATGTATGTATGTATGTATATGTATGCATGTATATATATATATATATATATAATGTATATGTGTGTGTATGTATGTATGTATGTATGTATACACACACATACACATATATATATACATATATATATATACACATATACATATATACATATATATATATACACACACACACACACACACACCAAGGTTTCATTTGTTAACGCTAGTTAACGAACTAAGCAAAATAGTTATTATATAGTATGCATGCATGTACATCATATCATATATACTTATTTGTCATTGCACCATATATAAATGTGATAACAGGTATAAATTATATATATATATATATGTGTGTATGTGTATGTATATATATATATAAGGTAGCCTATATTGACGTTGGCTGAGCCACAATCCATTCTGCTGTTCTAGCTTGCATGTGAATCAAGCAAGCCTAACATTAAAAAAAAAAGAAAAAAAAAAAGTGTGTGTGTGTGTAGTCATGTGAGAGCCTCACTGGACTGATGATCTGTGATTTCAGTGCCATCTGGGCTTGGCCCTCAGGCTGTTTAGATCTTCATGCAACAATCTGACATCAATATGTAACACAGTTGCATCAGACAAAACCCATTCCCAAATCCAGCATGCACAATCAAATCAGCAAACCCCCAAGAACCTTTGTTTACAAACGGATAAATGACAATAACACGGCCACAGGATTGCCAAATGCGTTTAGATGGGGGGGGCGATGACCTCGTGTTGTTTAATCAAAGTTTATTCATATCACGAGCCTGTTTCACCAATAAGGCCTCCATCTCACACAGCGGGCTGCCGATATCCACCCGATCTCACCTAAACAAAAGCCATCTCTTCTCCCGACCAAGCGAGTCATTTCGGGTTATTAATACAACTAATTACCCTTTTTCTGGCCAAATTTGAATTTAAATGAACAATCGGAGATATCATCAAGAGAAGCAAAGGCACCCCGCTGCGTTCTTTTCCTCTGATGGAAAGATTACAATTAGAGCACTGGAGTGGTAAGGGCAGGAGAGAGAGAGCAATTGCGAAAGCCTATTACGCTGAAAAAAATCTCCAATTACAAATCCGCTATACAGTTGTCAGTGGTAATTAAATGTGTGGCGAGTGCGGGGGCTTTGCTGTTCGTGGCGGCCTTTGTTTCGTCATACTCGAGGCCGGTGACGTGCTCGATGTGAAGGTGACAGACATCAGCGTGAAGGGATCTGTCAAGGAGAGAATGCCACTTTTTAAAAGCGGTCCTTGATGGTTGAACTTTTCATAGACAAAGTTTTATTTGTGATTATCGATTGTGAAGAAAGTCTTTCTGCCGTCAGACCTTGCGGCAGCTTACCGATCACGAGGCTTAGGCCAGCGCAGTTAAAGTCACCATTGAAATTGACAAATCCTTTTTTTTTTTTTTATGGAAAATTGCTGTATTTATTATTAATGATTTATCTGTGTCCGTCATTTAAAAAAATAATAATAATTATGCGCCCTCGTAATGTTTAATCAAAAATAAAAGTGCGTTCACGCCATGTCGTAATAAGCGTATAATTACGAGATTCCGACCTGTAAAAAGCGTTCACGTCTTCATAGAACAATTACAACTTGTAATAGCATTCTGACTTGAACTAACGTTACCTGAGCGCTGCAGATTCATTTTGGCGTCGTTAATGTTGCCATAGAAAAGCATTATTTCAAGTAGGTCACACATTATCATCTTTTAATTACGGTAATTATGACATGGCACGGAGGCAGCAAAGACATGTTTGTTTTATTCTCTGATGGTGTGTTTAATGGCACGACCGGTCACTCGCATGAGATCACAGCAATAGCAAACCACAACCATCCAATCAACTTCCAATGGACAAAATCCCACACTACATATTTTAGATTTCGAGAGGCTGTTTCACTCGGATAAATGTCACAACCGGGAAGTAAATAATATTGCAATTTTAGTTTCATGCTGACTTTAAAACAAAAAAAGCCAGAAGATACAGTTGTCATGCATCTCTAACAAGACATTTTGATGCAAAAACAGGCGTTGAATTTTCACGGAAAAAGTCTTTAATCGTTTTTTTTTTTTTTTTTTTTTAAGAATTATGTACAGGTTCATATTAAATCACATAACACACAGAATGCCTTCCCAACAGGAGCCCAAGTGAGTACGCTCACAAATGCAAGCCATTACCCATAATTCTCTTAGCATGCTCTTCAAAATAGTGGACCAACATGATACGGTAGGGATTATAAAGCTCTTAAATACAGATTGAGTACAAAGCCTTGCTCTCAGTCAACATACTGTGCAGATATTAAGCCAGTTCAGTTAAGTACAGTACACCAAAACCCTGTTTAAGTCACTTCTGCTAAAAAGTGTGTTCAAAGGAACAGTAGTGTATTTCAACTGTTCAATTAAAAACTGCCCTATTGGAAACCTCAAAGACTATTAGTCCTGTGGGTTAGAATATTTGCACGAGGCCGTCGCTTTTTAGTTCTTCCGGTTAAATGTAGAACACCAAAAACACCAACCTTTCAATCTCAAGAAAAAGAAACAAATAAATCAAGATTAAGTCCTCTTCAAATGTTTGCCACGGGTTACACTAACCCCAAGGTGCATATTTTTGTTAGGGCAGACTTTATACACAAAAAGGTCTTGGTAAAAGTACATGCCATGAAAATATAAAGTCTTTTGATTCCTTTGGCAACTAATTTCACCAAGATCCATCAAATGCAACATTGCTGCTGTGGTAAAAAAAAAAAAAAAAATTATAATGATCCAAACACTGCAAACAAACAGAGCACCAAAATAGTGTGCGAGCCTGAACCATTTGAGATATTGAGATCAATAATACCCGATTCCACATTACAGAAAATATTGAAAAGGCAAAAATGCATATCACATTATAATTTAAAAAGGAACCAGTAAAACCAAAGATAGTCTGCTATAGCATTTATATAGAATCGAAATGATCTATTATATAGAATATAAATGTTATATAGAATATCAGTGTTGTTCCAAAGTGCACTGCAAATTAAGTATTGTAGCTGATGCTCTTCGTATTACAGTTTGTGCAAGAGAGAGATACACGACGATATCGCGTTCATGCGCCATTCAAATCAGAAGGAAAACAAGTATATACAGGGCTCTAAAGGCAACAAAAGCTAGAGGAAAAGAATGCATTACAACAATTTTATTTATCCCTTTATGTACACAGTTGGAGGTAGAACTAATTGTTCTAAGTGCATCTACTATATTTAGGACCAAAATCAACACCCAGAGTATGTTATCAGATATTCACACATCTTTAGGAGCAACAATAACAAACAGATTTGAAAGGGGGAAACTCAAGACAACCACACAAAATGTTAGGTACAGTTATTTCGCCCTAGTTCTACGCAAGTGCAAATGTTATTGGGAAGTTCTGATGTGATAAAGATAAATTTAGCAATAACATGAGTATGATATTCTACATTCCTGTTTAAATAATATATTGTGCCGATGTCACCAGCAAAAACAGTTATGAAGAACGTGTGCTTGCTGTTTATGGGATTATGACACGAGGTAGCCTGAACCGCATAGATATATTCTCCTCAGCAACATCAATATACTAGTCCTCAAGCTTTGATGATGCCACAGTGTTAAAATGTTCTTTGTTCTATCTAAACTCAATACACTGGCAGAAAAAAAGATTAATAATTTGACCTTTAGGTGTAAAACAGCTTGTCAATGGGGCAGCTCCCATAATATAAGAGGGCCAGTTTGTACCTTATATACCCCTAGAAGGTGTATATTAGTAACTTAGAGTAGTCATATGTGCCCTTAAGGAACTACTATGAACCTTTTAGGGGTAAATAAGGTACAAAGGTGTCCCTTTGAGGATACTGCCCCAATAACAAGCTTTTTGCCCTAAAGGTTCTGCTGTTTTCTTTTCTAAAGTGTACCTCAAAGTACAGAAAAATAGTCCTCCTAACTCAAAGTTTTACTTGGGAACTGCATTATAAAAATAACAATGATCCCTAGAAAAGTAAGAACTTTGAAAACAATACATGGACTTTAAACACAAGTGAAGGTCAATATCAAACTGAATAAAAATATTTTCATTTGGTAAGACCTAACAGTCAGTTTTCCAACTATTCAACACAAATAACAATCCACATACTGAACGTCCAATTGTGGGGTGTTTCTATATGGCATGTTGTACTTTTTACTGTAGGTTGGTTATAGCATACTGACGCTTAGCCACGCTTGACTTTGACAGATCCGACTTCCTCACTTCCAGGAAGATGCAAGAAACGAAAAGGACACGTGTTACTGCAAATATCTGCAAGGCACTAAATTTACAACTCTAACCGCTAATGTGAAAACACCCTATTTTAGCTGCTCTCAGTGAGTCTTAATTTTTCTTAAACTTGTTTCCTCAACCGAACCGTGTGCATCTGTCCAACAGCTAATTCATGGAACAAGTCAGTAAATATAATAAAACATTAAATACAGGAGTTAAGTAATAAATACATTTTATTTTATATAAATATGTGGGCCCTTTTGTCCAAATTGTCTGGGAAACGTAGTAAAGAATGAATGTACAATAATGACAACACCTGCTTACATTCATAGAACAAGCTGCCCTAGTAAGATAATGGCATGATTAATTTGATAAACTGTAACATTGATACACTGGCAGCATCTATAGTGATGCGTTGTGATATGACTCGGCGTGTGACTGTTAGCTATGAATGGGGTGAGATTGCACGGTTTATACGAGAAGGACAGAATCATGGATTCCCCTCTAAAGCGCCCCGATACATAATCGTTGCCGGTAGTTCCTGGTCCCTTTTTCATTTGATAGGTATGTTTTAACAGCTAATTACTTGCTAAATCTGTTTATTATAAAATGTGATTCTAAGCCCCAACACCTCCCCAATACTACAGAAAAAAGACGTGGGTTATAAGCGAGATCAGTAGAGCGCGGCAATGTCGCCACCGGCCGCATTATTTGTTTTCATTCGTTTAATACCCCACCGTAGTAAAACCTGTCATCATGATCATGTCTAATTTTTGATCGCTTTTAAACTTGTTTTTGTCTCTATGTACAGCTATACAGACTGAGGCGATGCCTCGCTGTGATGAAGGGGAGAGTAGTCGTCCGCGCTGTCCTCTCTCTCTCTCTCTCTCTCTCTCTCTCTCTCTCTCTCTCCTTCCTACAGTCTGCCCATACAGGTGGCTGTTCTGCTTCACTTGCGATCGTCGATGGTTTTAATGAATTCCACGGCGGCAGTGAACTGCATCCACCAATAGCACTCCTCCCCGCTCAGCCTGCTGGCGTAGAAATTATTGATGTACTGAATGGTGGACAGAAGGCAGGGTGGGTTTGCCTGGAGGGAGGGAGAGAACGAGCGAGAGGGGGGAATTAACGTACGAGATAACATCTGACCACCCACATTGTGCATCCTTACACATTCAAGCACACTTACAAGTTTAGAAAATCTGGTGTAGGCGTGTGCATTGCAAACACAAACAGGTATGGGGTGGGGAGAAGGAGAAAAACTCACACACAATAACAAAACCTAGACACCAGCAAGCGAACAAAATAACTCTAGCATAAGAATCAGTACATTAAGTTTGCTTCTGAAGACTTGAGAGGTTTTAACCTTGAAGCAGACTAGTGTTCAAAAGTTTAGGGGCAGATTATTATTATTATTTTATTAACTTTTATTCAGCAAGGGTGCGTTAAATTGGTCAAAAATGGCAGTAAAGACATTTTCAGTGTTACAAAAAGATCTTTTAAATAAATGCTGTTCTTTTGAACTGTCTATTCATCAAAAAATCTTGAAAAATACTAGCACAATACAGCACAACTGTTTTCAACATTGATAATAATAAGGAATGTTTCTTGAGCAGAAAATATTAAGAATGATTTCTGAAGGATCATGTGACAGCAAAGACTAGAGCAATGGTGCTGAAAATATAGCTTTGCCATCACAGAAATAACATGGAATTTTAAAATGTATTTAAATAGAAAACAGTTATTTTAAACTGTAATATTTCATGATATTACTGTTTCTAAAGTATTTTTGATCAAATAAATGCATCTTTATTGAGCGTAACAGAAAAAAAGAAAAAAAAACTAACTAACTTTTGAATGGTCTATCTAAAATGAACCTCACAAAGAATTAAAAAATGTTATGTAAAATGTTATTTGTAGCAGGGATGCAACATATATCAATACCATATCAGTTAACGGTTAATGTTGAGATTATTTATATTATTATATAATTTTTCAGTATCATTCGATAATGGATATTTATTTGTGCATGCTCATTTCCCCGATTTTTACTTTTGCCATAATTTAATGCTCTTAAAATGTTTATCTTTAAAACCATAAATAATAATAATAATAATAATAAAATATTATTTTAACATAGTTAAACCATTTTTAGCAAATCTCAAAATAACTATGAAGCATTTGAAACGACTGATTTATTTAAAATGTATATAGAATTAAAAGAATAATTATATAATTTGCATAATCAGCTAATTTTATACAACATATATAACTAAAGGGAATTACAGTATTTTATAACAGTCAGAGACTATGTGAGTCTGGTCTCTAGGAAGCAAAAACAAGGGAATATTGGGCATGTTTTTAAAGGACGAAGGAATGAACCCTGCTGTTTTTGAATTTACAACTGAGTTGCTTGTATTTGAAAGGATGTGCCAATTTCCATTACACCTTAAAAGCAGTTTAATGAAGTAATATGTTGTGGATGTACTGTAATTGCGAATACAGAACAAGCTAAAATTATTTAATGAACTTCTAAATAGATACTTTTATATAGCAAAGGATATTTTATTACAGAGAAGTCAACAAAGCTTTTGGGCCTTAGTGCCAACTATCAGAAATGTTAGCAGCATTACATCATAATGTTTTTTTCTCTTAACTCACCTTAATCAGGACAAAGACGAGCACGGGGACGAAGTCGTCCGCCCCGGGGACAGCGTCCTCATTGGCCAGGCTGAGCAGGTTCATAATGGTGGAGCACATGCGCAGGATACACTGCACCTTATCTCGTGGGGTCTTATAGGCATTGATGGTCCTGATCTCAGCCTGTGCTGAGGGCCACGGTGCCTCCTTCAGATACACCTGCACAGATTCACACACATCAGATTGCAGTTTTCGGTCTTCATTTCTAACTATATTCTGAGACATAGAGCAAACGGTTACCTCTGGGATCTGCAGGGCTTTGTGATTGGCAGTCACCACTTTAGACAGACGCTGAATGTGCTCGTGGAAAAGCCTTGAATAAAGGAGACATCCCATTAAAAGACATTTAAAATGCTAAAATGGTGTCCTAAACTGAGTTGAGCATAAGTTTTCTTGTGCAAAGTAAATGTTTCAACTGACAGTGATTTTGTTATAGTTTAATATGCAGGCATGAACAGGATTTTGGACCAATGATATTTCATTGTGCAAGGCTATCCAGAGAAAATTTCAACTATGTGATTGACAATGTCAAACATGAGGATTAGTATAGAGAAGATTGTTTGCTGCATCACATCTAATTCAGACACAACGCATGAATCAACATGGAAAGGAATAAGGAAAATTTTGGTCGCATAGTAAATATTTGAGTTTCCTCACTCGTCTCTGTGGATGTCCCCATCCTGATTGGGGTAGAATGCCAGTTTGAAGATACGGTTCATGACGCTGCGTTCGATGGCCATCTGGGCGTCCTGGAGCTGCTCCTCACTGGCATACTGCCAGATGGCATCATGGGCCATGGCTCCATACAGGTAACGCAGGAAATCCTCCACGGCTGCTGTCTTATCGTCAGATGCTGTGCAGCCCTGAAATGCTGTGGAACAACAGAGAGAGTCAGACTCAAAAACAGAGGTCTCATCTATCATTTCATACAACCACTCAAATGCTAATAGTTTAATTAAATGTACATTTAGAAAAATTTGTGTTGCATTACGACAATATTGTTGATTTTCGACCAGCTGCAGCTAATTTATTTTGCCTGTCTATATGAAATTATACTATTTTAATTACCTAAAAATGAATTATTGTATTGTATTTTTAGTCCTGAGTCACTATAATATGAGTCACTATACTCTGAAAAGGGCCAACCATGTATAAATTAATTTATAAAATTAGTAGCTGTAAAAAACACATGTATTTTTGTAACCACTGAACTGGCCCCAATGGAGAGGTAATTAAAGTTTGAGACCTCAGCTCTAATGAGTCAAATATCCACCTTTGCTCTGTGAATGACTTAAAATAAAGCACTGGATTTTTCAGGATTTGATTTGGCAATCAACACAAAAAGTGAGTTCTCATATACACAGATTCATATAGACCTTTGATGAAGTCAAGCATCTTAGACTCCATGTGTTCCAGGAGCAGTCGGACACAGACAGTGGTAAAGTAGCGGTTGGCTACTTCTTTATCTCTCAACACTCTCTGCAGGAGTCGCTCCAGATGAGCCTGAGACGTCTGCAGGCCCTGCCGGCACCGCGTCAGATAGGCGATGTACGGAGCCCGCTTCCTACGGCACAAAACCATCACAGCGCTCATTATGGAGTCATGCCCAAAAATATGTCAGCACAATCTTTTATTAAATTGTGATTCATAGCTGTGTTTGAGAGAAGTGAGTAAAAGAGAAAGACAATGAGACAGAAAGTTAGTGAGACATTAAGAGATAGAGAGATAGAGAGAGAGAATAATGTGTGTACCTGTAGTCCTCTGCCATGGCAGTGAGCAGTTTTCTGCAGGTGCGGGGGTCGAGGTGGCTGACGCAGCGCGTAGTCTCCTGGATCTGAGCCATCTGGTTCTTATCCTGCAGGTTAATGGCCTCCGCCAGCTGCACCTTCAGAAAGCACACGATCTCGTTGTCTGAGGAGAGAGAGGAGACAGGGGCCAGACATAAATGCACAGCGTTTTGAACCTCAGAACCTGCGTAACAGCTACTTTCACCCCATGAGCAGAGAGATACAAAAACTTTATTTCAAAAGAAGGTTTGTTTTAAATAGGACTGAATACTACCATAATGATGATAATAATAATAGTAATTAGTAGTAGTAGTAGTAGTAGTACATGATAATTCAATATAATGGCTATAAAAATGATTATTATTTTTATTAAGTATAAATAATAGAAGATAATATGGATAATAGGAACCTTCGGGATCTGCATGGTCCGGGAGGCCGTTACGTGTTGTTGCAGGTGGAATGATGGGAAATACAACCGAATCTGCAGAGCACAGCGCCATGCGAAGCTTTTTCTTAATATCACTGCAGAGATGAAACAGACATGGCAGGTTAACAGTCTGATTGTGTTAAATGTTCATTGCCATTTTGGTTTCCAACTGAGATTTAGACTTTCAGAATGTACTGATTTTACTGAGAGTTTGTCTGAGTGACCTAAAGGAGAACGTCTTGTCCTGAGGTGGTGCTGTCTGGCTGGCAGAGTCTGGAAGGTCATCTGCAGAGATGTTCTGCAGTACTTCATCTTTAGGAGAGTCATGCTCACTGTCTCCTTCTCTACAAGACTCTGTAACACACAGAGCAAAACAGCAGACAACAAATTGTATCAGTGATCAATTTTGTCTAACAGATGCGAGTAGAAAGCATAATAAATAGTGCTATGTCTTTAACTACTTTAATTTGTAGATAATATAAATAGTTTCCCCAGTGATAACACTTAATTTACAGTTTCCTTGTTACATATGTTACATGTGCTTACTCCGGTAATAACAGTAAATTATATTTAATTACATGCAACATACTTAATTATGCTTAATTACATGCTAACCCTAAACCTAACCCTATAGTAAGTACATGTTGTCAAATAATATTACTCAGTAATAAAATGTAGGACATCTTAAAATAAAGTAACCGGAATAATTTCCGGGGGGGGGGGGGGGGGGGGGGAGTGTATACCCTTGTGTGTGTTTGTGTATAAAGCATGAATATTGTTATTTGGCAAACCTTGTCCAATATAGTTTCCAGAACCTGCTCCATCACTGTGGGTGGGTCGTTTCTCCATGTACCTGATGTACTTGTCCATTATTGCCTCCGCTGACTGGGTCTTAGAGTTCTGTCTGAGCATTGAATGCTCATCTGAGATGCACAAAAATGCACACACGTGATCAATGTGGACAATGGTGGCAGAGAGTGTATGATGAAGTTAAATGTGTGCAGACCTTGTGGGACCCTCTCTGGTCCTTGCTCGTCTTTTTCTGGCTTGTCCCGCTTTCGGAGTCCCGCGATCGGCACTGCAGAGATGAGCAGAAGCCGTTATTCTCACAAAACAGCAGAACGCTGCAGTTGTGTTCCTATGAGAAAGCTAACCTCAAGACACGGACTCTCCCCAGTCCATTGTGGCAAATGGATAAACATGCTTAGAATGCTTTTGCTCCACAGATAAGCCACAACCAAAATTTTAGTAATGGGGAACTAAAACAGGAAACATGTCACTACTAAAGTGCAAACACACAGATGTGGAGCTCTGTGCTGCTGTCATGTGTATGCTCGTGTGAATTTAGGCTGTGTGCAAAATAGAGAAAAAAAAAAAAAGAGGTTACAATAGCAAAAATTCAGTAGTTACCAATAATGGTAAAATCATGAATCTCAATACCAAGAGCAAAAATCAATAAGCTGTTAAAACAATCTTTTTCGGTTAAAAAGTGGAATACTTTAATAGTAATTTTTTATTTTAGTTTTGACTTGTAACCAAAGTACTGGTAGTTTTGGTGCCTACAGTAAATTACGCATATTTTTCAAGTGCAAATTTCAGTAAATGTCCTTTTATAGAGGTCAACCACTGCAAAACAAACCATGTTAAACCAAAATGGCTGCATGAATGAAAAGATTAAGCTCGATTGTGTCATGTCACAGAGTGGCAAGGAGGAGTCTACGGGATCTAGTACAAATTCGGGCCGCTGGTGTACAGCACTAGATTGAGTGGGAGAGAGCTTGAAGAGTGGGTTACCTGGGAGTTCACCCTCTGCAGTCCAATAGAGCACTGTGTGAGGAACACAGACAGCAACAGACAGGGTTGGGGGTCACAAACACAAACTCGTCACCCAAGCCATGCTAAATGCTAACTGCTAATGAGCAGAATCGAAAGTTAGATCGATTCGAGCTGCATTTGGGAGTTTGACTGTTCAAAAGTTTGGGGTCAGTATTTTTTTTTAGTAAACGCATTAAATTGATCAAAAGTGACAGTAAAGAAATTCATAAAGATTTCTATTTTAAATAAATGCTGTTCTTTTTAACTTTGCAATTAATCTAAGAATAGTTTTTAGATAGACAGATAGATAGATAGATAGATAGACAGATAGACAGATAGACAGACAGACAGACAGACAGACAGATAGATAGATAGATAGATAGATAGATAGATAGATAGATAGATAGATAGATAGTTGGAAATCAGCAAACAGATAGAAAACAGATATTTAAAATTGTAATGATATTTCACAATATTACTGTTTTTACTGTATTTTTGATCAAATAAATGCAGCCTTGGTGAGCACAAGACATTTCTTTTATTAAAAAAAACAAAAACAAAAACTTTTTGAATGGTAGTGTACAGGCAATTCCACAAAAAAACTATTAGAGTTTAACTGTTAAATATCTGTAAGAAAGGAACATATTAGAAATACTGATCACATACAGAACTGCAATAACTTGGATAAAGTGTTTTCAATGTTTAAAGAAGTCGTAGTAGTTGTAGGGATGCACATTACAGCAGTGACAATGTCAGTATCAGTATCAGCAAATACTAGCGTTTTCAAAATTATCGCCATAAATCCAATTAGGCCAATAATAAAAGCAGATATTATCATCACTTTTTTTCCCCACTCAAACAGAATACTTTTTTTTCTATGCCAGCAATTTCTATATCGATTACATTTTCTAGCCATTGATCCACAGGATAAAAGTAGGCATGTACTTATTCCAAAAAATGAAGGGAATGAGAGTTGGGGCTCCTCACCTTTAGGAATTGCAGGAACAAAGCGCTTCTTCCACCAGGGTCTGTTCCTATCAGACTTCTCATCATCACTGTCCTTTCTGTCCTCAGACTGAATGCATACAAAAACAGTTATTTAAAGTAGTTGTTCACTCAAACATTTAAATTCTGTCAATTACTTGATCTCAAGTAACTCAAACCCTGAAGAAAAAGAAAATGATGAGTTCGACTGACAAAGTAAAGATTATTTTGAGTAGATTATGATATTTTTTTTTTGTCCAGAAATGAAAATTGTTACATAGAGGAAGATGGTGGAAGAAAATATTTATACTAAATTCATTAAAAGAATATAATTTGGAAATATATATTCCAAATTATATTATATATATATATATATATATATATATATATATAGACACACACACACACACACACACAAATACATAAAGTAAAAAAATATATATAAAATAAAAATGCTGATAGTTCAGTCAAATTCAAGTTCACAAGTTAAAAAAAAAATAGTTTGAAAAATCTGAATTTTTATATACTGTAACCTACCATTTAAAAGTTTGGGGTCAGATTTTTTTTAAACGAAATGAATACTAAGAAATTATTCAACAAGGATGCATTAATTCATAAATTGCATAAATAATGCATAAATTCATCTTGTTCACCTCTCCTTTGAGGGAATCCTTGCTGGGAGAAGAGGTGGGTCCTGTGGAGAAAGCCCCAGCCGCATCTCTCTCCTCCATCATGGTCCTGCGGTTCAGTCCTGGATCGCTGTTGGGTCTGCGGCCAGCAGACACCACATCTGTGCTGCGGCTTCTCACCAGCCTTTCAGGGTAAGAGTGCCTCTGCTTGGGATGCTCCAGGTCACCCTGTGCCAGGTGGGGGGCAAAGAGCGGTGGGCGAGGCTCCTGGTGGCTCATTATGCTGGCCTCTGGAATGGGCGGGTCAGGGGGAGGGTGAGGGGGCCGGGGATAGTGCACCTTGGGCCGTACAATGGTGCCAGTGGTCGAACCTGCAAAGACATTTGATCCAAAATCAGAGGGTCCTTGCTTTTGGATTTAAATAATGTCAATGGTACATTCGATACCAGTGAGAAAAACTTTTTGCACTGTGGTATTTGTGACTTAACCGCCAGTTCTTGACAAACAAAACTAGATGCAAGGGTCGTGACATGACTTCTGTTCAACTGGCATTCATAAAAAAGGTTAAATGCATACCATCAGCATGAGTGTGTGTGTATGTATGTGTGTGTGTGTTAGAAAGCTTGAAAAAGCTGTCAGAGTCAGACAGACCTCAGGTGAAAGTAGGCCACCTGTTCCAAGGGTACAGCATCTCTGCTGTGTGCCTTCCAATGCCAGCCCTGTGCCACTAGCTCAGTGGGGACGGGCTGCTGAGCCAAAACGCCTGCAGTGAGGTCTAGCAACCTGTCATCCCCTCACCTTGCCCCACACACACAGATTCTCACAATGTCTCTCCAACACATTTATGCAACTTTCCATTGTGGATTTGTGGGCTTGGACAGAAACAAATCAAATTTAGCCCTTAAACACCAATATAATATAACCCCTTATTCTACCAGAAAGGGCCGTAATAGGGTAGAAATCTGGCAAGCGCTTCCTCTATTTCACAGCACACATGCTGTTTAGTGGGCTCTTGTCATTAGACACATTAATGGCACTCCTTTCTAGATCTTACATGTGTAAGTACTGCATTCAACAGCAGTGCATGCTGGGAAGTGACATTACCTTCTCCAGAGGAGAGGGGATCGAACATGGCCAGCAGTGAATCTGCATGAGAGGGTGCACAGGATAGACTGTGAGCTCCTAGAGAGGTGGAAGAATGGAGGAGTGGATAGAGGAAGAAGTAAATGAGTGACAAAGGATAGTCCCACACCAGACATCCCAAGAAACAAATTCAACAGCTGTGCAGGATGAGATTTAATAGTAAAGAAAAACATTTTATATCTGAAGATAAAAAAAGTTTGATATACTTGATATCTCACAAAACATACAAATATGAATTTAAACTTAAAGATGCACCAAGTTATTATGTATATATGTTCCTCTGGCTCTTATTTTCTTTAAACATCTGATATGTCAGCATTATGCTCTTTGCCATCTGTTTTCCTGGGCACTTATGTGCCTTTACCACAGATAAACTGGTGTGCAACATAAGTTGACATTCACTGGGAAAATACGGATGCACTGATCTTAAATTCTGTACAAAGCACAGTGTGTATGTGCCCAATCAGTAACTTGAGTGTGTGTTTGTACCATGAGCAGAGTCTTCTCCATCTGGACTGGTCACGGAGTCTTTGCCTCCAAAATCTGAGCTGCACTCTGAGCGTAGGTCTTCAATCTTATTGGGGATGTCCTCTGACGTGGCACTGATGCCTGCACAAACAATATGTAACAAATCAGCAAAACCTCAAACTATAAATCACAGAAGCAAACATATTACCTTCAGAGCTGTGAAGTAGTTTGGTTTGTCAAAGAGGAAACTTTGGCATGACATTCTTCTTATACAAAGAACAAAATAATGATGAAAAAAAAATATATATATATATATATATTCTGCTGCCTTAGCAAAACAAGCCTAGAGTTTGACTGTGTATATATCTCTCAGATATACAAAATAGTTCAGATAGTAAGCAAAAGTCTAGCGTATAGGTGATGGAGTGGTGGCCAAGTTGAACAGCCAATCTCATTTCAAGCTCCTCATGGAAGCGGGGAAACCACGCCAATGCTCCCTTGAGCACACAAAGAGGGCAGGAGAATCCCCAGGGAGGTCAGAGTAGGTGAACGAGAGATGGAAACGGCAAGAATGAACGAAAGAGGAAGGGAAAGGCAATCCATCTGCAGAAGTCCTCAGGGGAAACTCCCCACAAGGAGTCGGTCGGGAGTTTGTGTTGTGTTACCTGGCTCTTCGTCTTCATCACAATGTCACGGCAGAAGAGTCACTGAATAAAGAACTCTGCGAGCCAGGGAATAAAATTTAAATGTGACATGTAATGTTCAAACCTTCGGATTGCTGAATGCTGCAAGCTCATGCTTACTCAAATATGTGATTCCAGACTGACTGTGAACGTTCATTTGAACACATTTAGACAATTGAGGCTCTGATATGACCTCATTTTGAACAAAATCAGGCTAAAACAAAGTTTGTTTTGGTTGTTCGAAACAGCTTGCCAAAGAGAACTTTCCGGAAAAAGTTTGCTACAGCTGGTAAACACCTTCAAAGTACCATTTGTCTGTGGCATTTATGTAATAGGTTCTTCTGTTCAGACCGTCAAAGTGAGACAAGTAAAAACAAACACACTGAAAGGTTGCTTTACAGTAGAAATTTAAGTTGTAATTCTAAGTGAATTTTCATGCTTAATGTTGTTAAGCTGCTTGCTTTAAAGCAAAATAAATAAACACAATGTGACTACTGGAGAGCTGAATTAAATATCCACATGCAAGCAGATTCACGTCGCTATGATCTGCTGTTTATTTTGTTATTGAGAGGAAAGCATGCAGCACATATTAACAAATCCATCCAAACGTCGTTCTCAGCAGCGTGGACAGCTTCGGGATGTTCGCTAAAAGTATTATCGCTGCAAAGGTATTTCAAACTTCTTTTTACCCCTAAGCGAAGAACGAAAAAGAAGTTCACCGTGAGTATATCGGGGCCTTTAAGCTTCTGTGTATGTGTACCTGAAACGACGCTGAGTCCCGGGGTGCTGGGACGGGAGCTGACCTCCCTGACCTCGGTGTCATCTGAAGTGCTTCCCACACCGGAGCAGCTCTCCAGCTCCTGCAAGCGTTCCTCCTGCTTCAGGTCTGCAGCTTCTGCAACACAGATTCATTAACTGTAGAAAACGGTGTATCCACACACACACAAAGACACTCAGGGCATCCCCGTGGAGGGCTCTCATTTACGTGCTCATTTGTAATAATGCAGGTCTCAATTGGTCTTCGGAGTCTACTTTTCCACCGCCTCGAACTGAAACAAACCCCAGAAAAGCAAAAAAAACAATCACTCATTCTCTCTTTCCTATGTTTGTGATGCAAAACGGGCAGGGAGACAAGACCACACACAGACTGCCGTATGCCTGATACTGGCACAGTGTTGTTTTACTTTCTTATTCACAACAACTGCATGATTTATTTCTTATTCACAACTGTATGATTCATAACATAATTAGCCTTGTTTACAGGATCATTATTAGTGATGTCACAACAACCAAATTTCAGTAGTGGATACTAATACCATTAAAATGTAAAAATTCTCAATACCACAACAAAAACTAATATGCTACTGAACAAATTTGTTCAATTAAAAAGCTAAATATTAATTCAAACATTAAAACAAAAACCAAAAAAATGTAAAATAGCCTGAAGAATGTAATTAAAGTTTTAAACTAGTGATTTTTAACATTATGGGAGATCAGCAAGTCTATCAAGCTGCACTGACACTAAAAGGCCCAATGCACAGTTCCAATGCTTTGACACAAAACATCACCTTTAAGTATTTAGCATTTAGGTATTACAATTTTAGATGTTTGAATCCCACAATAATATTTAATATATCAGTAAGCTTAATTAATATATATAAAATCATAATTTATTGGGTACTTTCAATTGGGAGGTGGCTGTCCTGAACCCTAACCCCTAAATTTCAACTTGTGAAAATGATATTGAAATAATTTGTGCAATTTTTCCCATAGTTTTTAAAAAAGTAAAAGAAATACATATACAGTATTTTCTTTGTAAATAATGAAACTGTGTCCCGCATGTTCATGTCGCTACCGAAACATTGTATGTTTTAGTCGATTGGCTGAGATTTTGACCACACCCCTATATTTTTGATTAGTAAATATTCCTGTGTCCCTCTCGCTCATATCTTCTCTCTTTCATAGTACATAGGTACCATTGTTTTGAGGTAAATGTGTCCAGAAGTCTGAAAATCTGTGTGTAACTTTAAGGAACGTCACTATCACTACCTTTTTTCTGCAATTAAGCAAACTTTTTTGGGTATTAATCCATAAAATTATGTTTTTATGTGTGTACATCTGTTCAGAACTGTGCTAGGTAACCATGTACTGATTAGCATCTTTGAGCTAGTCTCAAAAGTATCTAAAATTGTCACTACCGAAACAGTCATGTACGAAACATGTACACATTGTTTTGGTAGTGACAAAAGGGAACACATAATCCTTTATTTGGGGAAAATAAACAAAATTTTAGTACAGTTATGCAAATCATTAGTACTTTATTATTAGCACCAGGGCTACAATACATTAATAAAGACTCTCTTGAGTAAAGCCAAAACTGAATAGTAACGCTCTGAGAGAGATCACCTGTACATGGGCAGCCTTATTCACTAAATTATTCTTGTATGCATTCAGCTCTCACCTGAGTCACTTGGCAGAACCTCCACGCTCCACGCCTCGCTCGTTGTCTCAGAGATGGTAGAACCGTACGGGTCCAGAAGCACCGGCAAACACAGCAAGCTGCCCAAAGCATTCTCCGCCGCCGCCCCTGAGAGGAGAACACATACACAGGGGCTTGGTTGAAAATACTGATTTCTTGATTTTAATCTATTCTCATTTTGATGAAAATAAATTGATTCTTAAATCACAATATTTTCGTCTATGCTGTTTTCAGTTGGTGCATGAACAAACCTCGACTAAAAATTATTTGAAGCATGCCTACCATCCAATAAATCACAATAAGTTTTGTGCTTTGTTACTTTTGATATGAAAAAAAGTCTCCGCTTTCAAATTCTGTCCATTTTATTATGAAATTCAAACAATAAATACTGATTTGGCAATCTTTATTGTCGCATGACAGATTGTTGTAGCACCTCAGTTCAAGCGAAGTGGCAACACAGAGCACACGTAACCTGATCATCTCTTCTGCTTTACTACTAGTTACAGCACAAAATAAACATGTATGAACATCAGAAGGTATGCTGAATGATACAATACAACTTACAGAAAAGTAATATGTTGTATTATGTTATCACTTAATCAGTTTCTCAAGACTTCAATAAAACAGCAGAGAGGAGCATTTTGCTAAACATGCACTAAATGGCATATTCATTATATATTTTTCTTAATCTGTTCTTCAATATTGAATGCATGTCTGAATAAATCTGTCATGAAAACAAGTTATGACAGCCAACGGTTTAATGTTTAGGCTAGATTTCGAAAAACTAATTTGAGTAGAAACATTATTATAGTTTGTACCAACTGACAGGGTTCCCTGCATAGTTTACAGCATCAATAAAAAAAATGTATGTACTGTACCTAACTTATATCCAAATTAATCGTTATCAAACTGAAATTAAATTGAATTACACGCATGTGAACTGGAATTGAATCGAATTGTGACAGCCCTACACACACACATTAGAAACACATGGGTATGAGGCATCTCTGATCTAAAGCAGCAAGTAGGCGGACTACGACAGGGATGGCCAAAGGTTAATTGCAGCCTCCCTCGCACACAGACGCAGACACACACATGCGGCATCATCAGGGTTGTGACTTTGAGGTGTGGATCGAGCAGAGCATCACTCATAACCTCATTATTCTCTCAACCGGCATCCCACACAGCGCCTCCTCTCTCCGAAACACTCCCAACAGGAGCTAACGCCTAACAAGGCAGAAGAATGGAGATGGAGAGCGGGAAGGGGGGGGGAGTGAACAGCTAGCATGGCGGGGGGGTGTTTGCACTCGTGCAGGGGCGTTTGATGGTCGGGCTGAAGCAGAGATCATGAGCGCTCCATATGAAGCTCTCTGCAGGTCACGTCTCCCCACATACGCACACATACATGCGCACACAAGGGCAGGTTTGGTGGGCCTGCAGGAGAGCTTTCCCCCGCTGGCCCTGTTTACAGTGAGTGAGGCAGGGGCTCTGGGCCGCCCGTCTTTCAGGTGCATGATTAAATGAGTGGCACCCGCAGTAGTGAAACAATTAGAATTTCTGCCTCATTATCATGGTAATCTTATCAGTGGGATAATGAGGTATTAATGGATATTTAATGTGTATCTCATAACCCAATCCCTCGGAGAAAACACATAAGGAAATCGCTGTAAATTCACTTAATGATGGAAAAGTCCCCCAACGCCATATTCCGAGGAATGAAAAATGGAGGATGCAAATGAGAAGGAACCAAGGTCAATAAGACTGCAGGGACTGTGTGAATGTCAGAGAGAGGGAGGCGAGAAAGAGAGAGAACATGGAAGACAAGTGAACAGAGTGAAAAGAAGGGGTGGAGGGAGTGAGTTGACTGAAAGACAGAAGGAGAAAGAGATGAAGAGAGAGATGGAATGTGACCGAATGAAATGAGAAGCAGTTTGCGGTTGTTCTGCACATCACTCTGTACATAACATTTTTGAGTCAAAACCCTTAAAGGGATACTCCACTTTTTTCGGAAATAAGCTCATTTTACAACTCCCCCAGAGTTAAACAGTTGAGTTTTACCGTTTTAGAATCCATTCAGCCGAACTCCGGGTCTGACGGTACCACTTTTAGCATAGCTTAGCACAGATCATTGATTCTGATTAGTCCAGTAGCATTTCTTTCAAAATGACCAAAGAGTTTCAATATTTTTACTATTTAAAACTTGACTCTTCTGTAGTTAAACCGTGTACTAAGATCGACGGAAAATGAAAAGTTGCGATTTTCTAAGCCTATATGGCTAGGAACTACTCTCATTCCAGCGTAATAATCAAGGAACTGTGCGGCTGTACCATGGGTGCAGCAGGCGTAATGATATGACGCAGCGCCTGAAAATAGTCCCCAGCTCGGTAACTTCTTCCAACATGACCGGGACTAAGTTTGTCTAACCTATTAGACCTATTATCAGGCGCTGCGTCATATCATTACGCCTGCTGCACCCATGGTACAGCCGCACAGTTCCTTGATTATTACGCTGGAATGAGAGTAGTTCGTAGCCATATAGGCTTAGAAAATCGCAACTTTTCATTTTCCGTCGATCTTAGTACACGGTTTAACTACAGAAGAGTCAAGTTTTAAATAGTAAAAATATTGAAACTCTTTGGTCATTTTGAAAGAAATGCTACTGGACTAATCAGAATCAATGATCTGTGCTAAGCTATGCTAAAAGTGGTACCGTCAGACCCGGAGTTCGGCTGAATGGATTCTAAAACGGTAAAACTCAACTGTTTAACTCTGGGGGAGTTGTAAAATGAGCTTATTTCCGAAAAAAGTGGAGTATCCCTTTAACCCTAACCCTATAGTTGTATCTCAATCCAGGAAAGGATGAACTAAATAAGACAAAATTAATTTAGTCAACACAGAGGTGGAGCAAATACATTACCCTCATTTTGAATATTGGATAAATATTTTGTATAAATGTGCATTTATATATATATAAATGTGTGTATGTATAGCTAAATGGCAAATGCACATGATTTGTTACAAGGACTACAATAGTAAAACCTCAAATATAATTACAGTAACACAATCCATTGTAATTACTATGGCACTACTAAAGGGGACTAACAGACACTGTAAAAGTTCACTCTATAGCTCCTTAATTGAGAAGTGCAAATATACAGGTAACCACAAGGTGGCAGTAATGGGTTTGCTGGCTGATGTGCTAAAAAGAACCTTATCTCACTGTAAAATGTGTATTTTGCACTTGAATCCTAAACAAAATGTTAGGAAACCATTACTATTTATGGTTATATGAACTTAATATGATCTATATGAACTAGTGCACAATAAAGTGCATAGCCTCATGACTGTAGCCATGACTGTGAGATCTCCTGAAATAAACTCATACCTGCTATCTCCTGCAGTCGGTCCTCATCCATGTTGGGATCGAAGTCACTGCCCAGGACGTCAGTACTCCAAGTCTCACTGACCGTCTCAGAAATGTCTCGATCATCTGTCAGGCCCATCATGTCCCGAATCTCAAACTTGCGCAGTTTATCGTCCAAATTATCCTGTGTAGTGGCTACAACCCAGAGTAATAATCAAGCTTTGCAACTTTAACCAAAAAGCTCTTGTGAATGCTATTTAGTTTGTTGCTGGAGATTTTTTTGGGTGAAATACTATAAAACACAAATTCACCTTGTTCATGTTCCAGTAGCTGTAAGGCCTCTGCACCATTACTACCAGATGGCCCGGGTCCTCCTTCTGACACAGACTCCACCTCCAAGTCCAAAGAAGAAACTGAATTGGAGCGGTTAGACGGGCCTACAGACAGACCACAATTATTCATATTCACTAACATACTAATAGTATTCAGATGCTTAGTTGTATCCACTTATTACAACTGTAAATTAACAGAAGGTCTATAAACTGTAAAATGTACATAAAATAAATAAGACTGTTATATTTATTTTTCACAAATTTCTCTTACAAAGACCATAGGAAAGAAAAGAAAATGCCAGGTGGATATGGAACAGTTTATGTACAAGAGAACCATCTGCTGGTTGTCTGGTGAAAACACACCCTCAGAAATGCCCTCCAGGTTGTCACTGCAAAGTGAGAAGCGCAGCGTTTTGTCAGGCTTGCCGTGCAGTTTGTTGTCGTCGACAGGGGCATCTCCTTGTCCACCATCTCCAAGATTCAGAGTCAGAACCTGCGGACATAGACACAGCAGTCACATACCAATATCACTATCTATAGAATCACCAGTGCTTGTTATCTACTATACCATTGACCATCACAGCATATGGCATAATGACTATAGCTTCAGACCTCGTTTTCTGACATCATCCCAGGTACAGTCTGTTGTGAGGATCCGAATGAGATGACCAGCACTTCCTCAGGCGTGACCTCCTGCAGAGACTCCTGGGAGCTAGCTTCAATCTCACCCTCCTGGGCCATGTTGGATCGGCTTCGGCTGCGAGAGCCTGCTGGGTGAGGAGGAAGGGGAATGGAGGCAGACTGTTAGGGTTAGAGGAACGCAAGGCGGCTAAAACTGTTAGCAGAAGCATAAAAAAACACGATGAAAGCCTGCAGGAGCATTAGCACTCACAAATGCTCAAAAACATCTTTAAATGGCAACAAGAACACATGCGAGTGAACAAACTGTTCTGGTATCTGTGGCAATATGGTGATGTTCCATACTTCTTAGACAACTTGGAATGTCACTTTTTTATGGATTATGAAACCTTTTTTGAGAGACTTTTTGTCCAGAATCGGTCTTAAAATTGGAATTGAAACTGGATAAAGCAAAGCCAACAAATCAAATGAAGAAAACAGCTGGAATACGGTGGAAAAAGTTGCAGGTAGGCTACATCTTACAAAATTTATGACACTCATAAACAGTTTTGCTTGTCTGAGCAACTACAGCTACATTTATATCGCTAGAGGCAAGTATTGCAGTCCAGATGTGTTATAGCGGAAGTGAATTGTATAGCAGGGACACACACGGCAGACACAGGCTTTTACAGGTTTACACCTGGTATTTAGATGCGTTTTGGTCGATCGGATCACAAGTAGAAGAGGCAGAACCCGGCTCTTTTGTCCACTTTCAACCACTTACCTCCTGATTTCTTCAATGGGAGGGTCTTTGGTAAATGTATGGGGTTTTTTTTCAGATCTTTCGATCTAACGGACAAAATAAGCTTGCGCAATTTACATATGAACGCGCCCGGAGACGACGAAAAAACATACGGAAGCCGATCAACCAAAACACATCTTAATACCAGGTGTAAACAAGGCCATAGTGAGCACTGTCAAAGCATGGGTGAAGCGGTAAGAAGCTATGAGTGGACGGAGGTAATTGTACATGTCGTTCACGGCAGAGCGACAGTGTTACCCACCAAACGGGGTTACTAAGGGTATATGAGCGGACAGGGCAGTGGCAGAGGGCTCCCAACACGTTATGGCTGCTAACTGTTGTCCTGATGATCATTGGCAGCAAGGCAGGAAAAAAAAGGTGGAAGAGACAGAAGGGGGAAATCAGAGAGTTGGTGGATAAGATAAACTGTGTAAAAGATCAGTAAATGTAAATGAGTGTAAGAACAAACACTAGTAAATTAACATAAGACCATCAACTAACGTCCATGTTTTGTGGGTTGTACAGAAGAGATATTAGCTCTGTTCGAGCATGCTTATGACTCTTAAGCCTCCTATGCTCGTAACTGATTTGAATACATTTTGAACAGGTTACAATATTGCTAAGGTAACAGTGCTATGCTCAAAAAACAAAACAAAAATTTCATATTGAGTGAAATACATTAAAATTATTTTAAATCCAACTTTTCTCAGACCTCAATCAGTATTTTTTTTCTCTGAGCTTATTTTGAGATTGCTTTCTCTGTGAAGAATGCATGGGTTATGACAAAAAAAAAAGTATTATAAAATAACAACAACAAATAATTATTAATAATATTATTTGTTACAGAAACCCAAGTGTGTATCATTATATAAACTGTATTATTAATAATAATACTTTTAACTTTAATATTAATATTATACCATTTCATTTATTACCAAAAAAAAACAAGTGTGTAACTTCCTACAAACTGTCATATGAACAACCAGTTTAAGATTTAAGTTTCACATCTTTAAATACACAAAATTTGCTTTCAATATGAACATATGAAAGTCAATGTTTCAATATGAAAGTAATCATATTTACAGTATAGTTCAATAACTGAGTCAGATGTTGATTCAGTAAGATCTCAGACTGATTCAGCAGGTTCATTAAGTGAAATAATTCAATTCTTTCTAAACAATTCATTAAAAGAAACAGCTCAAAAGAGTCATTTATTCTTGAATCAGATCATAGTGGGCTGCATTTTCTGTAATCAGAGGGTTAGTCTCCAAAACATTTGCAGCAACCAACACGCAGTAAAGTTAACGTAGAAGGAATACCAATGGGGAGTCTGTTCTTCTTGTTGGCGGGTGTGGTAGCTGGAGAGAGCTGGGGCGTGTTAGAGGGCGTGAGCTCCAGGCTGTTGCTCTTTGTCGTGCGGGACTGAGGTACATTGGCTAGTAGGGTTTCCAGAGCCAGGTGGTCTTCTTCTCTGAGCTGATCGCCTGCAGTGACACTACGCACAAAGTCCACCTGAACACAGAAATGAGGTTTAAGACACTTTTTTTGCTTTGCTTTGGTACAAACGTCCTATCAAACAATCACTCTAAATTGCTATCCGATCATTTCTTTATGTCAATATCCTGTGAAATAAGGCTTACAAAGATGTACGGTGAGCTTTCTTTATGTCTTCAAGTAATTTTTTAACTCACTCTTAATCAGTGCTGGTAATTAATGCAGGTGGGCCTCATTATTCAGCTATCATCATTAGTGAATTTCAAACAGTGAGTCTAATGCAATAACAACATAGGAGTCGGGCTAATTGGCTCTGTAAATGACAGTGTGATGATGAACATCTTGCTGCTCATGCTGAGAAGAAAACCAGGGAAATGGAGGGTTATTGGCTCTTGGCAGGGTTGTGCAGGAAGAGTAAAGCATTTTGACTGTAAAGGTATGAAGCATGACTGTTACTGCTGTATTGACGTGACGTAGCGTGACGGGTTTGGGCCTGTCTACTTCACCTTCTTTTAAACCAACAGAATGATTCATATTTCATTGATCTGAGTCTCATGTAAGAGTAGAGTAAAAGTACTGTGATATGTTTTGATAAGGGCTGTCAAATGAATTAAAAAAAGTGATTATTTTTATATTAATTATATGACACTGTGATTAATTAAATTAACTGCACATTATTGCACATCAATACTACGTAAAAGCTCTGAGGAAGAAAATTCAATGCTTTACTACTCTGCTACAATAATCTAATATCTTTGAATTGACACTACAAAAAAAGTGGCTTTAGAGGTCAATAAATTATTTGATTTATTTCCATATCATTATCATGAGCTAGTCACAGGCCTACTGTCAACAGCAATCCTTAGTGTTAATGTTTTTGTGTGCTTATTTACATGCAGGTCAGCGGACATGATTAATGCATTCATTTTAGTATCACATTATATTTTTATAATTGTATCAAATTAAAATCCCGTCGTAATTTACTGAAGGTGGACTAGCTTGTGAATATGACCATGTTTAGGATTACATTACCTATGTCTGCTAACCTAAAAAGATTCATCTGAACAGAGCTGTTCAGAAAAGGATGTGAAACTGCATAAGTCTTATATAAGTCATAGTGCAACTTGTTACAAAACTGCAGACCATATTTTAGAGGGATATTTAGCAGCCCATTTAGCTCATTTGTACTTTTGATTTTGAAATCATAAAAGTCAGCTGACGTTAACTTCCTTCCACACGTCTCTTTCATTACATACCACAGCTAAAAGCTGATTATGAGTCATGAAAACCACCGTCCGTGACAGGCCCTCCAGTAAATTCATTGACGACATGGGTGGGGTCTCGACAGCTCTTCCACCAATGACAACATCCAAAAAGGCAGCAACACACGTCTGAAAAGACCAAAAAGCAAACTTCAATGAGTCAATCACAAAAAAAAGACTTGGAACATGTTAATTAACCATTTAATGTTTTCTGATTATGTTTGGAATAGTGTACAAGCATGCCACTACTCTAACTCTTTGTGTAACATGCACAATGTATACTGTGTGCATTCTGTATACATGGAATACCCAGATGACATTTTCTAAACTGTGATTTAACTTTAAAATAAAGGAATAAGTTCAATGGCACATTCATTTTGGTGGTCAAATCATATTGAGAATGATTAAATTTCCCTGGTGTTGGTTTAGACTACTGAAATTTATTGTGACCCTATTATTATGTAAACTGGCCAATATGCAATACGCTAAATAGATGTAGTTTCAGAATCAGAGACAAGGAAGCTTTGTAATTTTGGGATTCTTACCTTATCAAACTTTAATAAACTGCTTTTACGTCGAGGATCTCCATCATCTGCATCAGACATGGCTAATTGTTGCAATAACTGCCCCACCTAAATGATCAAATTAGATTTTATTTTTCCAAATACATTCATAACACAGACAGACATGAATAACACTAAATATTTGTGTTAGAACAAGCATTTGATTCTAGAAAAAAAACGTAATCCAGTGTTTCTTGCACTGTCGCTGAATCTACAGCCTCATGGCAAAACATAAATAAAAAAATTATTTTATCCTAGTCAGTAAGATTTATTATGTTTTTGAAAGAAGTCTCTAATGCTCACCACAGCTACAGTTATTTGATCAAAAGTACAGTAATAACAGTAATATTGTAAAATATGATTATAGTTTAAAATAACTGTTTTCTATTTTAATATATTTAAAACATAATTTACATAATTTTCAGCATCATTACTCCAGTCTCCAGTGTCTAATATGCTGATTTGGTGCTCAAGAAACATTTCTTATTATTGTTGGAAACAGTTACACTCATTACAGAGATTACAGTTGTTTTGTAATATCATGATGAAAGCAGTGTAAATCACAATCAAATGATTCTTATAATTTGGTTATTTTAATTAATTGGTCAAAAAGACTTCCATCCTCTCAGATCACTGGTGCAAATTAGCATCTGCCTCACTGAACTGCAAGTAATAACTTTCAACTTTCAAGTTTAAAAAAAATTTAACCATAACTTGAATTTAACTGAAGCTGCTACTCTGTTCTGTAAGTAACACTATATACCATATATTAAAATATGGTATGAGAGATTTAAAATTTAAAATGACACAAAATTGCTTACTGGCTAATCATGCAACAATTACAGGCCTAGTTCAAGTTATCCATTCACAAACAAATACTTTTTCACAATGGTATCTAAATAAATAAATAAAAACTTTGTTTTAATAAATATGGTAGTGTGCTTTTATACCATCTAAATACCACTCAAAAATAATTGTTGTGAAACTGGAAATTCTTATCTGTAATACTGTTATACTATCAGCATTTTAACTAACTAATGACAGTCAAAGTAATTACATTAAAGTTGTTTTGTAATATACTGATAATGATGCAACACTTATCCTCTACCTGCATGAGGTTGAAACGAGCCACCTCATTGATGGGTGCATCTGAGATGATGCCGTACTGTTCAGGGTTGACAATGGCTGGACAGATGAAGCAGGTGAGCAGCAAGTCGGTGCACATCGTCCTCACCTCCCCGACCTCTAACCTCTCAACCCGTGCCAGCGTCTTATACATCTGAGACACAATCCAACGCAGACTCTGTGGGAAGCAGTAGGTGTTCTGCTTCAGGTAGCCGATGAAGGTATTGACCAGGGTCACAAGCTTGGCCTCATTGGCCTCCACCTCTGCCTGTACTTTTCTGCGGTACTCATCTGTGCCTTTCTCCCCAAACAGGCGCTCCTGCTGGGTCGGGGTAAAGCGTTCAATCAGTTTGGCTGGATCTGTCTCTAGATGGTCCTCGTCCTCCACCAGCAGTTGCATGATGGGCTCATGAAGGGTTGCAGTGAGAAAAAGCTTAGCAGAATACAGGCCCTCGGAGAAGAGTTTGAAGAGGATGCTGAAGGCACACGTGCCTCGCCGTAACAGGCGGCGAGGGTTGTCACTCTCCTTTAGTTCAAATTCCACCAAATAACGCAGCACCTGTTCAGAGTAGGACAGCACAAAGAGAGTTACCTGGTATAACTATCAAGCAAACAAACAACATACATAAATACAACATACACATACATGCATGCATGCATACTATAATAAAAAGTAATGGCTAATGACTAGTACAAATAAACAAATTGTATTAACTTGACCTAGAAAAAGTTTAAGTGCTTTGGTACACCTGCAGATTTATATTCACTACACACATCCAATGTACCTGCAGCAGGTAGCTTTCATCCTCTTGCATGATGCAGTTGCCATAGAGTGAGGTGAAGACTGTGTGTATGACCCCCTGCGTGTGCTCATGATTGAGTCTCTCTCCTGCCACCAGACAGGATGCCACCAATCGTGGGTTCTCCCTCAACCGGCCCAAGAACTCTCCGTAGATGCTCTCCTGAAAGCCCAGTGTCTTATAACCATCCACAAACTGTGTGTCCTCCAGAAACTTAGCATGCTGACAGCATTCCGCAGGAGAAGCCTCCACACTGGAAAGGAGAGAGACACATTCAGACAAGTGGATCGCAGAAAACCATGTAATTAAATCTGATCACCCTGGAGATGCATTGGAATGAATGTGCAAATGCATTTCAGATAAAGAAATATCTAGATACTATCTGCTGGTTGGTTACAACAACCATTCAAAAATATCCCCAATGAAGATTTACAAAAATCCCCACTGAAAAGGGGCCACCCTGAACTACGAATCTTGCAGAGACGGAGAGCGTGAGTAGGAGTAGAGGTCTGCAAGTCCGTCGGGACCCGACGGGGCCCGACACGCTAAGCCCATTCAGGCCGGGCTCGGGCCTTTTTTTTTTTTTTTTTTACAGATCGGGCTCGGGCTTATTTAGCTTCTCTCCTTTCATTGTGCCCATAATATACGTGCAGAGCACACGTCACATAGTGTATATGAAATACTGTTATATTTATTATATTATAAATATTATACATCGCCTAAGCAACACAAACGCAATACGCATACGCACGCGTCACTCACGTGCATTAACAGGTGACAGTTGACCATGCAGAGGATCAGGGAGAAGTTTTTTTTTTTTTTTTTTAAATATTATTTAACATTAGCCAGTTGGCGAAGAGTTCTTCATTTTTGAACATTGTTTTGAACATTGTTCTTCAGTTACTTAAAAGCAAAGAAAGGTAGGCCGTTTATTTACTTATTTTTGCGGTTGGATCCCGTAGCGCTATATTCTCTACTGCATGCTTATGCTTCTCTCTAATGGACAGTCCGTTCAATATTTGTGGGAATGATTGGGCATGATGCTTCAGACCTATAATAAAAGTTTTGTTTTTGTAGCGTGTGACGTGCGTGTGTTTGCGTGTAGCAGAGACAGCCACCAAAGAGCATGCGTCAGAGAGAGCTTAAAGTGATACTGATGTTGGTCTCGGGTCGGGTCCAGGCTGAAAAATTGCAGCCATTGTCGGGCTGGGGCCGGGTAGGGCTTGAACACCACGGGCCAGGGCCGGGTTAGGGCTGGAGTTTTTGGCCCCGTGCAGGGCTCTAAGTAGGAGCTGTCCATGAGCTAGGAGCAGGAGCAACTTTATGACTCTCTATGCGCTTCTCCCTTGACTTTATGCCTCCACGTCCCCCCGATTGCCTGCGAGCTTCTCCTCCTGTCTATACGGTAATTTCTCTACTGTGCGACAGAGTCGTGTGGTTATGACGCAATCGTTAGCCTATTTTTACAAAAACTGCTTCTATGGGGCCATAACATAAGATACAAGGTAATGGAGCCTTTTATACATTGTCGTGTTTCTTTAGAAATAAACAATGGATAAATAGAGTCTTTAAACACCTCAGATGTAAAGTTATTCGCTGTCAAAGTGACACCAAAATGAATGGGAGTCAATGGAATGCTAACAGCAGGTGATGGCTTGCTAACCAATGGCGACCCCTGCAAAAAATGCAGTTTGAAATCGGTGGTGTTTCTTACATCACAAACTACCTCGTAACCAATCACGTCAACGTGCCGGTGGGCTTTAGCATATCATCAACTATGACTGCTCTGAAGAAGGGGAGTCTCAAGAGAAGCCAAGTTATCCCGGTATATTTTTCTGTTGATATGAAAAATCGGGTACTTTTAGCAAAACAGCATGTGAATTACGTATATGATGTATTTTACAATGTTATGATGAACTATATGCCTCTCTCCACTGACGTGCTGAGCTGTTCAAAGCATTTAGAAGGATACTGATTGTTAGAAGGCAGCTGTCTGACTCTGAGGTGGCGAACGGGAACATGGTTTGTGTAACACTAGCAACACATTATTAGCTGTTTGATAACATAGTCAAGCAAAAGGCTAATTATATGAATTGCCGTTATGTGTCGGACTTTGTAAAGAGCGATACCATTATGCAGTGTTTACCTCAGTAAGTCGATCGAGCGAGTGGATCTCTGAGCTGAGTGAGTGAGTGAAGGCGGCACTAATTAATTAGCATACTCATGGATCCGCGTATACTAAATGAACAAGGGTGTACAGTACATACAAGCTATTTAAAGACATGAAGACATTTTTTTCACAGGAAAAAAATGTTTAAATATGTCATTTTGGTGATCAAAGATGACTTTTAAGGGATAAAATTATTGACTACAGGGGGATTACATTTCTTATTTTAATTCACCCACTCAGCACCTTTTTTTTTTTAAGAGCGAGTCGTCATTTACTCACCCTCATGATTTTCCAAACCAGCACTTTGTTTCTTCCATGTAACACAAAAGTAGAACTACTAGAGAATGTACAGGCCTCTCTCTTCCATATAATGAAAGTGAATGGAAAACCAAGCCGTTTTATGACCCTAATGTTGTTCCAAACTCGTATGAGTTTGAGTAAAAGATGACAAATCTTTCTAACGAAGTCTAAAATGATGAAAGACGTAAAAGAAAGTATTAGTCAATCAGATGTCAGAACTTGCCAAGCCAGAAAACTCATTTGGCGCTTTCCTCAGCCACCTACCACAGAGATAATCTGCAATGTGATCTTAGTGATTCTTCCAGTTCAGTTAATCAGGTAATGAGTCATGAAAGAAAAATCACAAGGAGAGTCTCCTGGTTTTACTGGTCTGGAGTGCACAGTGCAGTCACCTGGTTAGGATTAGGCGGTCGAGGTTGATCCTTTGTTGTTTGGCAATCCAGGCTGCGCGGTAGAGCCTCTCTGCTGTCTTTAGCACTTCATTGTTGAGACGCTGGATGAGCTGCTTCTCTGATGCCACGTACAGCCGTTCCTGCTTCAGGTGGTGGGCCAGAGTGTGAATGTCTGGCTTCACCATCGTTCAAGCTCAGCCACGGCGCTGCAGATAGACAGCAAAACAAGTAGGCTAAAGTAGAAGTATTGAAAGAATTATGTCACCAGCATATAATGTAAACACTAATGTAAATTCAATACAAGAGATGGGCAAACTATGACTAACAAATCTGAGCAGTATAAACCACGCTATAGCAGACATATTTATTATTTGTATTACTTTTGTTAATAGTAATGTGAAGCTGTTTTTGATCTGATGACAGATTTCTAATTCATGTAATAAATAATCATACCTTGTAGTTTGGATACATCAAGTCTCAAATAAAGAAAATAAAATGAGATGAACTTTTCATTTATGAACATTACTTCACTAAGCAATGGAAAAAATAAGTAATGCATCAATGTATTTTTGGGACACATTTTTTTTCTAAATTAATATCAGAGTTACCATGATAAAAAAAAAATATTACTCATTCCATGAGTTTTTTGGTTTTACCACCCACCCCGATGGGAAACTGACAAACTTGAGGAACTGTTTTCAAAAGGGGTTCAGAGACAATACTGATCAAAACACAATAGACTTCAGTTGGAGCAGATGCCATAATTAATTAGACATGAATTTAAAAAGAGGCTGTGAGTGACAGAAGAACAGACAGTCTAGAAAAGTTATTCTAGTCAACTGAATGAGATCTGTCTGTTGTTCAAGACAAAATACATCAAGTTGACTAGAATAAATCTACTAGACATTTTGCATTGACCTGGATAAGAGTTTCCACAGATAGTTCTCTAAATATGTCATTGTGTATTAAGTTCAAATGTAATGTCATACGTCTAACTTTCAGTAAACTGTGTTTAACAGTTTGGAGGTTATTGTTTTTTTAACAAAAAAATTGGTCACACTTTAGTTTAGGGTCCAATTCTCACTATTACCTAGTTGCTTATTAGCATGCTTATTACTAGGATATTGGCTGTTTATTAGTACTTATAAATCACATATCAATGCCACAGTCTGCATGACCATATTATATGTACATCCTTTAATCCTACCCAATACCTAAACTTAACAACTACCTTACTAACTATTAATAAGCAGTAATTAGGAGTTTATTGAGGCAAAAGTCATAATAATAGTGAGTATTGGACTCTAATTTAAAGTGTGACCAAACATTTGTATAAAGAGCTAGGCTGTTAAAATGCATGTCTAATGCAAAAGTATGATGGACAGGACATTTTCATTCACATCAAATAAAGCTATTTTGGCCAAGGTTCTCAGGCCGAACAATAGGGATTTTTTCCCGTTGTCTCAGTTGTTCACATTTATACTTGTACTGACAAAAACACATTTATATTTTTCATTAAACATTGTTTACTTGCCAAATCTAGTGTGGATGTGTCACACACTAGGACTGGGTGATATGGATCTCTGTATTTTTTGGCTGAATGGAGATGCACGATATACATTATTTGGATGATAACATATAAGGCATGTCTCGTGTTTTGGACAATTTTTGGATTATGCACTTTCCCCGCAACAGCTCACTCCGTGTCCTCTGCAATTTTTCAAAAGCGCTCGTATTATCAAACTATTGTATATCAACAAACTGTATTGCCTCATCCTATATCATTTATAAAAATATCCTTTTGTTGGTCGAAACATGTTGGTGCATATATATATTTTTAAAATGACTTAAGCCACATTCATTAAAGGCTTTTTAACCTGATCCTTCTCCTGTTACTTTGACTGAGTGCCTGGGACCTGCTTTTATTTATAAAAATATATTGATATATCATACAAACTCAACATACTGCCCAGCCCTATGTCAAACCGGTCATCACTGGAATATTAAAGAGGTATAATTACTTCTGGGAAGTAAGCAGAAGTATTTATCCTGCAGCAGGTTTGGTTTCTTTGGAGTGTAGTGTCACTACAACATCTAACCCTAACTTGTCCCAACAAGGATTCAGTAATACACCCCCATTATAACAGCTGGACCGCACATCTCAATATTACACATACCTTATAGGACAAAAGCACGTGGGGCCTATTATGAAAGTAAAATCACTAGAGATAAAGTCAATAAACAGAGCTGCTAAATAGCGCAAATCCAACTGTGTAAGACAAACAATCAGGCTTAAACAGGAAGACTGCTCTATTTCCTCTGAGACAGGAGAGAATAGAGCAATTTTCGTACAGGGAACTTATGAGACTATAAACACGGGCATACAGCATAAGAAAATTGCACAAATTTTATAAGGTCCAAAGGGCATGCTGAAGTAAAGCATTTTTTAATTACTTCACCTTTTTAACCCAGAGTCAGCACACAGCAATGGCAACTACGCACTTAGCTTCGATGCGTTTCATTTAACCCCATGAAACTGCCGTAAAAAGAAGCAAGGCATGAAATGCATCATTTCTGCTTATTGGTTTTGTGTGCAAAACTGATGCCATGCACAAACTCTGCCATAATCTTTGACCAAAATCATTCTACACCAATGCAGCTAAGAGTATTAAGGACTTTACAACAGTTAAATCCATTAATAATCCATTGTTAAATCATGCACTAACATAATGACTAACAATGCAAATACCACATAAAATGCTGTCTTTTAGACAGTATCCTTCACCAGTTATCAAAGCCTGAACACAAACTATTCAGAAAAAAAAACAAAAAAAGGCATGCAATTTGCTTTTGGTCACCAATGTATTTTAGGGCCCAGTTCAAACTACATTTCTAATGTTAATGAAATACAAAATCCATCATATATAAGTGAAAGATAATGTATAGTCAGTTACCCTGCAAATAAGCTCAAAATAATACAGTGAAGGACCAATCAGAGTGAAGTGTTCCAGAACCATAAAAAAATAAATATGTAAATCAATCAGTGTTGTTAACTAAAACTATTAAAATTTGTTTCTGATAATTGAAAACAAGATGATAAAATATAAATATTAAATCTAACTAGATTTTCAGAACTAGATAAACAGAAATGTATAGCCTTGGCAACTAAATACAAATAAGTACTAAAATTACTAATGCTTTTAATTCAATTTCAGTGAAGCTGAACAAAAAAAAAGACTAAATCACATAACAAAATTACTCAAATTTAAATGGTAAGACCTTACAATAAGGTCTCATTTGTTAACATTATAGTTAATGCATTAAATAACATTAACAAAGTGTAATAAATGCTGTAAAAATATTTTGCGCGTTGTTAAAGTTAGTAAATAAAAACATTCACATTTATGTTAGTTCACAGTGCATTAACTAATGTTAACAAAAATTCTGATCTTAAAAATGTAGTAGTAGATTGAGATTACCAGCCAGACCTGCAGGCACTCTGCTTTATGAATGGCCAAAACACAATATGTAAATCACATTAGTCGCCTTCGCCTTCTCACATAGTGGAGGGATGTAGACAAACAGAAAGCACATGCAAACATTCAAACAAGAGAAAATGCAGAAAATTCAAATAATTTCATGGACCGTTCCTGAGACACAAAGAGGTCTTTGTAAAGCACGGTTACACAGGAGAACGTGGGATGAAGAGCAGCCCCGAGATGCCCTCGATTGAGCCGGGCCCCTGCGCATCCGTGTAGCAGCCCACAAATACACAGAGCGGAATATCAGTACATCCGCAGAGGCCTCTTGTACCACTCACTCCTGAATCAGCTCAACCCCTTGTCATCCTGCCAAATAAAGCACATCAATGCGCTCACTGTGTTTTGTGGTTGAATGCAGAGGTATGTGAAGATTTAGCCTTGGGGGCAGAGGAAAAGGCCACCCTTTCACTTACTTTCTACTTCTATTCTGAGAAAGTTTAAGGTGGCTGTATTAGCTTTTGTGCTTTACTGTAAGTGTCAATAAGCTTATAAATAGCAAAGACATGTGCTATGTTACACTGAGTAAGCATTAAATAAGCTTACCAAAGAAAATCTATGAATCAAAGCAAACAACTAGGTCTACTTTTCTAAAGATCTAAACTTAGCTTAGTTGGCCATATGGTATCAGATGGTAATAGCAAGGTACTTTTAAGTACATTACCATTCACAAGTTTGGGGTCAGTAAGATTTTTCTTTTTAAGAAATGAATAAAGACCTTACACATAGTAGGCCTATTTATAATGTTAACTTATACAATAATTCTATTTCAAATGAATGCTGCTCTTTTGCTTTTTTGAATAAGCATAAAACATTTTTTCAAAATCATTCATACCGACAAACTTTTTTAAGAAAATATATTTTTTAAAATGTTTTATGATAAAAATATTGTATCATTTAGGCTAACCTCCAGTACTACAGAAACAGTGAGAGGAATGCTGCTTAGATAGCAAGATGCATCATTAAAATAAATAGTATTTCTATTTTGAACTATGTTTTGAAGACAGTAATGGCATCTCTTATTTATAATTCTTTATTAAAGGGATAGTTTACACTAAAATTAAAATTAAGTCATAAATAACTCAGCCTGGTGTTGTTCTAATGCCGTACGCCCTTCTTTCTTTTATGGACCTCAGAGAAGAAGGCATGGATTGTATTTCGTGTCACGTTTTTGTATCTTGACTTCTCACAATTTGTGTGCTTTTTCAGGGCGAGACGGAGTGAATTGTTGCGCTAATTGAGTCTCAAGAACACGCACGTCGCGGAACCGTGCACTGAAGACCATCAGCCAAGGTCAGGATTTTGGTTAAATAATACATTGTTACGTATCGTATAGCTACCCTCACAACACTTGGAATATACGCATGTCGCATGGATACCTTATGTCGCTATTCAGCCGGACATTTAATTTACATGAGTACTTCGTTTTCATTTTATGGTGAACTATCCCTTTAAGATTTACTTTTATAGTTCGATCATTTATTTTAAACCAGTAAAAAAATTAAATAAAAAAAAATAAAGTTTGATTAATTGTGCAAACAGAAAAGAAACTAATGGTTTCCAAACATCTATCATCAAAATGGTCCCATTTTTCTCACACTAAACATATTAGACAAAACATCTGCTGCCATGCAGTGAGGGAAAGTATAAACTGGACCATAATAGGACCACAGAGAACTAAAAAGAGGCATTTTAACTAACACGCTGCTTTTCTTGCACTGCCAAATTTCTGGTACAGGAAGTTGAAGCAGCCAAGAATATTTTCAAGAAGCAGTCGCCCTATTTCGATGATCAAAAATATCAACAAAGCATCAAAGGATCTATGAAAAATGGAAACGTTTCACATCTTACACAAAAGGACACAGGCTGAGATAAATAAGTTAGTACGCAGCAGTGTTTCTTAGGTGGTAAGCATTAAGATAAGACGCACTGCAATCCTCTGACTCAACGTCAGCAGCAAGAAATTCACAAGCAACTCAAACCCAAAGATTAGTCTACTTACACTTTTTTCAGGTTTTGGACTGCAGCCGATGCTGTTTTTAGCAACACATAGAAAGGCACACTTTCTAAAAGCATTGGGAACAGGAGGAAGGTCCTTTTTTCAGTTCCTCTGTTCTCAAGAGCAGCATTTGGATTAGATCTGACAGCATTTGATCAGGTAGAGCAGACTCAGTCACTCTGAGGAGGAATGGAGAGAGAGATGGATGTGTGCTTAGTGTATTCTTATGCAAGAGAACAAAATGTCAAAACGTATTCAAGAAAATAGCCCAGGGGATTAAAGTAGGGATGTACAGATAACTTTTTTTAAAGGTCAAGTACAAATACCAATAAATTATTTTGGGGTACTTGCTGATATTTCAGTTCTGTCATATCAATTACAGTCAATGCTGTTACAGTTACAGTTCACTAGGCTACAATTTTCTTGTGATTAAATGACTGATCTCGCTTTAATTTGAATGAAGAGCATGTACGGATTGAGCAAGCCGACAGCACTCGAATGCGCATGCGCGCACACACACACAGTACACTAACTTGGCATTAGACTTGGTGTCTTCCTAGTCTAAAGACATCAACCTTTCTCAAAACTTGTTAAACTCAAAACTGTACTTTTTATTTATACATTTTTTGTACTTTTGACAAAAATATTCTTTAAATATAATTGTTATTTTACCATGTCAATTCATTTTATGCAAATTTACTCAGATTTCTGATCTAATTTTAGCTGATTAAATCATTTTATATATTAATTTGAATTTGAACAAATTTATTACTATTCAAAAGTTTGGGATCGGGAAGAGTTTTTAATGTTTTCATTTTTAAAGTCTCTTAAACACACAAGAGCAAAATAGTAGTACCGTGAAATATTATTAATATTTAAAATAACTGTTTTCTACTTCAATATACTTGAAAATTACATTTATTCCTATGATGGCAAAGCAGAACTTCCACCAGTCATTACTACAGGCTTTATAATCCTTCAAAAATCATTCTAATATGCTGATTTGGTGCTCAATTTATTTTTTTATAATTATCAAATATTTTATAATATTTAATAGGGCTGCACAATTAATCACAATGAAACCACACGCTATTTCGGCAAAAGTTGCGATTATTTGCGCAGCTTGTCATTCCTGCTCCATCTCAACGCCAGGGGGCGCTCGAAAGCAGACACGCCAAATACGCCCTGCGCAGAAGTAGATAACACACATCATTCCAGGAAATCCCTATCGGGCATCATTGCTGTACCTTAATAAATAGAAGATTGAAACGCTTTGATTGATTAAGAATGACTTATAAACACACGACTGCCTTATTCTGGTGTAAGAAGCCACATCGTCTCACATAAGGATGTTCAACTGTCGTTATGAATTGAGTTTGGAGAAAAAGCATGTTATTAAATGTCTTTTGTTTGACAAGAGGTTCATAAATGCTTATATATATATATATATATATATAACATAATAAAATGGTTACTTTTGAGTACCTGAGCACCGGAAACGAGTACACAGTTGTAACAAACCAAAGTTGTGAATCAATGACAAAAAAAAAAAAAAAAACCTGTTAAAGGAACATTTACATCAGTAATTTTATAACACTGGTATTCAAAGCATAACTCTCAGGTTAGGTTGGTGCCTTAACGAGGATCCGTTTTTCATTTCTTCTTCCTCTTTGCATCTGGTTGAATCAGTGCTCTCAGTGCCCTTAAAGCACAGCATTAAGGAGCTCTGCGGGAAATGAATCACAGGCTGGATGCATGCAACATTACGCACTTTCACATGTTTACTACAATGCACAAGACCAAACCACTCATGAGAGAAATTACCCACACATTCAGCACCGAATGCAGTCTGACTCTGCAATGGACAGTATTGTGGAGTGACTGAGCAGATGAGAAATCCAGAGTGGAAGTATACAATTTTCAATTTCATGGCAATTATGAGCACAAAGAGACATCTAAGAAACAGAGGCAGCTAACGTGACTAGCAGGGGATGTGATGTGGAGTGGGATACTCTTTCGCTGGCCAAGCATCCCAACCACATTTCCATTTACAACTACATAAATGTGCACGCAAAGAGATAACACTTGGTCAGTGGAACTCTACTGAAAGCCTTTTTAAGGTGTTCAGATCTGCCTTTTTCCGCTTCTACTGGTATCTAACTGACCACTAAAAATCCCATAACCAAGCACAAAGTCTCTCTGAGAAATCTATTTCATTGCATCAGCCTGGTGTACATGAGTGTGGGAGTACTGTACGGAAATGTCTCCAACCCAGGATGCTTTCTGCTCTCTTTAGAGAATGTGAAACAATATCTTTGTGGTTCACAAAAATAGTGTGCCAAGCAAGTTTGAGTACCTTTGGCAAGAATCCGGAGATAAAATAACAACCACATGCACAGTTTAGCAGACATTTTTGAGATTTCACCAAAAAAAAGAGTCACCGAACATCAAGGATCTAAGAAACACCTGTGCATGCCATTACATGGCAACAAAATTACACCTCAGAAAAATTGACTGTTGATGGAATAGCGAGCCAAAAATAGCATGCCTGCCAATAACCAAGTGACCAATCAAAACAAACAGAAGTTCACACACAGATGACATAGCCTAAGCCTCCTGAGAATTACAAATTCAAGCGGCTCTCAGAAACAGTCATCAAACTTCTTGTGTTGTAGATAGAGAAGTTGTTGACAGATCTGAAAAATGTGGTCATGTACGGAAAGAGGAGGCCAACAAATGATTCCTCAAAAATAAAGAAATACAGCAAATATTCCACTCCCCTAAGACTGTGTTTAAAAGTATTTCTGAAGTGGGCATTCATTAAGACCATTTCACTATTTTTTCGGTATTTTAGCATACAACTGTCATATAAAATCCAGCAAAGGTATTTAAATTACCATCAAGAAAATGTATTTTGGAATAGATATAACCTAAAACAATAAAGTTGCACCAATTAGGCTACAACTGTTTTAATTATTCTTATTTCTTTTTATTATTTTAATTTCTTCTATGTAAAGCACTTTGAATTGCCATTGTGTATGAAATGTGCTATATAAATAAACTTGCCTTACATGACTATAACTGTTATTGCCTGTTAAATAACTGTTAAAACTGTTTTTTGTTTTGTTTTTTTATATCTGAAAGGCTATCAGTCATTTACTGGTTATCGGCCATATAAAATAATTATTCCATTATCTGTATCTGCCAGAATTTAGTGCATTCTTAAAGTCATCATAGAGCTGCACGATTAATCGTTAAACGATCTCGATTCAAACACCCACACAATCTTATTCCTATAGATGATTCGGGATTGATCGCAGCAAACATTCAAATCTGCGTTGGTGCTGCCGCTGACCCAGGAGGAGCAGTTGTCATGTATAGGTATGAAAGTCTTTTCAACCACACACATTATCATTAGCCTACTTCTGTTTTACAATAATTCAAATCACAGAAGTCCTGAGATAAAAGTTAATAGTTTGGATATAAACACTGATGTCTATAGTAGCGATCAAAATAGAGTAAATTACCTTTTAAAAGTAACTTTGACTTTAACTTTGATTAAACAAGTATGGGCTGCATCAGAAATCTCTTGAGTAGGTACTTAGCCTATTTAGAATAAATAATTACTTCACAACCTCTAAAAAAAGTATGTTCTATATAGTATGAGTGTGCGTAGTATGAATCCAGATGTACTACATTCACCATGCTGTCATTAATAAGTGACGTACCAGCGTCAGTTACGTCGCTTCACTGCCATTCACAAAGTCTCCCCATGGGATAGTAAAGTGTCTGTCGTATGCCCACTTCAGAATCTCGCCGGAAGAAGGAGGTCACCCAGGTATTTTTTGCCTACTCTTTTATGAGTACTGTGTGAATTCTGACATGCTTCTTTTGTCACATACTGTTTTTAGCCTACAATATAAGATGTTTTTTGCCTACAAATAGTAGGGAAGTGTTGCAATTTCGGATGCAAAGGTTTAGCACAGATATCATTTACGCATCATAGTTTGGCTGAGAGCGCCCTCTGTCGCTTTCTCTCACACACGCGCATTCAACGTAAAAGAAAGGGAGGGGCTTACACACGGCAAGTGACGCACTAGATCCAAATACAGGGCTCAACAATAACGACTGCCCGATGGACAAGAGTTGACGAAACTTTGAAATTTTATCAAGTGAACAAGTGTTTATCAAGTATTTTTGTGGAGAGCGCGCTTACTGCATGACATACAGGTGCCGGCACCATCACTTGCATTTAACTTAAAATATGTGCTTTTGTAAAATAATGAAAACAAACAGGATGCGCTTTTTGCCGTCTTGGTCTCAGTCACATCACAAAACAAACTGAAACTCAGTGTATCCTCACAGACATGAGAATTAAATCTATAGAAAGCTTGAAATATCTAGGCTACTTTTAAACAGCTAGGCGTGTCCACTAATGCGGAGATGACGAGTCAGCATTCATGACTTAGGCCTAATCTCTACTGCCAAAAACACAGAAAACATTATCAATAAATTATTACAATGTTTAGTCTCTTTCTGTATTTTCAAGACAAACTCATAATCATTAAGTTTGCCGATGCCCTGCTGAAAGATTTATGTGTGCGTTTGAGCGCTGATTAGGCTATGCAATATATAGGCAATTAAAGGCTCATTATTATGATATATGGCTTATTAATATAAAAGCGTGATTAGTCAACTAATCGATTAAATGAACAACTACAAGTCGACTAGAAAAATCTTTAGACGAGGGCAGCCCTAGATTCTCAATTTATCCAGAATCACACAGCTATAAGTCATCATAAATAAAAAATAATTAGTTCTGGAACCATTGCACCAAACTGAAATAAACAACTGTTAAATCTCAGAAGAAGCTGAATCACATCCTAATATGTTTACAAGCACATGATGTTCATGAATTGTCAGTTTTCTCAGTTTTGCCAAATACCAACAGCAAGGCGCCAAGAAAAATATGCTAAGGGCCCCTCTGAAATTACTATATGTGTCAGTGCACTCTCTTTCTCACTCATGATCACACACACACACACTATCTGGAGCTTCACACTTCCTAACTCCTGACCCTGCTGAAAACACATCCTGCTTGACCTCAGCATCACCTCAACAGTTTGTACATTGCCTCAGTCACATGACAGAAAACTGCAGCCTGTTAAAAATGCTAAACCTCCCACTAACGCTGAAATGGTTCATCAGGACATAGAACTTCAACATAAGGACATTTGGCAGGCAGAGGTAGGAGTAAATTGGCATCACGGAACATCCTTATTGAGCTTTCAAGACAATAGTGAAAGAAGGTGTTGAGATATGAGCCCCACTAAAATAGATAATGCATCAAATAAACTCTAGTCTGTTACTCAAAGAGCACCGCTAACCTAATGTCACAGCTTTGGCATGTGTTGAGGAGATGCAATGGGAGGAGCTTCATACCCTCAATATGAGGCTACATAAGGACAGCCAAACAGTTGGGGGATGAACCAGATCAGAAAAGCAGTCCGTAATGTGCCAGCCACACACAGCTGACTGATTAGAAAACAAGAGCATTCTAGGATTTGGCAGTTGTCTAAAAGACCGGCAGCGCGTGTTTGAGCAAGCAAGCCGTATGGATTACAGTTTCCCCTCCCCTGAAATTACCCAAAAACCCATTCAAATCTTTTAGGGGAGGATTTCCATAGGCAATTAAAGTTGCAATGAAATGGACGTACTGTAGCAACAGATATTTTCTTTTGTACTGTGACTTACATCCAAGTGATAAGGATTATCGAAAAAATATAGGGTGGGACTTGGTTCAATGCATCAAATGTTGAATGGATTTTGACATGGGTATTGCACTCAAAAATGAATGTGATCTTGCAGTCAATTGTGGAGGGACTAAATTATTGGTGAAGTCCTGCATAGATCACTAGTCTAGAGAGAAGTCTGTAATTTTCACTAGAAGATCAAGTTATGGCAATTACAAATTACAAAATTAAACTAATTAAACAAGCACGGAAGAATTGTTCACATTAAAGGTATAATGGAGGATTTTTTTACTTCCGGGTGGATCACCTATACTATTGGTCCTCCTAATTGTCAATCATTCTGGTGAATCAATCAAACTTATTCAAAAAGTGGAGAGGGCGGGTCTTATCTAAAATTCGGAAAGATCCTCCACTATACCTTTAAGATCTATAACATGCATTTAAAAAAAGATGGGGTGAAATGCATGCCGGCTTTTAGAAATGTCTGTATAAAACAAACTTAATATAAACTTCTTGCTGAATGAACTGTTGTATAAAGCGACATCAAACTCGCAATAGTGCTGCTGGTCTCATTAACAGTTGAATCACATCAGTTCCCACTCCTGCTCCTGCCATTTTGTTTTTTTTATCCATTTATTTTTATTTTAACATTAGTTTTAAATGAAGTGTTATTTTTCTTACATATTATAATTTCTATGTAAAGCACGCCAAATTACCATTGTGTAAAAATGTGCTAACTAAACCTACCTTTAGGGGTAGTTAGGTCACTTATTTCCAGAAATAAGTGACCAGTATGAAAACCCTAGAATTTAGAGATTTGCTGCAAACAACACTGTCCCAGGTGTGCATGGCGGACCATTTGTCATCCATCATCACAGAAAATAATTTTTCACAATAATATTTTGATCACAATGGGAAATGTCTATAACGTCAGTCACATTGAGCCATCTGTAAACACAGAGATATAGCAGCGCGTGATCTAATAACGCGAGTGACAACAGAACAAAACATCGGCTGCAAATACATGTGCAATTCACACTGAAAGGAAATTATTCAAGCCACTTAGGGCCTTACACTGTCAAATAAAACACTGTAACGTTAGCTGGCATTAACACACCAGCATGACTGTCAATGAGAAGTGCATGACAACAACAAAAGCTGCAAGAGTCGGTGTGTCAGCGACCAAAAGCAAAAGAATCATCGTGTTTTATAGCGCAACAATAAACGAAATACCTCGTTTAATAGCGCTTTGAAATCTACAGTCAGGTAACAATATGCCAAGAAATCGAAATATGTTCCTGAAAGCTTAGTTTGGCAAAAAACGAGGTTAAAAAACAAAAAGTGACAACATGACCGAGACAAGCAGGCCAACAAGCAGCTAACGCTCAGTTCGCTAAAGTGTCACATTAACCAGCTCGAGACAGCGTACAACAGACTTACCGACTAATTTGAGGGCTGGGTATGACGTTTTAAATTCAGTCGCGACTGGTACGGGTCGGTTTTACAGTCGAGTTCTCGTTACAGTCCTCCCAAGGTCCTAGCTGCGAATGAAAGAGATAAAAAAAAGTCCTCCGTCGTGAGATTTTCTCCTCCCTTTAGCAACAGCCACAGCGCACAGCTGTCATCAAACGGGGACGCGCGCCGTGCGCATGCGCATTTCAAATCTGCGCAGACCTGCAGCGTATGGAACTTTTTTTGAGTGTGTTTTTCGTTTTGTATTTACAGTGGGTTTTCCACCATTTATTTTAACATTACATAAAAACTATTTATACATTTAACTACTTTAGAGAGTTAAGGATTGACTGAGAACTCGAGATTCAATGAGAACATTAAATTGACAAATGTATTTTGGATAATAAATAGTTTGATCAGCAGGTGTCGCTGCCAGCATTTGATTATAGAACAATCGAGGATATGCACTATTTTATGGTGTGTTATGGAAAATTTAGTTATATTTTCTTTTTTTAATCTTTCAGATATGACTGCCTTTCTGTTGATGTTGCAATAATAACAATAATTGCTCTTAAATTGCACAGTCTGTGCCTGTATGTATGATAATAAGAACTGTTACAGGACCAATTTAAATAGAAACTTTGTAATTGAAATGCATAATTTAAAAAAAGAATGAAATGCAATGAACACATAAGTTTAAATGGAACTGCACAAATATGCAAATACAAATACAATACAGTCGAATAGCATTAATTTCTTTATTACTGACAATATGACAAAATACATCCAATCACGTGCATAGATAATGTTAATATCATATCTATAATGACGTGCAAAGTGAATGTAAACAAATTATTAAAATCTAAATTATTATAAGCTCATGTGCTTGATACAACTTTGAAAATCATAAACAACAAAATAACATTTTACCAATCACAATTTGAATCTTATTGTAATTTTTTTCAATGTACAAAACATTACATATGCCTTACTGTTCATTTGATTAATACAGTTTGACAGAATTAAAATACATTATTTTTATATATATTTGTTTCGTTAGTTTAGTAATAACAAAAATCATTCTGTGCAATACACTGTATAAAGATATATGATCAATAAATTTTGACAACGTATGGTTTTTACTTTGCTTTAACTCATCAAAATAAGTAAAGCAATTTTCAACTTTTTTGACAAGTTATACAAGATTCAACTCATGTTTTAAGTCAGTTTAATGTAATTTAAGTTGAAATGACTTAAACATCCAAGTTGATTGTACTTAAAACCTTTTTTTTACAGTGATGAAATGTGATACATTATAGCACACAGGTGATAAAATAAAAAGATTGAGAGAGTTTAATTTAATCTGTGCCTCATCCTGTATATTTTGTCGCAATGTCTTAGTAATCAGCATTATACATTCTATTCACCTCCTCGGTGCATCTATATTTTTCTTTGAGATTCATTTATTTTCTTGGTTGTCTTCAATAATTCCATGGACAAACAACACGGAATAGCACAGAAGAGAACACTTGTGCTCCTCAGCTCTCTCCGCAGCTGTTCATATTGAATCATCTTATCTTGTGATCTCTATCGTTGATTCTGAAAGTACAGAATGGTGCCGGTGTCTCCCCTGATGGCATTTTAATGACCTTTTCCAGCAATGGTGTTTGGGTCGCAGACCTCTCTAGCATGCTGGCTTGCCAATGCGAGTCCTGCTTCGCAAAGTCTTCTTGACTTTCTGTGCAGGAGGTAGAGAAGGAAGCAACGGCTCAGGGGGATGACTTCTCAGCAACGCTGGAGCGCTGTTGTTGGAGGCGGTCTCAGCACCCCATCCCCCCAGTGGCTCTGAATTGGAGCGGGGCCCCAGGGAAAGAGGTAGGCAAGTTTTAGGTGTGATAGTGGTCATTGTGCGGTTGAGAACTCGTCTCCTAGATGCTCCCAGGGGAGGCATGCTGGGAGGTCTCTGTTTCTTGGTCTCCATGGGATCGACCGTGTGGTTTCTGGGAAGCGCGGTGGGAGTTGTGCGAGCCAGCGCTTGGGTTCTCAGGCGGGTCTCCAGGCCGCAGAGCGCCTGCTCCGTGTAGCTTTGCATGTCGCAGCGAAGCTGAGCGAGCTCCTCTCTCAGATCCTTCTTTAATGTCTCGACGTTCAACAATATCTCCTCCAACAAGACTACACATAATTCTTCACCTCTCTCCTTCTTATTCTCCCCAGTCATTTGCTCTTCTACAGTCTCTTTCTGGACCGCCTGATCCGCTGCGTTCTCCTCCGATGAGCTGATCTCAACTGTGTGTGTTGGTTCATCATGTTCCTTCTTGCTCTTCTCCAGTTCCTTGATTTGGTTTACAACATCCATTATGCCCATGCGCTGATCCAAACCGGCCTGCGTCCTGATCTGACTCCTCACCAAAGAGAAGACTGAATGGATTCTAGCCTCCTTTTCTTTGCCTGTAACCGCCTCTGCTGCTTCATTCTTCTCCATTTCTTCATGAACAGCAGGATCATGTTCCTCAGCTTCAACCTGCATGTTCGTTTCCTCCTTCTCTCTGTCATCTCGGCTTCTCCTCTTTTGCAACCACTTCTGCACAATGGCTGGGTTTTCTGTTGTCTGCTCATTCATGATGCTCGGCTTTCTTTGATTTTTTCTTTACTTTTCTTCGCTCTTCATGCTTGTTTTATAATCTGTTTATAGCTTATTATCTCTTCGTTCTACTCTGATCTCTCTTATGACTTGTGCTGAGATCACATTGAGCTAAGAGAGACCAACGGCGCTGTATTTCCCCTGAGAACTGTATCTGTCCAATCAGCGTCGGCTACAGACTGTCACTGTTCTCTCGAGAAACATACCTCATGTGCATCAACATCTTTCCCCTAAACGCTCACATATGCTCATTTGCATTTCAGCTACTGCCAGTCTACAGCTCAAATACCTGCTCTCAGTAGATTTGTACTTCTGAGAACACATAAGAGTTTCACACTTACATCAGATGGATTCATAGTAACAGTAGCACTGTGATCACAAATCAGTAAAGAGTTACTTTATTTCCAAACAGAAAACTGATGTAAATACTTATGAGAGCTCCTCATAATATGCTGAATTTATAATAAACATTATATATATATATATACAGTACCAGTCAAAAGTTTGGAAACACTACTATTTTTAATGCTTTTGAAAGAAGTCTCTTATGCTCATCAAGCCTGCAGTAAAAAACAACAACAAAAAAAACAGTAATATTATGAAATATTATTACAATTTAAAATAATGGTTCTCTTTTTTAATATACTTTAAAATGTAATTTATTTTTGTGATGCAAAGCTGAATTTTCATCAGCAAGTACTCCAGTCTTTGGTGTCTTAATATCCTTCAGAAATCATTCTAATATGCTGATTTATGATCAATGTTGGAAACAGTTGTGCTGCTTAATATTTTTTTATAACCTGAGATACTTTTTTCAGGATTATTTGATGAATAAAAAGTTAAAAAGAACTGTATTTATTTAGAATAGAAATCTTTTGTAACAATATACACTACCGTTCAAAAGTTTGGGAACAATAACTATTTTTTTTTAAAGAAATTAGTACTTTAATTCAACAATAATGCGTTAAATTGATCAAAGGTGATGGTAACGATTTATATTGTTAGAAATGTTTTTATTTTGAATAAATGCTGTTTTTATGAATAAATGCTGTTAACGTTTTACTCATCAATGAATCCTGAAAAAAGTATTCCAAAAAAATATATTAAACAGCACAACTGTTTCCATCATTGATAATAACTGAGTATCAAATCATCATATTAGAATGATTTCTGAAGGATCATAAGACACCAAAGACTGGAGTACTTGCTGATGAAAATTCAGCTTTGCATCACAAAAATAAATTACATTTTAAAGTATATTTAAAAAGAGAACCATTATTTTAAATTGTAATAATATTTCATAATATTACGTTTTTTTTTTTTTTTTTTTTTTTTTAACTGCAGGCTTGATGAGCATAAGAGACTTCTTTCAAAAGCATTAAAAATAGTAGTGTTTCCAAACTTTTGACTGGTACTGTATATATATATATATAAAGCAAATTATTTAATGTTTTAGTTATTTGCATTTACACTTTTATCCAAAGCCACTTATAAAAGTAATAATTATAAGTTACATCACACCTGATGTGACTGTCCTCAGCATCAACATTGTCACTGCTAATGAAGTCCCCAGTCGGTTATAAGCATTTTGCTATTTAAAAGGGGGGAGCGGGGGCTGTTACACTAAACGTTATGTCTACCATCATGATGCATTTATTAGAAGGGGAGTGACAGAGAGGAGTTAGAATTTTCTGTGTCAGTATGACAATGCAGTTCTTTAAAATCGCCCTACATTAATTGTTTCCATACTGAAATGTAACTAGCTATAAATTAATTTATAATTATTATTATTATTATTATTTTAACTTTCAAATGAAATAGGCTACGAATGCACATTAAAAAAATGGGAATTAATAGTAAGTTTAACCTAACTTTTACAATTCTACCTCGGAGAGAAAAACATGCATCAATCTTCATGACTCCTGAACTAAATCGTTTCACATTCACTCGCACTGAAAACTACAAACGCAACTCAATAGCCAATAGGGTTGAAGGACCGTGTTCCTCCTCTTTTGCATGGAGACAAACATCTAAAGTTTCAAAAAACAAAACCTCACTCAAAAACCGCAGCAAGTCTTTTAAAACGGACAGAAATCCAAAGATCGATTATTCTGTTGTACACTTGACTGGTTTTGTATTTTTAGAGTTAGATGTTTACATTCGACTTGCTGCATAGACTGCATAGTTTTAAAACCATAATAATTATATATAAAAAAATAAATTAAAAAAAAGATATATATTATATGAAATATTATATATTTCATTATAAAGTATGTTATATTATATATTATAATAGTTTATCAATCTGTCTAGCAAAATAGTGGCTTATTTCAACAGCAGAGCATCTTGCAGTGCCGCTCTCGTCCTCTATGGGCGGAGTTTCACACACACACACACAGCACTACAAATTCACATCTGGAGCATCTGCACTCACCACATCACCTCATTTCTGACTCTGACCCAAGAAGAAGGTGTCTGCAAGAACCACTAAAAGATGGTAAAAAACTTGATTTTTAAGATTTTGATGCATTTGATTTGCTAACTGACCAAACAATTCAAACAAGCCTAAAATTTCTCATTTCTTTTTCTACAGACATCCTACACTGACAAAGGTGAAAAGGTATGATAGCATTATACATGCATGCTTTAAGAAATATGTCCCCTTTCTCAATGTACTGATATTTTACTGCATGCTGAACTTTGTCCTGATTCTGATTTTACTTGTAGGCTACATCATTATACTCTTCAGACTTCAGATTAATTCTGCTTATAGAATAGAAGGTTAGTACATCACAGTCGTTTCTGCTTTTATGTGTCAACAGCACGAGCAGGGCAGGTTTGTCTGCTTCGACCACATCACTTTCTGGGTTGGAAATGCCAAACAGGTAATTCTTTAACACTATAAGTTTGTAGATTTAGTTTGTTTCTGAATATTAGAGGAGGTGTCCAGTAGGGAGATGCTATTGGCTCTTTTCAGGGGTGGAGGCAATAAGCTTGCAGAGGCAGAGACCACCATCCTCCACTCACTAATTTCTTCCATATTGAGACTTTTTTACTGATTTCCCCAGTAGATGGAGCCATTATCATACTACACATGTTGAAAAAACAAAAACAAAAGATGTATAGTTTCTCTTTGAAGATTGTGAATGTTCAAAATGTATATATGCTGATATAGATATATGAACAGTTTATTTTAAATTCACATAGCTATTATCCTTTTATTACCCATATTCTTTTAACTTTATTTTCTGTGATGAATTTGTTCAGATCTCCCCATCTTGTCATTTTCTCTGTTTTCCTCTCTGTGCTGTGATGCATCTCAGGCGGCATCTTATTACTGTAATAAACTGGGGTTTGAGCCCTTGGCATATCGTGGGCTGGAGACAGGCAGTCGTGATGTTGTGTCTCACGCGGTGAAACAGGGGAAGGTGAGAGTCAGGTTGTGTCCATCCTCTTCATTCCTTATGCATTGTGAAGCCTGGCCTGTTTGATCTGCTTTGGTCAGAATTTTTAAAAGCCTCATAGAAGTGTTCGCTGATCAGTGTTTTCTATACCCAGATTGTTTATGTCTTCACCTCTGCCTTGAATCCTGGTAATAAAGGTAAGACTGATAAATGAGTATTACCGTTTTTGGTGTTTGATTATCTTTAAAACCACATCCCGTACTGTATAATCTGTCCTTTTCCTTGAACAGAGATAGGAGATCACCTGGTGAAACATGGAGATGGTGTTAAAGATGTAGCTTTTACTGTAGAGAACTGTGACTTCCTGGTAGAGGTAAATGCTCACTGTAAAAAATCAATACGTTTTGACAACATATGTTTTTACATTGCTTTAACTCATCAAAATAAGTTAAGCAATTTGCAAAAAAAAAAAAAAGAGTTAAGCAACACATTTTTTAAGTCAGTTACATTTTTGGTGAAATGATTTAAATATCCAAGTTGATTGTACTTAAAAATTTAAGGCAGCAACTTTTTTTTTTCTTTTTTTTTTTAGTGCTGATGGTTTTCTCTCATGTTCTTTCTGTTAAAAAAACACCTGGGCATAATTTGCAGTAATCACCTATTGGTTTATTAATTTTTTTCTTGCAGAAAGCAAGAGAACGAGGTGCCATTATCGTTGAAGAGTCTCATGTTGTGGAGGACAAGTTTGGCTCTGTGAAGCTGGCAGTACTTCAGACAGTATGTATAATCTCATGTGTTTATATAAGTTTAAAAAATAAATTAATACTTTTATTGAGCAAGGATGCATTAAATTGGCCAAAAGTTACAGTGAAGACATTTATAATTTTACAATTGATTTATATTTCAAATAAATGCTAGTCCTTTGAACTTTCTATTCATCAAATAATCCTGAAAAAAGGTTTCACGATTTCCACAAAACTATTAAGCAGCACAACATTGATAATAATTATAAAATGTTTATTGAGCACCAAATCAGCATATTAGAATGATTTCTGAAGGATCATGCAAGACTAGAAGTAATGATGCTGAAAATTCAGCTTTGCCATCACATAGATTGATTACATTTCCGTTATTTTAAATTGTAATTATATTTCACAGTATTCTTGTTTTACTGTATATTTGATCAAATTATGTAGTGTGTGTGCATATACTGTACATACATTTAAATCTTTCAACTTTTTGTCCCACTTCCGCTCTGATTCCTCTTATTGTTTTAGTATGGAGACACCACTCATACTCTTATAGAGCGGACAGGATATAATGGGCTCTTCCTCCCAGGATTCCATGCTCCTCTGTTCTGTGACCCTTTCTTGGCAAAACTGTGAGTGTGTTTATGTGTCCTTGTCTTCTTATATAAGAGGTCCATATCTCCGATCATGCCTGGATGGATTGTTATATCATTGTCCTTTTCTTTGTCTCTTAACGTGATTGTTCTTTCACAGGCCAAGCGGGAAGCTGGACTTCATTGACCATGTGGTTGGAAATCAGTCAGACAATGAGATGGTGCCAATAGTAGATTGGTAAAAAACCTTTCTAAACACATTGTTGAACTTATTTCAGCTGCGTAATTGTGAACAGGCAGACAGCATCAGACCTCTGAGCCAGGGTTGTCAAGACTGAAAAGCACAAAAGAAGTCACGAGGGGAATTAGCTTAGAACATCGCAAGTCTTTGGGGGGAAACTCCCTATCCGTCCCATCCAGTCAGAATACAACGAGAGCCCTTCCCCAGTGATCAGCAGTGTGTCTCCATGGTGAGGATGGAGTAAAGACAGAAAGGAAAGATCAGAAGAGACTCAGAGAGAACAGACAGAGACAGCAGATGGGGTGGTTGCATTTCAGTCTGTGGTAGTGGACGACTGAATATTATGCAAGAAAACTCCTTAGTAAGTATGACTCAGCAAAATTACTTTTCAAAAGATCTGAGACACCATCTGGAGACAGTTAGATACAGAGGGGAGGGGGAAAAGAGGGTGTTGAGGGGTGGGAATAGAAGAATTATCTAAACCAGACCCCATCCCATCATGTCCAGCTCTTGTTAAAACACTGCACAAATAAAACCAAACTCATTTTTTTCTTGATTTCCAGTGCAAACATCTTAACATTCTTAAATCAAGATAGATTTACTTGAGAAGCAAAATGACATATAAGATACTAAAAATAGTTTATGCTTAAAACAAAATAAAAAAAAGTGTTGCTTTTTGTAACTCTTTTAAATTGAATACATTTTTAAGAAAACAAGACTTAATATTTTAAGTCATTTTCCATCTCAATTAAATGTATTTTGAGATAAGATAAAAAAAAAAAAATATATATATATATATATTTGTAATGGAAAAACAAGACACAAATATTAAGTAAGAAAATCTGTGAAGATAGATTCATTATAAAACAAAATATCTAATTTTGTTTTTAAAATGAAAATGCATTTGTTTCTAAAGAAAGATAATGCATCCCACAAATAGGCCTAAAAACCTCATATGACTTCTTTAACCTTATATGACTTCTCCAAAAGTATTTATAATCATTTGGCAGATCATAAATTGTGACTTGCGTTTTTTTTTTTTTTTTTTTTTTAATGCTTTTCACATCAGGATCACTGTGTTAAACTGACCTGTAATGCATTCGTATGAAGGTATCAGAGGAACCTGCTGTTCCACAGATTCTGGTCTGTAGACGACAAGCAGTTACAGACTGAATACAGTGCGCTGCGCTCCATAGTGGTGGCCAACTATGAAGAAACTGTGAAAATGCCGATCAATGAACCAGCCATGGGAAAGCGCAAGTCCCAGATCCAGGCATGTATTACAGACATGACATCTACTTTCATCTATCCATCCATGCATCCATCCATTCATTTGACTATCTTTTCTCCTTTTAGGAGTATGTTGAGTACTATGGTGGCCCAGGGGTTCAACACATTGCCATGAACACCTCTGACATCATTACAGCAGTGAGTAAAAAAAGCTTTTCATCCAAGGTTTTACAACATTGATACAGAGATCAAATACATTTGTAGAGTGAAAAGGGTTGGAATTGTTCTTTGTGAAAGCTGAAAAGGTTTACTTTAGGTATGTATATTGCATTGACAAGGATATGTTTTCAGATCCGTAACCTAAAGGAACGTGGAATGGAGTTCATGTCAGTGCCTGACACTTATTACCAGCAGCTCAAGGAGAATCTGAAGCTTTCCAAAGTCAAAATTGTTGAGGACATGAGCATACTGGAGGTACAATACAGTAATCAAAGTGTTTATCAGCTTACTATCAGAAAAGTGAAACAATGCAGAGTTGAAAATGTAAATATGTTATTTTGGTTGAAGGAAATGCAGCAAAGAGTTATTGGCCACCTGATTTAACAGGTCTGAAGCAGAATGTGAAAATAATGTGGCATTGTTTATACAGGAACTTAAAATCTTGGTGGATTATGATGACAACGGCTACTTGCTCCAGATCTTCACTAAACCAGTACAGGACAGACCCACCGTGTTTCTAGAGGTCATCCAGAGACACAACCATCAAGTAAGACTGCTATTATAAATCTCAGAATATAGCAAATATTTCAGAAATCATTTCAGAACATACATTCATATTTAAATTTGCAATGAATTGATCAAATCTACTGTTCGGAAATGTCTCCTAAATGTGTAGATATGTGGTAGTGCATTAATAACAGAAAATCCTCTACTTTTTCAGGGGTTTGGTGCTGGAAATTTCAAATCTTTGTTTGAGGCTATTGAAGCTGACCAGAATGCCAGAGGAAACCTCACCATCCTTACACCCAATGGCACATCCGAGAAACTCTGAATAGGCTATTCATAGTAAATGCATGGTAGCCTACATATTGAAATATGCACAGCACAATTTGCTTTGATGTTTTTCAAGTATGGGTCATTATATATGTACCCACGTGTTTCTTTGCAAACAGACACTTTTGACCCTGTGTGGAAAGAAATGGAATCATGAACATTTCCACAGTATCACCACATCTCAAATTATGTTTTATGTTTACCAGCATACTGTGGTGGAAATAAATGATGGCCTAGTGGAAATTAGATTTTTTGTAATGAAATGTCCTTTGTCTTGCCAAGGCTAATTTCATTGTTAGCATTTTATGTATCACCTCACTGATGCATAATTTGACAAAATTACAGCTTGATTGGAAATGAAGCAAAAAAAAAAAAAAAAAAAAGTTTCATGAAAATAGCCTACCTTGATTTTTCTTTGTTTCACGTCTTATTTTTCGTCTCGAATTCTTAACTGACTGCCTCCTTGGAAAAGAAGCACACTAGCCTAAAAACTTTTTGGCCAACATATTGTGGTGGAAATAACACCGAAGAAGGGGCCCAATCTTTGCGCATTTTTGAAGCATAAAACAAAAACTAAAAGTAGTGAAATTAATTCAAAAACATATCATTTTTGTCTTTACAAAAATAGTAATCTCACTATTACTTAATAGTGTAATCTTTTACACTATTCTTTGTAATATTTAGTTGAGACTATTTAGTCTCAATCTTTGACTAAATAGTCAATAAAGTTTGATAGTAGGCAGAAAATAAAAACATTTATTTGGAAAAATACACGTTTTTATTTTAATTTATATTTCACAATAAAACTCATGAAAGCATATTTAACTTGAATCCAATCCAAACCTTCCAACAATAAACATGATGAAAACTAAATTTAACCAGTGTTAAAGTTAACCTAAATTTAACCAGAGCCTGTTTCTCTGAACATTTTCCAAATCTACACATGCAGAATATAAAATCTGAGTTTCTGGAGATGACATTAACTGCTCGTGTATTTTCATGTTAAACTGTCATTGAAAAATGTCTGCGAAGGTCAGGAATATGTTATGTCCTAAAAGACTGCCCTAGTGAAAAATAAATATACTAAAATGTATTTGAAATACATTTATTTTATGTTAAGTATACTACATATACATTCACATATTTATGTACTTAATATAAATACCCTGCATACCCTGTACTTTTAGTGTACTAAATTGGTATACTTTAAGTCTGCTAAATTGGAACAACTAATTTTGTACTTAATGCACTTCAGTTATCCAGAAATAGTGCTGAGGTCCAACTAAAGATATATTTAAGAATATTTGATTTTGTATTTGATACTTTAGATACTTTAAATATCTTACATTTAAAGACTGATATTATACAGAGATCATACTATCACTAATAGTGATGTTAAATCACATTTTAGGCTTAATATTAAGAAATGTGCATTGTGCAATAAAGAAGTACTCAAAATAAAGTTGAATTATAATATTCATATCAGTAAGTCTCAAGCGATATGTCAGTGAATATGTTAATGGATTTGTAGTATACTTAGTATGAAATAAATGTATTTTAAATACAGGAGTTTGTTCTTAAAAAATAAGTTCATGTACAGTCTGAAACTTGTTTACTGCTAATACTTTGAAATTGTGAGAATAGTCCTTGTCTAGTTGAGGGTTCCTCTACAGTTCTCTGCAGCACACAGGCAGGGGATCTTCTCATCCTCAATAGGGAATTTGTAATCGTAAGTGATCTCTTCATTTACACCAATAGGTTGCCGAGAGTAGATGACTATCTTCTTCTGAGCTTCTACAGCGATGACTTTGGCATAGCAGTTCGGCTATGGAAGGAAAAACACATAAATGAAACCAGTAAGCACAAAATGTTCAAAATGGAAATGAATTAAATTCATAGCAAACACTACACAACAAAAGGAAACAATTCTTAGGTATACTTACAATGTATTATGAATTAATGACTTACATTGCAACTGTGATTGATGAATCTTGCCAGGTTACCGCACTTGGTTGCATCAATTATTGTGTCCTGGTCTACCCGGAAAAGATAGCTGCTTCCAATACCCTCGTTTTCATAGCGCCTTTCACGCATGTCTGCTATCACCTAAAGACAGGATTTGGGATATGATAATAATATACAAAATTTACTGCTTGAAAAAGGCCGTCACTGATGTTTATACTCAGAAATGACTGCTGAAATCTTAAAAATTTTCTTTTGTGTATTGTGTATCTCACCTGCCGAATGCTCTGGCCTACATATTCAATTATCATTTCATCTGCAGCAATAGGTTCCTCTGCAAACAGCCCCCAGTCATGAATACGACTCTTGCCAAAACGCAGCCTTTTCTTACGGAACTGTAAAGAGGGAAATATATTTGTGCTCCATGTGGACCATACTGAAAAATGCAAAACCGGTCTGTTGTGGACTCTTAAGGCCCATTCACAACAAGAACGATAACTATAAAGACAACTATAAGGATAACTATATTAGTGTCCACACCAATGCACAATATTGTTCTGCACAGCAAAAAAAAAAACTGTATTTCTCTGTATTTTTTCCTTGTTTTCCAGTACAGATAAAAACATTTACATGAGAAGCAAAATTACATGAAAGTATCATTCCTCTGAGTCATTTTTGGCGTAGTTGTGGTGTGGACTACCGTATCCACATTGAATTAGAACGATTATTAAAATTTTATAATTATTGTATATGGAATCTTGTTTCCGCCAGTTAAAAAAAAAAAAGGTAATTGTGAATTGTGATCTCGCAATTCTGACTTTTTCTCAGAATTGCGTGATATAAACTTGCAATTGTGAGTTATAAAGTCAGGATAGCGTAATATAAAGTCACAATTGCGAGTTATAAAGTCAGAATTGTGAGATATAAATGAACAATTCTGAGAAAAAAAGTCACTTTTTAACTTTATAAGTTGCAATTGCTAGTTTATATTTCACAAAATGTTAGAAAAGAAGTCGAAATTGCAAGTTATAAAGTCTGAATTGCGAGATATAGACATGTTTTGCGAGTTTATATCAAAAATCTGACTTTATTATTTGCAGTTGTGAGTTTATATCATGCAATTCTGACATCATAACTCACAATTGCGAGTTCATATCTCGCAATTCTGACTTTATTTCTTGCAATTCTGACTTTATCTCTTGCAATCCTGACTTAATAACTCGCAATTGTGAGTTTGTATCACCTAATTCAGAGAAAACATTCAGAATTGCACGATGTAAAACTTGCAATTTTGAGAAAAAGGTTGCAATTATCTTTAAATTGTTTTATTAAGTGGTGGAAACAAGCTTCCATAATTGTTATAGTTATCACCCCATTGGTGTGAACACACCTTTAAAATAATAATAATAGGTTTTAGTGTTTCTGGAGGCTCTAGCATCTCATATGCTGTGTTATGCTGTTGTTGGGACAGCTGGCCTCACCTTGAGCTGGTTGAATTTGAGGAGGTCACTGTCACAGCTGAATGAGGACAACAGACGACGCTGTTCCGCTCTGAGTTCAGAACCTGATCTGGATGAAGATGGAATCTGAGATGGCACACTCTTTCCCTGCATAGATCAGAACATAATTCTCAAATTACAGTCAATTACTTTTAAACATGCAAGTACTTTTAAACTTGGTCTTGGGTTTTATACTGACACCCACTGGTGTGGATGCATGAAGGTTTTGACTAACTTTGTCAAATTGCACAACACACCTGGTTATGTCTCTACATTCTGGCCATGGTAAAATAAAACAGCCTTTTCTAGGTCATTGATATAGTCTTCATTTAATCCCTCAATATATTCAATTATATCCCTATATAAAACAAAGTTATACCCCTCAAAGTAAAAATTACTTAGTGCACCTTTAAATCACTTCATGCAAAAGCACACAGAGAAACACATGAAGCAGAGAAATAACAGAGGGATGAAGTCTTTAAACATGTTTACAACTGAGTCAAATAAATGTTTTTCTTTCCAAAGTTATTTTTGTATAATTTATATACTATTATAGTATTTATTAATATTTAGATATTTTAATTTTCAGTTTAATTTTAACTAAAGTTAAAGTTATTTTACTATTTATTAATACTTAATTTTAACTAAAATATTAACTAAAATACTTTGTTTTTTTTATTAGTTTTAGTTTTTTTTATATAGCTTTAATTTATCGTTTTTCAGCCCATTATATTTCAAAACTTAAATGAGTTTTAATGATTTTAGTTTTAGTTAACAATAACAACAGTTTCTTTCTCACCTGATTTTCTACAACAACCTCATCACAGAGATATCGCAGCTTTTCCCTCTTGCTGATGAAGTAATATCCCTCACTACGAGCACAACCTGTCATGTGATTCCTGACCCCATCCAGCCATCTTCCTGGACAGTCATCAGGACTGCTGGTTGGTGCAGCAGAGTCAAGGAACAAACAACAGAGCAATGTGCATTTGGAAAATAAATTTGACACAATATTGCATGACACAATCCACTGGACACAAATTACATTATCAAGTATTTTGACTATGACGTGTATTATGTGTTTAAGGATATGAGGATGTGGGATCCAGCGTGTTCTCCTCAACCAATCACATTCTTTATCCTGCACCACAAGCCTCTCATAGCTGGCCTTCAGGTGCCTGATCTCCTCCTCATTCACTCCTTTAGTCCACACAGCATGGACGACCAACTTCTCTCTTCTCTCAGAGCGTGGAGAGAAGATGAGGTGACGTCTGGATGATGATTCTCTCCATTTTCTCCATAAACATGACGACTCCTGAACCCTTTGATTCTCATTTAGTTTACGTTTGTCATCAAGCAAACGCTTCTGTCTGTGAGCTTCTGGCAGTGTTTGTTCTGTCCTGATATCTGAAACACAATCCAAATGCCCCAAAACCTGATTTGAAGAAGATTTTGTTGTCAAATTGTTCACTTGTATGGACGAATGAGTATTTATATTTGGGCATTGTCTTCTCCTTTGTAATTCAATCATTCGTTTCCTCATTTTAAGCCGCGCTCGTCGCCTTCTCAAGCGCGCCGAGTCCAAACACTCTGTTTGACGTGAGGGGATATGGCGGTTATGAGGTTCATGACCATTATCTATACTAAAATTGTTAGTTTGTGCATCTGACTGTGTAAAACCAGAGTTGTGATGATGGAGTCCATTAGCCCACAGCTCTCTATGCTGAACGTTTCTCTCTCCGTGGTTTAGAACAGGTGGAGATGGAGACATGTCTCTCCCTGGAGTCCTCGGGATCATGCTGTCAGCACATGGAGACAGAATGGAGTTAGAGGGGCTTCCCATTCTTAGTAAAGCCTCTTGCAGTAATCCCGCTGGTGTTATTCCCTCAGAGTGATAAACGTGGGCAGGACCACTGAAGCAGCCTGGTGTTTTTGGTGTTTCCTCATATGCTGGGTATAAGAAAGAGAGAGGAGGACAGTGGAAAAGGGGCGAGGAGGGAAGTTCCTGGATGCCTCTGGGAGAGGGAGGAGGTGGTAATGGTGTAGGAGGTCCTGGAGGTAGAATATGACCCTCAGCCTCCTCCATTTCCAGACATCCACCAGGTGTGTGTGGCAGCTCCAACTCCTCAACTGCAGGAGGAGAAAATCTACGCCCAAGCTCCATTTCAGGGTCACTATCAGACAAGGATCCAGTAGGTGTGATGGGTCTAAGGTTCTCAGAATCCTCCAGTGTTTCTGTAATGACTCTCTGGTCCTCTGAATCTGTAGAATATTGTGTCTCCAAATCATCTGAAAGCAGAAAGATCCATGAATTCTGGAACTAACAACTATTTGATCTGGTGATTATTTATTTGATTAGTCTGATATTCCAAATATACAAATTGTCGCTGTTGGGCAGAAACCTTGTCCCCCCCATACATCATTACTATTGGTCACCTTTTACATCTGTCTGTGGGTTATGCAAATATTTAACCAATGAAAAGTATTAAAAAGAGTTTGTGACTAATCCTCGTAACTCCATTAGATCCTCAAACTGTCGGTAAACCCTCAAAACTCTACCCAGCCTCTATCGCGAATGAAGTGCTGCGCATATTTTGGACCGTCTCTGCTTGTTTGCAATGCAAGGGTAAATAATGAACTGGTTCTTTGAATAAGCAGAGCATTTTTACTCAAGAAACACTATATATTTTGTACATAAAGGCTAATGTTTTAAGCTTTTGAGGAGAGGAGAAGAGTGTCTTAGTCTAGCATTTGTCTTTGAGACATTGCCAATACTATCTTAAATAGCCTTAAAAAAGCACTTTGTCTTTAATAACATGAGATTTTGTCCAAATGGCCCACATAGCTAACATTAAACTTTATAAACTGTAAAACGTAATGCGATGCACTTACTTTCTCAGATGCAGACGTTCTAATGACGGACAAAACACGCATGTCCGAAATTTGCTGATCAAAACCCTCTTAACTTAATTTGAGCTTGATTTTGGTCAAATGTTAATAATATTATGACACATGCAAGTGTCGGACCATACATAAAGCCACAATATCAACTTTGACAATACTGTGTTTAATTATTTAAAAAATACCGTTTTTTCATTTTCAGGTTTTTTTTTTTTTTTATGCGAACCACACTTTTAGGGCTTTGTGTTCACACTTGAGTTTACAAGAACTAACAAACCTTTACAGTAACCATAAATTAATTTAAATCCCTCCACTTGAGTTTGCATAGGGCACATCTCCACTGTTTTTGACCAATTCAGTATAAAATAATAATAATAATTGTGATTTTTATTGTAATTATTATTGAAGGTGATTTCTGATCAGTGAACCTTACCTGACAGTCCTCTGTATGTAGGAGACGGTGGGCTTGGCAGCTCTGACTCCTGCTCTGAGAAGAATATCACTGGGTCTGGGAGCTTAAATTTGTTTGTTAAACAGTGTTTAACTGGGTCCTGTAAGGTGTATCTGAGAGGCTCAGATAGTTTCAGACCTTGCATGTACACTCTTACACTCAGTTCCTCTTCTGGATCCTCTGATCTCCTTGGATTTAAATCTGCAAGAGCAGAAGCACAAATCACATTTCAAATGACATGAATTACAAATTGCATCAACACTGATGATATAGACATTTCTTAAATGTTCTGCTACACCAACTGAGGTCAGAAAACTATCTCTGACATACAGTAACTACAAGAAATTAAGAATTCTCAGAAAGAGAATACTGAATTTATACTGAATTAATGTAAACTTCAAATAATAAACCACTAGTATTAGAGTGGATATTTTTTATTACTAAATGTCCAGTTCAAATTTAGTTATGACCTAGAATCTCTAAAAAAAATATCAATATACAGATAAAAAAAAGTATGTCTTTGTTATGCATGATGGTTTTGTTTTCATTTTGGAAACATGGAGGTTGATTTGTGCTTTATGTGAAAATAGAAAATCAATAAACTAACCAAACAAGTCATGGTCCACAGCACTTTCAACTGAATCTGGAGCAGAAGGGGTCACAGGAGGGCCGAGATCTTCTTCACAGTGTGTGAAAGACAAGTAAAATGGAGTGTGAATCATCTCTTGGTTTTCCTTATTATCCTCATCTGAAGAAATCCATATCTCTTCTTCTATTCTCCTGTCCTCATGTAGAGTTTCAGGAAAAGATCTTTCACCATCCAACTGATCTTCCTCCCCAGAAGAAAGACTGTCTGAGGAGTCGTCGCTTCTGTCGTCTGAGGAGTCAATAACAGATGGAGAAAAAGCTGAGGAGTCCGAGACAGTTCTGGGAGAGACTAAGGAGTCGTATCCTTGGCTTTTAGAAGCAGACGAGTTTGAACTTGTATGGCTGATGGTATCTGGAGGATAAAAAGAGGACTATAAGTTGTCATACATGATATAGAAAATATAATTATTTTAAAATGGTTAAATATTATATATGTAAATATAATATATACAAACACTACCGTATGAAAGTTTGGGGTCAGTAAAAATGTATCATGTTTTTGAAAGAAGTATCTTAAGCTTGCCAAGGCTGCATTTATTTGATGAAAAATACAGTAAAAACAGTAATACTATTACATATTAAACTAACTGTTTTCTATTTTAATGTAATTTATTCCTGTGATGGCAAAGCTGAATTTTCAGCATCATTACTCCAGTCTTCAGTGTCACATGATCCTTCAGAAATCATTCTAATATGACCATTTGCGGCTCAATAAACATTTCTTATTATCATAATGTTGAAAACAGTTGTGCTGCTTAATATTTTTGTGGAAACCATGGTAAGTTTTTTTTTATTCTTTGATGAATAGGAAGTTCAACAGATCAGCATTTATTTGAAATATATTTATTGTGTAACATTATAAAGATCTCTACTGTCAATGTTGATATTTTTAGCATCCTTGCTGGATAAAAAAGCATTAATTTCTTTCTTTTTTAACGTACTGCCTCAAACATTTCAGTGGTAGTGTTTTATATTTGTATGTAAATTAAATATTATATTATATACATTATTATATATAATATATAATTAAAATAATTATTTTATATAATAATTAACAGATTTCAATGAAACCTGAATCTGAGTAATCTTCATCCTCTATTACACAGGCATCACTCTTCTTCTCTTTATGTACTTCATCAGCTTTCATCTCATCAACCTCCTGAAAAACACAATAGACACCAAACATGTTCATTAATGGCAGGGGTCAATTATCAACTCTCCTAAATACAGTGTTATCTCCCAAGCAAACATCACAATTTCTGCTCAAAAATCAATATTTCTTTTTATACGTGCATCTGTATTTCAAATAAGTGAAACAGTACCTGAGCAGACACGTCAACTTCCTTAGATTCTGGATCCTCCACCTTCACAGAATTCTCTTCATCTTCTTCCTCCTCACTTTCTAACACCATTGGCCTGGAATGCCTGCGTTTCACCATGGTCTCTTCACTGGCATTTTTGGTCATGTCCTCTCCAACATTATCTAGGGCTGTTTGCTGCTCTAACTCTTTAAGAAATAAATGTTGACCATATTTTTTTCAGTGTACAAGATCTACTTAAACTTTATACTGTGAGATAGAAATTCACAATTTAAAGATATGTCACATTGAAATAAAGTCTAACATTTCCATAGTTAGATCCTTTTTCCACACTCAAAAAGGTTTTTCTAACTCCATGTGAAAAAGCCAATGCCAAACTGACCTTCTTCCTCAGTTTGTTCAAGACCAGGAGAAGGACAGATCCTTTTACCATCAGTGGAGTCCTGACCTAATGGATCCTTCCTTTTTAACTGAGCATAATGGAAAAAATAATGAAATCACTTAATGATTCTCAATCAGGCAGCCTCAGCAAACTTCGAGGGGGCCTCAAGAAGACTTACAATTATATAATATAAGACAAAGCAATCCCTAAAGACAACTGAAAATCAAATTCTAAATACTTCTTATTTAAATTCACCCCTCCAACAACCCCAACACCTATTTTTTTCTTTTTCTTTCTTTGAAGAAGCATGGCTCCCAGGATCTTGAAAAACCTGGATAAACAAGGTAGCCTTATTTTTGAACTTATGATTTCTAGATTTGGAAAGGTTAGGTAAATTAATCAAATTGTGTAAATCCATGGTAATTGTTATAATGTAAATTCATTTTTGTAGTCAAGCTGTAAAATATTTTATTGGGTAGAAACTGAATAAAAAATTATTTTACAAATTCCGCATATCACTGGAAAATTCATGGGGCTGTTGAATGTTTTTGTGGACAATGGGGGGCCTGGGTGTGAAAATTTTGGAGAACCACATCTTCATTATTCATTACAGTTATAAACCTCTGATAAATTTCCATTTCATTATAGGTGTTATTTTTTATCCCAAAATAATAGTGCAGGCAATACCAAAGTGATTAGCATGCATTGCTCTACAGAAAACATACTAACATACTAAAACATATATATATATATATATATATATATATATATACATATGAAGTACCATATTTGTACCTTAAATGATGGTAGTTTAATGGCACCTCGCAGACTCATTATTTTTCCTGTGCCCAATACAGAGCCTTCTCCCCGAGCAGTCATTCTCAAGCATTGCTCCATCGTTTTAAGCTTGATGCCTTTATTTCCTCCTGATTTAACAGATGGGGCAGATACCTGGTGGGGCACAACATGATATATATGAAAATAATGTTGCAATGGTAATGGAAGTATAGATCGACTCAACACAGTTCATCACTACAGTTGAAATAAGAAACAAATCCCACCTTAGCTGTCTGTTCTTTGTCATCCCACCACTGATCAAACGCTTTGTAGGCCACAATCTCAATCATCCTGCGATGTATGTCTTTCTTTACGATAGCCCGCAGCTCTGCAGCAACAACAGCTAGAACTCCATCTACTGTGGCCTTTTGGGGCAATTCTTTCATAGGGACGTACCCCGGTGGGGGCACTGAAGGGTCAAACCTGGGCATAGGGGGAGGAGGCCAAGGTGGTCTGAACCTTAACATGGTAGATGAACACCCAGCGGAAGGGTAAGGTGGGCGATGAGTCATGAAATTGAAAGGTGGGAATGAGGTTTGCCCATGTGTTATTCTAGTAGGGATAGGAAGAGGTATTGCACTACTCTGCCAGTTAGGTGATCTACAGACTTGCTTGATCTTTGGAGGAGGGTACAATGAACAAGAAGTCGGAAGAGTGTATCCAGGTAACAATGGAGAAGGGGGACCCAGTTTTGTTGTCATATTAGGAGGCACAAGGGAGGGGTAGTGAGCAGATGGTGGAATAAGGATTGGATGCGGGGGCATTTGAGGAATTGTAGGGGTTAAAGAGCTCCTGTTAGTGCAGATCACTGGTATACTAGATGGCTGATCTGAAGTATCTTCATCTTCTTTTAGGTTGACCTAGGGAAAAGATTAATATTGATGTAAATGCTTAGGGTTGTCTGCCATTCAGAATTTAATTGAGAATTCCTTTTATATTTTAAATCAATTCCAGAATTTGAACTAAGGCAGCAAACAAAAGTAGATGGCAGTCTAGTTCTATCAATCACTTACAGTAGTGCTAGAGGATATCTTGGACAAAGGCTTCTTGATTGATTGAAGTTCATGTTCATCTTTTGCCACATCACAGAGTGGAGTGAAACTCGCATCCTCAAGGCTTTCTCTTGGATGAGAGTATGTATTGAGATGGGAGCCTGTATTATTTGCACTAGATGATGTTTGGTCACAATTTAGGACAACATCTATGGAGCAAGAAGGAGAGTGGCTGGAATCATGCTCTTCAGTAGCAGTCTCTGAGTCTGAACTCTCTTGGTTCAAAAGGGGCAGAACTGGACTTCCAGCACTAAGAAGCATCTGGATGCGAGAGTCTAGGCTTTCAGGCTTTGATTCCGGAGCAGGAGATTCAGGAGAAGGACACTGCACTATGGGGTCTGAAAGATCTTCTGTGGTTTCAGAGGAAGGACACAGTTTTGGGGTATATGAGCAGGAAGATTGGGCTTGTGGTGGACAATAAGTTTGGTTCACCTCTTGAGTTTTGCAAGATACTTGGGAAGCAATTCCATTGAAAATATTTTCTGAGGCATTTGCATTTATCTGCATATCAGAATGAATGTGATGAACATCCACTCCAATAGCCTTTTGCGGCAATCTTTCTAAATTTGGAAGTGATGGTGGATCTTCAGCAACATATCTATTATTAACACTGAGGCCCTTGACTGAGCCAGTAAAGGTTTGGACTGTGAGCTTATCTGAATGTGATGGTGTGGTTGGACTTTCCAGAAATTTATTAAAAGGCACTTGATTGGCCATAGGTACAGAGCGGTGCTGACCTCCTCTGTATACAGGTCTATGTATATAGTGGTGTTGTGGTCTACGGTTGTATGCGTTTTGGTACTTGCTCTCGAGAGGTCTGACCCGGTGTCCTCCACGAACATGGTTACTAAGGTGATAGTTGCGTCTTGGAGTTCTTTGCCTATTCGAGAAGCTACTGTTTTGAGAGGGAGCTCCACCTAGCATCCAAAAGTTTTGCACAGCACCTTGAATAATGCTAGGTTTATTTGAGACTGGTTGAGTCAAATGACCAGACTGTTGCTGTGAAATGTTTGGGATGGATTGTTGAATAAAAGGGACATTGAAGGCACTGGTTGTCAGCACAGACTCATTTGGGGTCCTTTCACACTGAGGTGGTGTGCCTGGTCTACTGTGGGTCATAGAAGGCGTGCAAGGGGTATCTTGATATTGAGGGGTCTGCCAGAAGCTATTAGGTGTATCCTGATGCATGCTGGAGTAGGCAGTATCCATGGATAAAGGTGTAGAACAATCCAATGATGGAGAGCCATTACATATTGAGGATAATGATGATAGTGTGTACGACAGCTTCTTCAGTGGTTCACACTCCTGAAAGATTGAAAGAGATTTACAAGTGAACTAAAGCAATTTTAGACAAGTTGCAATATAAAAACCTGAATTTGCAATGGCAAATGCACTTTCTGTATACTTTGTGAGAATCTCTTCTCTAACCATTGTATGTCTCTTCTGATGTAACAGCAAAGTTTTAAACCATAAATGTTAAAGGTTAAAACCAATATAATATAATATAATATAATATAATATAATATAATATAATATAATATAATATAATATAATAACAAAAAGCCATCCCTCCACATATAGTAAATGTACTTAAGCCAGAGGGATTCAATTAAAGTTCAATTAAAGAGAGGTCAGGTCTCTATATTTCCTTCCCAGCAAAGGTATGGACTATGGACAATACTTTTTTGGAATTGTTATTTATACAGTATATATAACTACCCAGAGGCACTTTTTTTTTTTACAGAACGTGCACTTGTGTGTACTTGCAGTGTACCTACCTAAGAAAGTACTGGTTAATATAAGGTAACGACATGGGTTATGGTTAGGTTTAGGCGTTGGTTCAGGGTTAGTAATTATTACCCGGTTATATAGTATGTACATGGGGAACAGGACTGTAAAATAAAGTGCTACCATATTTCCACCTGGGCAGCAGTACTACTTTGTAAAAGAAAAATATCTAAAACAAAATAGTCATCAAAGATGAGGATATTTGTAACGTTTAGGCAAGGACAAAGACAGGTAAGAATCCAGTTGCAGCAGTATTTTTTGAAACCGAAAACAAAGATAATCCAAATACAGGATCAAAACCAGGAACAGGAGCAGGAACATGAAATATAATTAAAAGAGAAGGAACTCAGCAGCTTCACACAACATGCAAAAACAACAACCGACAAACCAAGACTGAAACACAGGGGTATTTATACACAGGAAGAAACAAGTTAACGAGGTAACGAGACACACCTGGGTAGACTAATCAACAGGGAAAACTACAAGGAACTACAACATGGCTCTCAAGACAGGAAGTAAAACAAAAATCCCAAAACCTACACAGAGAACATTTGACAATATTGGGTCCCAAGAGCCAAAGCAGTTTGAGTCTGAGAATAAAAAAAATATATATATTTCATCAGTTGAGCCGAATTGGATATGAATATTAAAAGGCAAGATCAGGTGTTGTATTAGGCTATTATTATTTTACATTTAGATACCCATGTATGGCAGGCCATATGACAGGAAAAATACTGTGTGGGTTCAGGGTTTTCCTCTTGGAGTCTGGACCATTTTTATATTTTACTAAAAACAAACAATGTACATAATAATCAAAACACTCTCATTATGAGCAGAAAACAAAGTTAACTAGTAATTCCAAAGTTTTAGTTGTCTTTCCTTGCCATCTACAAATAATGTTCCCAATTATAACATAGTTTTTATAAAATGTTCTTAGCATGCTAATTAATAGGCCTAATGCTAAATGTGGATTTAAAAAAAAAACATCTTGTCACAAACCTGATTTAAACGGTCAGAGCCATATACTGTATGACAGATAAAAATAACTATATTTACTGCATTCTCGTTTTATGAAGCGTTTTATCGAAAGTATCAAAAAAATAAATTGTTGATAAAATAACAGAGAGAGAGAAGCAATGCGCATGGAACGGAAAGGGCTTGAATGAAACGTGTTTGGCTTTAGATTAAAATATTAGATGAGCGTTTGTGGTGTGAACTGCTCCGTTGTTTTGATGCGCTGCCCACTTAATCTGTGGAAAAGTTTTTGTCTCACGGTCCGTTTGGAACCAAGCCGGGGTTCGGAACCGGACCGAGTTCCGCTATTTGAGGATTCCTGATTTAAGCGAACTATTTTACATCCCTTAAAGATAAATAAATATTTTTTTTTATTTGCTGAAATAACCGGTTTCAGCAAATGTGAAAAGAGATTAAATAATCACACATTTTTAAGGGTGCTGAAAGGTGAGATAGCCTATCACAGATTAATAGGGGCTTGAGAAAGGGGGTGAAAAAGAAAAGAAATGCCTATGGTCTTGTACTCACAGTGAAAGAGTCAGTGATGAAAGATGGTGACTGGGGTCCCCAGGCCTCTTCTCCAACAGGGAGAGTAAAAGGTGTATATAAACCACTAACAAGCATCTGGAAGTATCGGTTCCTCTTCACACCTAAAACCAGTCAGTCAATAAAGATCATGAATGATATAATGCATGCAAATGCAGTAAATGTGTCTGCATAGACATGTTTATGAAAACCTTTATTTGGAACTGATAAGGTAGTAAGAAAATAATTTAGAAGTAAGAGATGAAAAAATGTATTTACCTTTGGGGTCAAACTCCACATGAATGTTGTTTCCCATCACAGAAGTGTTGTGGAGGTTTTTTACTGCATTATTTGCTGCCTTCACAGATTCAAAAATGACCTTTGCTATTCCTAAATGCTTCTTATTTTTCGGGTTATATAAAACTTTCAAATCTTGAACCTCTCCAAAGTGTTTACACATTTCAGACAGGAATCCATCTCTAATGTTGTCATTAAGCCTTGCAAATGTCAACTCCTTCGGCGCTCCAACATAATGCTCATCAACCTAAAAAAGAGATTCATTGACATATTATGGCATTATTTTATAAATCCTAGGGTCCCTAAGGCAATGTAAAACAAGCATCAGATACACTCCTGCCCATTGTTTATTTGCATGAATTGTATTGTATTTTTATATAAACTGTTTTTGCTCTGGTCAAATTCATCCCAAACACAATGTTACAATACTTTATCACAATTCTACTTTGGATGATTTAGGTCAGAGAAACTAGATAGATTTAAATAGATTAAATATATTAAAATAGGTTAAATAGGAAAACAACAGGTTAGTTTAGCAATTATAAATAAAACAGTAGCCTAATACATAGAACATTTTAAAAAAAAATTCTCTTGGACTCCAAACATAAAGAATGTCAGTAGCCTATCAACAGAAAATAAGGGTTATACAAAAATGTAATATATGGCCATATATGTACTTATATTTTAAATAGCATGACATATATCTATACATATATTTGACTTACTGACTGAGAACACAATATATGCCTGCAACATATGAACATTTATGTGTCCAAACATGTGAAGAAAATATTTCAGTTCATCCATATATGATACCATATATCTGCATATATTACAGTATAGTATTGGTTTCTCGCATATATGGACAACATTAAGTATAAATATGTGACATACATATTTGTTTTCCACATATTTAATAAATGTATGTAAACATACATGCATGTGATACTGATGCATTTTTAAAGCTGTGGCATATGGTTATGGTACTTTGTGGATGTATTTGTCAAAAATGACAAAGAAAACACTGCATTATTAGAAGCATATTTGTATCCCTAATATAAGTGAAAGTATGTACTATGGAAATAAGTTTCATATATGTCTATGTGTTTTACATATATGAATTTTGCATATATTCTCATATAGGCAGCAGAGATACATGGGCACTGACATTATATATGTAATTTACATATATTTACATTACATTTCTGTATAATGTTTATCATTTTAAAAACGTTGCTTTTACTGTAGGCAAAACATTACACAATGCTTTAATTTGATGCTGTATCTAATACTAACCTTGAATTTGGGGACCAGGAGATCTGTTTCTTTGAATTTTGTCCAAAAACGAATAATTCTGGGATCTCGAACAACATCCACAGGGAAACATCCAGGATGCTGACAGACAACAATTTAGTAAGCTTCAATTGTACATTGAAAAATGCAACTAGACTGTATTTGATTTTAAAAAAATGACATAGGTCATTAAGTTTGATAACTAAGCATTATGTTAACGTTTATATAAATATTAGTAGCCTAGGCTATTGTTGTTCGCCTTGAAATCTCACCGGTGCGCTGAAGTGCTGTCCATCATATCGGTACAGTTTCTGACTTCCGCTGCTCAAATCCGGATCAATAATCAGTTTGTAACAACTCCAGTTTGGAGTTGTATCTTCCAGAGGATCAAAACTACCGGTTTTTAATAATGTATCTAAATTGGAGAATCACAGCACACGATGAAAAGGACTGTTTCTACACAACGGAAACTGTGGTTGAGTAGCCTACCGCATATATAGCCTAAGTAGGCCTACATTACCACATATTTTGATACACCTTTATTTCTTACCGTTATCTTTCCGTTGACCCTCCTTTTCGACGCTTTCGAACATGATTCGCAGTCATTGTACAATGTTAGTAAATTTCTCTTTATAGGACGCTGATTAAAAACGATATTTCCTGTAAATATCAGAAGGCTGTTGTCAGGAATACACTGTAGGTCTTACGTGTCCCCCAAGAGAAGCAGCACATCACTGCTGCACAACAGGTGGGAGGAACCTGCCGCCACACCCGCACTGTCATCAGGACAGATACAGAAAAAAAAAAAAAAAAAAAAAAAAGTCACTGTGGATCTGCAGAATCCTGCAACTGATGTTCAATATGAACAACACAAAATGTAACCAAGACACACAAATTCTAACGAAATCTGCTAGGGTAAATTATTGGATACAAATATTGCAATAATTATTAGGCCTGTTTGTTTGTTGGACACACGACTGTTCATATAATCTGTATAATAATAATAATATTGATAAACCTTTATATTTTTACATAGAGAGTTAGAACAACTTCTACCTCAGGAGGATTGTGGTCATGTGTGAAATTGATTTTGCTAATGTGATTTGGTAGCTGGGTAACGGTGTTAAATTACTTAATGTTACTACATTTGATCTACCAGTAAGGATAAAATCTCCTGGGATGGGGAAATGTGGGTACTTTCCAGCACAGTCACAACATGGCTAATACACTCTCCAAAAAGATGTTGTTGGAGGATGTAATGAATGGCCATGAAAATACTTTGACTGGCTGATTATAAAACAATGCACTGCATGACCATTCCCTTTTGGACCACATTTAGAATAACATAATTGTTACATATACTTTTTTGGATTTATTATGACTATGCCTAAACGCAAACAGAATTGTAACTTGATTCTTAGCCATGTAATTACAGATATAGGGCCAATTCTGAATTGTCCAAAATTGACCATGGCTGGACCATGTGATTGTTACGGAATGGCTGTGTCAATGAAGCACACGACGAAGGATGATTCCAGAAAATAGTATTTTAATCAAAACCCAATAAAGGAACAGGAAGAGAAACTCAAAAACAACCATCCAACAAAGACGACGACATGACAACTAGACAGAACAAGACTTAAATACACAGGTGATAGGGAGGAACTGATTTTCAAGATAATTGACATGCAGCTGAACCAAAAGAACTAATGAGGGTTACTATGGGAACAAATTAATGACAAAAAGATTATACAAAATAAACAAAAAGACATGTATAAGTGATGTTCATTGCTACAAACTCTGTCAATGTCTGTGCACAATTTTCATTTCATTTGGCCCTGCTGGTGTGTGCAGATTTGGCTACTATCTGACTGAAACCAAACTAAAACACACACACACACAAAAAAACTAAGGGGCCATTTATACAACACTGTTTTCAACTAAAATTGGAAAACGTTTTATGCTTTTTGGCATTTTGGGGGCCTGAATTTGCAAACTTTTTAAAATGGGTTTCAAAGTGCAAGTTTTTGAAAACGATGCCATTGTCTCGGTGCAAACTGCAAAATGTGCATGCACATGCATATTACGTCATGTGTTCAGTCGTGTAGTTTTTCTTTACAAAGTGACATCGCCAACTACTGGCCTGGCATGGTTTTTAATACAAATTTTTAATAGGATCAGTGTGAACAGGGATAATTTTCGTTGTCATCTGTACTTAAAAAACGTAAAGGAAAAACGTTTTAGTTTTTTGTACATCTTTGTCGTTAAACCGTGCCCTAAAAACATAGAAATAACCCTGACATTATGGCTGGAGGCGGAGCCAGGGGACTGGGCGGAGCTGGAGACCGGAAGACCTGAGGCAGATTCACAAGTTAAGGATGACAGCATACTCACACCAGGCTAGCTTATATACATTTTATTAGGCCACAGGTAGGCTACGAAACCCTGGTTTCACAGACAAGGTTTAAGCTTACCCAGCGAACACAGAACGTTGGCACAACGTACCCAATCTTCTAACAACGTTTTAACAACATGGCCAAAAGGTTGCTATAACTACGTTGTGTGGTGAAGGTTGTTACAGCGTTGTCACAGTGTTGACATTGAACCACCGTTCAGGGCCATTACTTAAGGTTGTGCCTTGGGTGTGTGGACAACCACTGGACGACATATGTACTCGTCACCCCAACAAACACAGAACGCTGGCACAACGTACCCAACCTTCTAACAACGTTTTAACAACATGGCCAAAAGGTTGCTATAACTACGTTGTGTGTTGAAGGTTGTTACAGCGTTGTCACAATGTTGACAGGGCCATTGCTTAAGGTTGTGCCTATGGTGTCTTGACCATAGACTGTAAAAAAAAGATACCACTGGGCTACATATGTGGGTACTTGTCACTGCCCCGAAGCGCGAAAATCAGCCTTTTAAATTTCATCTGACCGTTGGGCCGTCTCATTCTTCATCAAGCAAGGATACATGAGAATTGCATTTAATTTACATCAGCTAAATAAGATACGTAATTATTCAAACACAACCTACAACTTGGAAGCACTTCGACTTCGGCGCAGTAATATCTTCACTAGAGGGAGCGGGGGCCGGTGAGAGGATTTTTCACGAGTGAAGATATTACTGCGCCGAAGTCGAAGTGCTTCCAAGCACTTGCTATGGTATTCCGCCATACAATATAGTTATCCATTTTACACGCTTAGAAAAGCGCAATGTTTTGTTTTGTGTCACCGTCCTAGGTCGAGTTACACTACGCGAGTAACTGTATTTAAATAGGGAAAACGTGGAGGTTTGGTAGCTTCTCTGCTTGGCACATATTGAATGAACTGGGCTAACAAAGTTTCGCCGCAAGACAGAGCGATTTAGTGCACGCACTGAGACGAGAGAGGTATGTATCAACTCGTCTTAGTTAAGGGAATAACATAGTTTAATATGAAAAAACGGTGGAGTATCCCTTTAAGCGTAGCCTACTTGTTGCACGTTAATGTTTTTCCTTTTTTTGTGTGTGGAAACACACAGAGAAAAAAAATGTTTTAACTGCTGGCACACCTGTTTATTTTTTCCTTTGATTTGTCGACTCATTCATTTCTTTGCTAGATTTTCTCATGTCTGCTCATGCTAGGTAACGTTATTCCACTCCCTGATTATGTTTGTTTGTTTTTTCTCACAAATGTATGACTTTTGGAAGTGCAATTTGATTACCATATGCAGTTTTAATAAAAGTTGAATTAGCTAACCTTCTATGTAATTTTTACTCTTCAAAGTGTACACTTGCAGGTGTTGATTATAATGAATGTACTTTTAGGCCCATAAATCATAATAAGGATAAACAATATTTTAAAAGTATATAATTATCTAACATATGACATTAAAAATTAACCACAAAACATAACATGCTAAATGGGGGATATCTACATATAGCATAGAAAAATTAATTTTGTCAGAACGTCGTCTCTCAGTTGCTGAATGTCGCGTAACAACGTTGCGGCGCCGATACCGTGGGTGCTCCGGGGCTCGAGCACCCACGGAAAATACCGAGCACCCACGTGTGCCAAACTGCCAGTTACATTCATTTAAAATTAAACATTGCAGTTGGTGCTATGTGAAGCGTCTGTCACACTGTGATTGGTTATGTCGCTGTCAGTCGCCTGCTCCATATCCTATCCACCAATCACAGCGTTTCTCGGATGAAAACGCCTCTTTAGTGACCCCGCTCTGTACGCAGAGACACGTACGTTCCTCCTGAAGAATTAACCGCAATGGTGAGTCAACAAATATATTTTTTACTGTGTGGACTTGTGTGACCGAGTCCTGCACGAGTTCAGGTGACCCACAAATTTTGCTCAAACGGGTGCAGGTTGGGTCGGACACGGGGGAAACACGGGTCTAAACACGGGCTTAAATTAACAATCACGTGCAAACGTAAAACATATGCACATTTTTAGCAACACATCTACAAAAATATGCCTGTATTTCAAGTTAATAAAATAATTTAAAATCCACATCAGTTTATTTGTGCCCACGCGACACGCCCTCCCAGGAGTCTCTATAGGCTACCTACTTTCACTTTTAAAAAGTCATCATAACCGCGCGCGCGATCTGCTTGCAGTCGTCGAGATGGATGCTGAGGAGGTGAAGAAAATAATAGCTAGTGGAGATGGTAAAGTTGTCGACAAAACTGAAGAAAACAATGTTGTGAATGGCTTGCTGCATGCATTTTCGGATAGCCGCAAATGTGGAACTTCATCGCTGAGGAAGCACGCAGATAACTGTTACTGTGGTAACAAACCAAGCCGTTCTATCGAACAGTATTTGCTTTAACACTGTTCAGTATGTGTGGTGTGCAGGGCGTGATTGAACCCAACATTGTCAGATGTTGGCTAGACGAAATTGCGTGGCAGATATAGTATTGTAGCCGCGTCTGTTCGACTGGTAAAATGTTATAAGGCTACTCAGTTTTGTGGTAATGTTAGCCATGTTCTTCATGTACCGGATGAAGTTGTCATTGTGTTAATGGTTGTGTGATAACTTCTGTATGATCTGGCAATAAACAATAACATTTTTGTAAGTGTGATAGTACTGATTTTATTTCGGGTCGGGTCGGGTGCTGATTTAAATTAGTGCTGCTGTCGGTAAACGGGTCGGATGCAGTTTTAAGAACTGCGGGTTTACAAAATCGGACCTGTGCAGGACTCTGTTGTGTGACATTGATTCTTAATTTCCCACGAAGCTGATCGCGGTTACGTGTCAGTTAAACTTTTCATCTCCAATCCTGTCTGTATTTGTGAGAAGTGGCGCTGTCCTGAGTTGAAAGATAGCCTACTTTACGGCTTTATTATCAAGTAAATAGGTGTGCGTGTTCGTGTCGGCCGCTGTCCATTTTCTAAGGTTCTGAAAGACTCATGAATATTCATTAAGGAAGTCATCCCTGATTGGTCTTAACCCCAGTGACGGGTAGGTTTAGGGGTAGGTCATCAGACCCCCAGTCAAGAGTATAGAAGTAGGCCTACCAAGAGGCGAAACTCCGTTGCAGTTTTGACAACAGCCACTAGGTGGCACTTCGGTAGCGCGGCAGCCATTTTGGACTGAACCAGCGGCTTTACCGTTAGCACAACTACTGTATACAGCATTAACATTATGAGTGGAAATAATTGGAAACAAAGAAAACAGTGTTCTGCCATCAACTGCAACAACTACCAGTGTACAACCAATCAACTAGCATTTCATAGATTAGATCCAGAGAGGTAAAGTAGAAAAGGTTTTTATTAACGTTAAAGTGAGCTAACGTCAACGATAACAGGTGCTGTAACGTTAATGTAAGCTATCCCATAACCGCAGTAACAGTTTGCTAACGTTATGTATTTGGTCGAAATTGAGTCAAGACTCGAAGTGGGCTTTTTAAATCGCATACTTTAAGAGATATATAAACACCTAAACTGGCAAATGACCGCTTGATTAATTCATTGTTATCACTAAATTATCCTTTTAACTGTCACCTTTTTTTCGCATAAACATGAAAATCACTATCCAAACTTAAATAGTTGTAATTCAAGAATGCTTTGGAATATAGACCTATGGTTGGTCTTGTTTTAAAGAAGACATTTGTCAGATTATTGTTGAAGTGAAAAAAAAGTATGAAAGTGAAACTGAAAAAAGTTATATAAGTTTGAGTTTATTAAAATGTACAAATTTAAACATAGAATTATTTATATTTTATATAAAATATATATATTACAAAATATATTTTACTCTATAACTGCAAGAAAAGGAAAGCAAAAAATCTGAACAAGTTGTGTTCCACATTTTATGTTGATCTTTCTCTCGCTCCCTCACCCTTTCTGCCGTGTGCTCTACACGGTTTGGAGCATGCGCGCTCTTGCTCGCTCGCTCTAGATTCCGGGAGATTTTAGCTAATTTGTGGGCATCAGGGAGCTGCTATCAATATGCGGGAGACTCCCGGAACTTAATTTAACCGCTTTTGAATTTGAACCGGTATCGTTCATTTCTATGACAGCTGTGTTGCGTTCAGTCCAAGATGGCGGAGCTGCAGCTCTGCGCATGGGTGCGTTTGTTGCAATGGAACGTTCTATTGAGTTTCGCCTCTTGGTACTTCTATACTCTTTGCCCCAGTGGCGGGTAGGTTTAGGGGTGGGGTTAGGGGTAGGTCATCAGACCAATCAGGGATGACTTCCCTAATGAATATTCATGAGTCTTCCCCTACCATCCTGGGAAAAAAAATATCGCGGCCCGTTCTTCGTACGTCGCTAACTCACTTAGCTGGATTTGATTGTTGTCGATTTGGTATGATCTTGGATGGTTTCGTTCTTCGTACGTTGTTTAAAACATCCGAGATAAAATTACACATCTAAGATGATATCATCGTGCTAATCATGATCTGGCTAATTAGGTTCTTCGAACACACCTGCCGGATATGATTAGTATCGCTGGATTGAGTTATCTGAGATAATTGCGCGTTCATGCGCTGGTATAAAAGGGGATATGTATCGATAGTAGAAACATTGATCAGCAACGCTGCTATTGGCTACTCAGCGTGGCCAAAGAGCGCGCTCAGTTTTTCTCCTCAGCAGAGCAAGAACTAATAGTCGAAGTTTATTCAGAATTTTAATGTTTAAACAAAACGCCAGGGAACACCTCAAAGTCTGCAAAAGCCAGGAGAGAGGGCTGGCAAAAAGTAGCAGACAATTTAAATCTGTTAGAAGTGGCGATGTTAGATGTTTTTATCACTTAATAGCCTATATTTTTGTATTTTAATAATTGCATAATTACTTTGTTCATTGTAATGTCAGAGTCGCCACACGACATGGGAACAAATAAAAGTGAAGTAGAAAAATATTCTACATAATGGTAATTTTTACCATTAATCCCACCAAAGGCACTGTTAAATAAATGGTTGTCTGTTTATTAAAGCAACCAAGAAAAAGGCTGAGAAAAAAGAAAGAAAAGATCTTAGTAGCCTACACTGTAAAATACTTTTTGCTGCATTAAATTAAGGCCGTATAGTCATTTCAACTGTTAAATCTTGAGTAATGATGAATTGCTTTGACTTGTGGAAGTGAAAACTGATAAACTTAATATGTTAATGTAAAAATATTTTGCAATGAGTTATTGATCACATTTTTTCTGAGTGTAGTTCATTGTAATGACATTGTGTTTTCCTCTTTTGTGCACTTTTACATAATACACCAACACTTGTTCCCAAGAAAGTGGTGTCTGAAATATGTGCAGTAAGTGGACATTTTCTAACTTTCCAAAGGAAAGAAAGTATAAGACTTTGTAATGTCCATTTGTTTCCATTGCACTGGACAGTGAATAAACCCTCTCAGATAACTGTCATATGGAGGAACTAGCCTACCTGCAAGTGCATAAATAACTTTACTTAATTTATACTTGTATGCTTCATGGCTGCAATATAAGTTGCATGATTCCACATCTACAGAAAGGCCTACAGAAGAGTCTGCACAGACAGAGGAGACATAGGCCTACAGGTGGGCAGTGTATAGCCAACTTTTCCTTTTTATTTGTTGCATGAGGCATGTGTCTAATATCTCTTGTTGCAGGCACTTGACCACTGGCTTTTCTTTACAAAGGACAATTGAAATAAAACTCAAGGAACTAAGCATATTTGTCTTTTATTAAACATTTAATGAAAAGTGTTTTTTGGGGGGCAATGTTGTGTAATATGGCACATGCAAAAATGTCACAGGCCCTGTCAGGTGTGCAACCCTCAGACTTTTCAGACACTGAAATCTTCCCTTTAGTTAGCCAAAGTTCATTTCATTGTGTGCCCTTGTCCTGGCTAGAGCTGCATTGTAACTGGTTTGGGTCAGGGAATGGGGTCATAAAACACTTGTCTGCAGGCAGGAACATGTCATAATCACCTATGAAAAAATGCAGTTCTGTTAGGATCAGCATAAGTGTATGTAATACAGTGAGCTTGATATTTAATTGTGGAACTTTCCTTACCACTTTCAAATAATGTGCGTAAATGTGAATCTCTGAAAACGCTTAAGTCATGCACAGATCCTAGCCATTTTGCTTTCACTTTTTTATTTTATTTGATATAATATTACTAATCTGGAATATTAAGAATCACAATAGTAACTGGGCTGCACATTTACATTGTGAACCCCCCTTTCTGTTCACATAGTCCCCTTCATTGAGGCCTTGATGGCAGCCTAGTCTATGGTGGTACCAACCAATCACGTTAGTGAAGCCTGAGTGACATATACTGTAATCGGCATGGTCATGATTGCATGATCTTCATAAAAAATTATGATAGCCTAAAAAAAAAAACTGCTTTAAAAAAAACTGCTTTGCAACATTGGGTCTTAAGTGGCTTGGAAATGCCACAAAAAAACCTAAACCTGTTTTTTTTTAACCTAAAAGCGCCAGGTAAACTCCGAATGACACGACAGACAGCACTTTCCATCAAGTTCTCCGCATCTCAAAGAGCCACTCGCAAATAATCTTAGGGTACAGTTTGTGCTGTAGTTAAAGCCCGACTCCGACAAGTCAAAAAAAAATGTGCGTCTCCAACAAATTAATAATGTAAACGACAATCTCACGAGTCACTAGAAAAAATATATATCTCAGAAAGTGCACTATCGCGCTGCGCTGGACTTCCCGTATCAGCTCCGCTTATAAAGCCGGGATCTAATCCTGTTTACATGAAATAAGCCTGCTCACGAGCAGGTTTAAGCTTGCGCACCTGTTGCTATGACAGCAAGTCCAGGATGAGCGTCGAAGAACCAAACAATCCAAGATCATGCCAAATCGCCAACAATCAAATCCAGCTAACTGAGTTAGCCACGTACGAAGAACGGGCCCCAGGTTTATCTAGTCTGGATAACTGCGTGTGCACGCGTTTCTTAAGCAGCCCTAGAGGTCGATCATAGATCAAATCGATCCACCATCAAACAGCGTATATTTTGTGCTGTTTTATGCAATAGGCCTACTCGTTTTATGCGTTTGAGACATGGTGTTTGCAGAACTTACATTTCACAGGAATATTCTCCATCTGTAAATCTTAGATTTAGAAAGCAATCTTAGAAAGCAAATATTTCCATTTTGCTGCTAAACTTCACATTGAAGCATAGATATAAACACTAGATGTCGCCTTGTATACGGCAGTTCATTGGAACGAATGCGTCAATAGAGCCGCCATCTTGGAACAGGGGAGCCCCTCCTCTTTAATGCATCAGCGTCAATGTAGGCAAAGGTCTAACGGAAATAAAATCACCATAAATCGTCATGAATGCGATTTTCGAGTTTTTATGGTTCGTTCCAACGGTCAGTCATGTATTTATCATTGAGTCCAGAGGAAATTTAAGGTTTTGATATTAAGATAATTACTTCTTTTTCAAAATATAATGCATAGTGCTAGTAGGCCTACGTTTATTAGTCACATTCTTCCACTTGAGTAAACTTAGAATAAACTATTGCTATATAATACATATATAAATGAGCAAAACTTGGCCACTAAATATTTAATATTCAATTATTTTAATGATCACAATTAAATTTTTAATTTTATTAAATTGAACAAGCGCAACATTCAGCATTCAAGCAAATATTCTAAAAGATGTTTTATTAAGAATAATGTTATTTCAACATAATATCTCGTTATTTCGACATAATATGTGTGCGTGCAACAAGCAAGAAGTGCATTTGTAAATCCGGTGACGCGTGCATTGATTTTTATTAATAAACTTCTGACAGTGTCGACTCGGCTGCAGAGATGAAGTTGACGATCGCCATCTCCGTAGTGAACGCGCCTAGAGAGAGAAATGCACATAATGGATTACATAATCAGAGAGTAGCCTAGCTTTTTTCTTTCGTTTTAAATTATTTCGTTTAAAGACTATTTAAGCTTTGTGTATTTGATGTATTTCTCTTGTCTGTGTGAGGCATAGGCTGAGTTTCGTTAAGTTAGGATGAGATGCGCTCCAGTTAACGTGCAATAAGTAAGTGACCGCGCGGACGCCTCCATGATTATATCAACAAGCAATTTGTTGATGAATAAAATTTATTAAAATTAAGATACAATTTATACAAAACGAAATTCACTTTAAAGAAAGGATTTAAACAGTTGACATTTTCACAAATTTCAGTGTCCTTCCACACCTCCATCCCCAGTTTGCAAGGAAAAGAAACAAGCCCTTGAGCCCACTGTCCTTGTGCAAAACGCACACATACATAAGATTTGCGGAATTCTATGTATAATAATCATGGATGTACTGTTTGAAGATTGACAGGGAGAGGACCAGCATACTATTAGGACTGTACTTACAGGTTTTTTTTTTTTTTTTTTCATTAAAAGGTTTGAGTACAATTGGTAAAAAATCAAAAGTTAGGAACAACACAGCACATCACAGCCAAAAGTGGGTATTGAGGATCAACTCCTGCATATTGTACATTTTAAACACAAGAGTTATTTCAAATAATATCTAAAGAATATTCACAGTTCATTAGCTGTGCGAGAATCACAGTTCATTTTCTTCCTCCAAGCAGAGAAATGTACACTGAACTTTTTAAAAAACAACTTGACTACTACCATCCACAGAGTAAATCTAATCCCATGCTGTCTGGTTTTCATTTCGTTCGTGTGAACATCCATACGCAGCACAAAAGTCCGGTATCATCCATAAAATTGAAGTATAGGCGGAGATAGCAGCGTTACCTAGTTACTTCCTATGGCAGGACCCCTGTTCAAAGATGGCGGCGGTTTTGACGCATGTTTAGAACCCCAAGGCGACATCTAGTGTTTATATCTATGACATTGAAGGAGCGCTGCTGCGCGCATGCGCGCCAAAGAGGAGCGCAATAATTCTGACCAATTATACATTTTGCTTGGAAAATTAATAGGCTTTGCGATATTTTATAACACCATAAATATCTTCTAATTATAATAATTTATCTTTAGGATGTTGGATAAGTTGCAGTGAACTTATAGCTCATTACACTCATATATTTTATACTTAAAAAAAAAAAAAAAAATTTGAACAGAAGTAATTCAGGGAAGAATTTTTTAAGAAACCAAATATAATAAAGATACAAAATATAGTTTTGGGTTTAGGACCTAAGCTACTTAACAAAGATGACTTATGCTTATTTAGAATGCTGAGAATTACAGCTTTTAAAGCAATAATAGTTTTTTTTGGAGAAAGCAAGAATGTTTGGTTAGATTTAGTTTATACAGTACATTATGGAGAGGATAACGTGAAATTAAGAGCAAAAGTATACATTTTGAAAAGATATGTGCAACTCTAAAATGAAAGAATATTCCATAAAATTGGAAGCCTACATATTAGCCTACATTAACTAAATAACTATTTGTGTAATTGTGTTAAATGTGTTTGAATTGAAAGACATAATAAAGTACATAATATATATATATATATATTGTTGTGGGATCTGTGAATTCTAAATGGTGTTCCGAACGTACACACACACTCCCAGACACATATGCACGCACACACACACACAAACGTCTAAAGCGCAAAGGACGGAAAGGACGCAAGAATGACCATACATGGGAAACGGAGCTGTCATCACAAGATCCAGCTGATGCAAAAGACCGTTAATGTCGCAAGACTTTGGTTGTGAACGGCCAAGTGTGCAGCTCAGTCAGCTCAGTCATGAGACTGAGTTCCTCTGGAAAAACCCAAACTGTATTGAAACAATGTAACCCAGTTCCGTATAAATATGACTGCATTTTATTGTTAGAGGCTGCATTTTTTATTTTGGTGTCGAATGCATACCTAGAGAGGAATCAAACCTCTTCTAGTATTATCCTGGCTGAATTTCTTTTTGGTTTGAACTGCTCTGCTGTATTGATGTAACTTGGTAAACCTCAGATGAGAACAAGTTCATGTTTACTCGATTTGCTTGAACTGCTGATAAGGTAATTAGTTTTTGTAATATTCACTCATATAGGACTGCCCTGTTGAGATTGAATAAGCTGAAGTTTTATATCCTGTAACATTTTCTTTTTGATTTGCTACAAGTATTGATTTTTGTATTAACAGTGTTTTAATCTTTTGTATAAATAAATTTTTATTTCTAAAGACAATCACTGTGAAGTCTTACTTCAGCTTTTACAAACAGTTCTAATAGCAATAGGCAGAGCAATACATTAATCCTTTATCATCGAAGATATACAAGGGTTCCAAGAGCGATTCAGCTGGAAGGTAAGCATGCTTTTAATTCATATGTCTTGTTAGTAATGTTTATTATTGTTTCCTTGGGTGTGTAGGGACTACACTTAGATTTACTGGTATAAATGATAACAAGCTAGTTGAGGGAATTATTTCCTATTCTGACCTGACAGCAAAAGATCACCTAGACACATTGATACTAGGGGTTAATCAGGAACGTGAGAGCAATACCAGATCTCACCACAATATAATATATATATATATATATATATATATATATATATATATATATATATATATATATATATATATATGCTAAAATTTTTGTTGTTGGACATTAGATGTGCCTTATTTAGAATTTTAAATCTACAAAAGTATTTTTATGATAGAAATAACTGTAAAGGGACTATTGTAATGGGGTTAATCAAGTGTAGGCTAATATAGCCAATTACTAAGCGCAGATTCATCTTACCAGTTAAAATGTAGTCTGTGCTTTTGTAATTATTTATTTTAAATGTTGTGATTTTTAACTTCTGCTTTAATAAGTGTTTTTTTTTTTTTTTTTGATTGTAATGTTCTAATGTTCTTCTAATAACCATAAAAATGTACTATAGCTGCCAAATAAAACCAGAGAGAAATGTATTCATAAATCTTTAAAACTATCTAATTAAATCTTGGGCACAAAATATATAGCCTATATTTGATAAATGAGACACTATAGACCTACAAACGTGTTAAATTATATTGTATACTATCAATTGTTTATGTAAAAAAAAAAAAAAAAAATATATATATATATATATAGGCTATATATATATATATATATATATATATATATATATATATATATATATATATATATATATATATAACAACGTTAACAAACATTTTATATACAATTTAACATGTTTGTAGGTCTATATTGTCTCATTTATCATTGTAGCCTTATTTAAGTTGATTTTCTTTACTGTATGTTTATTTTTGGACTGATAATGGTTAATAAAGTCAAATAATGGTATGAGAGAGTGTCAGTCATTGTGTTCCTATTGGTCGGTGTTAGAGGATCTGTGTAACAACTGAGGCTTAGCCTGACAGTTAGCTTGCCCTGGACCAGGCTAGTTTCCCAGCATAAGTTGCCAGAGTAACTGAGTTCGAACTATTTTAAGTTTGCTTTATGAAACAAAATCAACCGACAATAAGTCTGACTAACCAAAATAAGCCTGGCTTGTATTCTAATCTTGTTTTATGGAACAACCCTCAGGTCCAGCGCAGGCTAACTCTCAGGCACATACTCTAAGTCTAACACAATGATATTACCACTCACTCTCTCACATACCATTATTTGACTTTATTAACCACTATCAGTCCAAACATAAATACAGAAAATCGACTTAAATAAGGCTACAATGATAAATCATACAATATAGACCTACGAACGTGTTCAATTATGTTGTATATGAAATGTTTATGTTAACGCTGTATGTATGTATATATATATATATATATATATACAGTGAGGAAAATAAGTATTTGAACACCCTGCTATTTTGCAAGTTCTCCCACTTAGAAATCATGGAGGGGTCTGAAATTGTCATCGTAGGTGCATGTCCACTGTGAGAGACATAATCTAAAAAAAAAAATCCAGAAATCACAATGAATGATTTTTTAACTATTTATTTGTATGATACAGCTGCAAATAAGTATTTGAACACCTGAGAAAATCAATGTTAATATTTGGTACAGTAGCCTTTGTTTGCAATTACAGAGGTCAAACGTTTCCTGTAGTTTTTCACCAGGTTTGCACACACTGCAGGAGGGATTTTGGCCCAATCCACACAGATCTTCTCTAGATCAGTCAGGTTTCTGGGCTGTCACTGAGAAACACAGAGTTTGAGCTCCCTCCAAAGATTCTCTATTGGGTTTAGGTCTGGAGACTGGCCAGGCCACGCCAGAACCTTGATATGCTTCTTACAGAGCCATTCCTTGGTTATCCTGGCTGTGTGCTTCGGGTCATTGTCATGTTGGAAGACCCAGCCTCTGCCCATCTTCAATGCTCTAACTGAGGGAAGGAGGTTGTTCCCCAAAATCTCGCAATACATGGCCCCGGTCATCCTCTCCTTAATACAGTGCAGTCGCCCTGTCCCATGTGCAGAAAAACACCCCCAAAGCATGATGCTACCACCCCCATGCTTCACAGTAGGGATGGTGTTCTTGGGATGGTACTCATCATTCTTCTTCCTCCAAACACGTTTAGTGGAATTATGACCAAAAAGTTCTATTTTGGTCTCATCTGACCACATGACTTTCTCCCATGACTCCTCTGAATCATCCAAATGGTCATTGGCAAACTTAAGACGGGCCTTGACATGTGCTGGTTTAAGCAGGGGAACCTTCCGTGCCATGCATGATTTCAAACCATGACGTCTTAGTGTATTACCAACACAACCTTGGAAACGGTGGTCCCAGCTCTTTTCAGGTCATTGACCAGCTCCTCCTGTGTAGTTCTGGGCTGATTTCTCACCTTTCTTAGGATCATTGAGACCCCACGAGGTGAGATCTTGCATGGAGCCCCAGTCCGAGGGAGATTGACAGTCATGTTTAGCTTCTTCCATTTTCTAATGATTGCTCCAACAGTGGACCTTTTTTCACCATGCTGCTTGGCAATTTCGCCGTAGCCCTTTCCAGCCTTGTGGAGGTGTACAATTTTGTCTCTAGTGTCTTTGGGCAGCTCTTTGGTCTTGGCCATGTTAGTAGTTGGATTCTTACTGATTGTATGGGGTGGACAAGTGTCTTTATGCAGCTAACGACCTCAAACAGGTGCATCTAATTTAGGATAATAAATGGAGTGGAGGTGGACATTTTAAAGGCAGACTAACAGGTCTTTGAGGCTCAGAATTCTAGCTGATAGACAGGTGTTCAAATACTTATTTGCAGCTGTATCATACAAATAAATAGTTTAAAAATCATATATTGTGATTTCTGGATTTTCTTTTTAGATTATGTCTCTCACAGTGGACATGCATCTACGATGACAATTTCAGACCTCTCCATGATTTCCAAGTGGGAGAACTTGCAAAATAGCAGGGTGTTCAAATACTTATTTTCCTCACTGTATATATATACAGTGGGTACGGAAAGTATTCAGACCCCCTTAAATTTTTCACTCTTTGTTATATTGCAGCCATTTGCTAAAATCATTTAAGTTCATTTTTTTTCCTCATTATTGTACACACAGCACCCCATATTGACAGAAAAACACAGAATTGTTGACATTTTTGCACATTTATTAAAAAAGAAAAACTGAAATATCACATGGTCCTAAGTATTCAGACCCTTTGCTCAGTATTTAGTAGAAGCACCCTTTTGATCTAATACAGCCATGAGTCTTTTTGGGAAAGATGCAACAAGTTTTTCACACCTGGATTTGGGTATCCTCTGCCATTCCTCCTTGCAGATCCTCTCCAGTTCTGTCAGGTTGGATGCTAAACGTTGGTGGACAGCCATTTTCAGGTCTCTCCAGAGATGCTCAGTTGTGTTTAAGTCAGGGCTCTGGCTGGGCCATTCAAGAACAGTCACGGAGTTGTTGTGAAGCCACTCCTTCGTTATTTTAGCTGTGTGCTTAGGGTCATTGTCTTGTTGGAAGGTGAACCTTCGGCCCAGTCTGAGGTCCAGAGCACTCTGGAGAAGGTTTTCGTCCAGGATATCCCTGTACTTGGCCGCATTCATCTTTCCCTCGATTGCAACCAGTCGTCCTGTCCCTGCAGCTGAAAAACACCCCCACAGCATGATGCTGCCACCACCATGCTTCACTGTTGAGACTGTATTGGACAGGTGATGAGCAGTGCCTGGTTTTCTCCACACATACCGCTTAGAATTAAGGCCAAAAAGTTCTATCTTGGTCTCATCAGACCAGAGAATCTTATTTATCACCATCTTGGAGTCCTTCAGGTGTGCTTTCATGTGTCTTGCACTGAGGAGAGGCTTCCGTCGGGCCACTCTGCCATAAAGCCCTGACTGGTGGATGGCTGCAGTGATGGTTGACTTACTACAACTTTCTCCCATCTCCCGACTGCATCTCTGGAGCTCAGCCACAGTGATCTTTGGGTTCTTCTTTACCTCTCTCACCAAGGCTCTTCTCCCCCGATAGCTCAGTTTGGCCGGACGGCCAGCTCTAGGAAGGGTTCTGGTCGTCCCAAACGTCTTCCATTTAAGGATTATGGAGGCCACTGTGCTCTTAGGAACCTTAAGTGCAGCAGAATTTTTTTTGTAACCATGGCCAGATCTGTACCTTGCCACAATTCTGTCTCTGAGCTCTTCAGGCAGTTCCTTTGACCTCATGATTCTCATTTGCTCTGACATGCACTGTGAGCTGTAAGGTCTTATATAGACAGGTGTGTGGCTTTCCTAATCAAGTCCAATCAGTATAATCAAACACAGCTGGACTCAAATGAAGATGTAGAACCATCTCAAGGATGATCAGAAGAAATGGACAGCACCTGAGTTAAATATATGAGTGTCACAGCAAAGGGTCTGAATACTTAGGACCATGTGATATTTCAGTTTTTCTTTTTTAATAAATGTGCAAAAATGTCAACAATTCTGTGTTTTTCTGTCAATGTGGGGTGCTGTGTGTACAATAATGAGGAAAAAAAAAAGAACTTAAATGATTTTAGCAAATGGCTGCAATATAACAAAGAGTGAAAAATTTAAGGTGGTCTGAATACTTTCCGTACCCACTGTATATAATTTTTTTGTTAACACTATATATATATTAACATAAACAATTTGATATTATACAATATAATTGAACACATTTGTAGGTCTTGTATCAATTATCATTGTAACCTATACACATATACATATACTGTACATGTAGATATACTGTACATATACATATATATACTACAGGTTTTATTTTCTTACTGGCTCAATGTTTTGTGCTCAAGATTTAATTAGATTGTTTTAAAATATATGAATACATTTCTCTCTGGTTTTGTTTGACAGCTGTAGTACATTTTATGGTTATTAAAAGAACATTAGAACATTACAATCTAAAAAAAAAGCTTTTTAAAGCAGAACTTAAAATAACAAAATTAAAATAAAGAAAGAAAAGCATAGACTAAATTTTAACTGATAAGATAAATCTGAGCTTAGTAATTGGCCTACAGTATAGCCTACATTTGATTTACCCCATTACGATATATATTTAATATACTTTATTATGTCTTTCAATTTAAACACAAATATACAATTGGACATTTCATTTAAAGACATAATATTTTCCCCAATAATTGTTCCTTATTTTTCCTTCTACTTTGTTTTCCTTTGTTTTTTACCCTTTTGTGACAATCCCCACCACCAACACATCAAAAAACACACAATTAGAAAAATAACCAATAAGTACATAGTTAGACACGTTTACATACGAAAAAAGGGGGAAAAAAGATGAATAAATTAAAAAAATTAACATTCTCATATTTATATCAAACTCTTATAATTACACATAATTCCTAATATGGAATTCAAGTAATATTATTTAAACAACTAATAATACATAAAATAATAAATAGGTAAATTAAAAGGGAGGGAGGGTTATGCATAAATAAAAAAAGATAATTCATGTAATATGTATTCATTTATTTAGAATATTCTTTTATTTAAGAGGTGCCCATATGTAAAGTGATCCACTGGAGGCAAGTGTAAATGAGAACCCAAGTGCAGTTTATTATAAACAAAACCAAACATGAAACAAAAACAATGGCGTGACATGAAAACTCAAAACAAGACATGACCTTGAACAGAACTCATAAACAGTGGTTACAAGGAACAATACTTGACAAAGACAGATGGCTAACATGAGGGCTAAAATACACAAGACTAATGACTAGACAAGGGACACCTGTGAACAATGAAACAATGAACCAATGACAACCTGACACATCAGACAAGGGAACACATGGCAGGATCACATGACTTACAAGGGATCCCATGACAGACAAGGAAACATGACGTGAACAAACCCAAAAACCCCTCTAAGGGCGGCTCCTGACGCCCAACAAAACCCAAAAAAACTAAATTCCAGGAGGGTGGTGGAGTGGAGGCGGTCTTGGGGGAGGGATGGAGGGCCAGGCCCGTGCAGGGGGACAGGACATGGGACGTGGCATGGCGTGGACGGGCCTGGGTCGTGGCCTGTGGGAGGACCTGGGCCGTGGCATGGCATGGGCGGACCCGGCAGTGCAGGAAGCCAGGGCGGATCCGGCAGTGCAGGTGGCCAGGGTGAAGCCGGCAATTCAGGGGACCATGGGGGTGCAGCCTCCATGGTCTTATCAAGGACCCTACTGCCCCTCCCCCCAATTTTTTTTCTTGGGGACAGCTATGGGGTTATGGGCTGGAACAGACAACGGCTCAGGAACAGACACCGTGGCTGCCATCTGGGGACGTGACTCTGGCATGGCGGTGGCCATCTTGTCCGAAGACACATACACAGCAGGCGTGACGTGAACAGCCTCTGGCTGGGCAGGCGTGACGTGAACAGCCTCTGGCTCGGCAGGCGTGACGTGAACTTCAAATGTGTGCATCGACCACACACACCATATGGCTGTGGCCATAATGTTTAGTGTAGCGGTCACTGAGGGCTCAGGATTAGTGGCAGCCATCTCTGCTGAGGGCTCAGGTTCAGGCGTGGCAGCGGCCATCTCTGCTGAGGGCTCAGGTGACATGGTGGCAGCCATCTTGTCCAGAGACACTGGCTCGGCGGCGGCCATCTTGTCCGGATACACTGGCTCGGCGGCAGACGTGGCGTGAACAGACTCAGACTTGGCAGACATGACGTGAAGAGACTCAGACTTGGCAGATATGACGTGAAGTGGCTCAGGCTTGGCAGACATGACGTGAAGTGGCTCAGGCTTGGCAGGCATGACGTGAAGAGGCTCAGACTTGGCAGACATGACGTGAAGTGGCTCAGGCTTGGCAGGCATGACGTGAAATGGCTCAGGCATGAGGTGAAAAAACTCAGACTTGGCAGACAGGGCGTGAAGTGGTTCAGGCTGAGATGATACTGTGGGTTTGCGGTGTTCCTCACCGGTAAAACCCACAGTAAATGAGGAACCACTCAAAAACAGGGCATAGTCCATGTATTGTTCAAGTGAGAAGTGAATTTTTCCCCCAGGCAGTCCATAGCGCAAAGGTTCGTCTAATCCATGTCTAAAAATGTCCTTGAGTGCTACGTCATTAAAATCTACCTTGTGACAGACTTCGCAAAAGTCCTTGACATAATCCTCAATGGTCCGGTTGTCCTGACGAAGACGAAGGAGGTCAACTGCTGGGTTCATGGTTTAGGTCAAGTATTCTGTAAAGTGATCCACTGGAGGCAAGTGTAAATGAGAACCCAAGTGCAGTTTATTATAAACAAAACCAAACATGAAACAAAAACATGGCGTGGCATGAAAACTCAAGACTTGAACTTGAACTTGAACTCACAAACAGTGGTTTGTGTAATAATTACATAATGTAATACTGTATGATAATTAGGGGAGAGTGGGGCACAACCTAACGCTTTTTGACTTTCTCCATTTTTGTAAACCTACTTTGGGTTCAGAGTATTTATTTGTTCCCAAATTAATTTCCCACATGTCTAGTACAATTATGTGGTTTTGTTTCATTAATACAGCGTATACTTTTTTCTTTATTTACCCTGAAAGATTGGAAGTGAAATGTGACAACATGCCCCATAGGTGGGGTACGTTGTAACATGTGAGGGGCACATTGTGAGGGGCACATAACACGACCATATTACAGCTTAAAATGTGATCTAATCAAAACAATATACAAGAAATCTTAAAATATTTTCTCAATAAAATACAATTATTAAGTTTTTTTCATATAAAATAATGTCATTTTCTTAATAATTAAAAAAAAATGTTTTTGGAGTTTGACAACAAACACACCGCAAATTACAGATATACAGCATAGTTAAAAACATATTTATAATTAATCATTTCTGAACATTGACTCTGTCTTTATTTGCCTTTTTCTCATGGTTTCTCAATAGAATTCATAAAAGTATAGAATATAATATCATAGTTCTAATAGGGGCACATTGTAACACAGTGTTACAACATGCCCTGCCTGTGAAAATGGGATTTAAAGGGATACTCCACTTTTTTCGGAAATAAGCTCATTTTACATCTCCCCCAGAGTTAAACAGTTGAGTTTTACCGTTTTAGAATCCATTCAGCCGAACTCCGGGTCTGACGGTACCACTTTTAGCATAGCTTAGCACAGATCATTGATTCTGATGAGTCTAAAATGAATCCGGATCAATCAAGTCAGTGTTGGAGGGGGTGTGGAGAGACAATGGCTACTCACTCACATATTTTTTGGCAATGCCCTTTGTTGGATAACATTTGGAAATCCATTTTTACATATATTAATAAAGTATTGAATGTTGAACTGATAAGAGATCCTCTGATAGCAATTTTAGGGGTTAAACCAGTTGTGATATGCAGTAGGAAAAATATGTATTTATTACAGATATTACTGATAGCAGCAAAGAAAGCAATTACAATAAAGTGGCTTAAAAACGAGTCACCAAACCAAGCTGAATGGCTAACAATTTTGAGAAATATCTACACTATGGAAAAAATTACATATTCGTTGAGATTACAGAGGGAACTTTTTATTGAAAGATGGGCACCATTAATGACAGTGATGGAGGATCAGTAGAAATAACTGGTTATAGTTGCCAGGGGAACTTGTATACAACCCATGTTTTGTTTTAAGTTGATGTTTGTTCTGTTTAAATTGTTTACTTTAAACATTGTTAACAATTTTTTTTTTATATCCTTGTAACTTTGGACATATTTTTCTTTGGAATTGATCATACACGTAAGGATGTGTGAATGTTATGATCCCCTGTAAAGGGTATTGTTTCTGTGTGGAAGTAATTGTTGTAAATGGGGATCTGAAGAACATTCAAAATAAAAAAGAAGTAACAAAAAAAAAAAAAAAGACCAAAGAGTTTCAATATTTTTCCTATTTAAAACTTGACTCTTCTGTAGTTAAACCGTGTACTAAGATCGACGGAAAATGAAAAGTTGCGATTTTCTAAGCCTATATGACTAGGAACTACTCTCATTCCGGCGTAATAATCAAGGAACTGTGCGGCTGTACCATGAGTGCAGCAGGCGTAATGATATGACGCAGCGCCTGAAAATAGGTCTAATAGGTTAGACAAACTTAGTCCCGGTCACGTTGGAAGAAGTTACCGAGCTGGGGACTATTTTCAGGCGCTGCGTCATATCATTACGCCTGCTGCACTCATGGTACAGCCGCACAGTTCCTTGATTATTACGCCGGAATGAGAGTAGTTCCTAGCCATATAGGCTTAGAAAATCGCAACTTTTCATTTTCCGTCGATCTTAGTACACGGTTTAACTACAGAAGAGTCAAGTTTTAAATAGGAAAAATATTGAAACTCTTTGGTCATTTTGAAAGAAATGCTACTGGACTCATCAGAATCAATGATCTGTGCTAAGCTATGCTAAAAGTGGTACCGTCAGACCCGGAGTTCGGCTGAATGGATTCTAAAACGGTAAAACTCAACTGTTTAACTCTGGGGGAGATGTAAAATGAGCTTATTTCCGAAAAAAGTGGAGTATCCCTTTAAACCCGGCTAGTGTCTTCTGCTGGTTAGATCAGCATTAAACAACCATCTCAACTTTTAAATAACAGATTGTAGATTAAAATAATATAAGATTTGTCTAATTTTAAATAAAAACCAAATACAGAGATGAAAAAATAATGTAGCCTAAGTAAAAAAATTACTTTTGCTATGGTCAAATAAATGTTCAGTGATATTTTCCAAAGATTTCTGAATTTTGGCACAATTTTTTCTGTATATACTGTTGATGTGACAACTAGTAAATACACTAAGTTTCATCATGCTAGCATGTGTGGAAGTATTTAAAACAAGTGTGTTACAACTCGCCCAGCGTTAGGTTGTGCCCCGCTCTCCTATTCACATTAAACCATATGGATTTTTGGGTGAATTACATGTGGGGGAGTGGAGAAGAGGGGGCGAGATGTGTTCTGAGGTGAGACTTTGCATCTCAAATGGTGAGTTCAAATCTAATTTCCTTTGTTCTCTCAGAGAGTAGCTCTCTCTTCCAGTTCTTCCAGTTTTTCCAGTCTTAACAAAAGTATTACCAAAAAGTCTCTTATAGGATTCAATGTCCGCATTGCGCTTTATCGCCATTCGCCAACACTCCGACCCAAGCACAACCCACGCGAGATATAGGCCTATGACACTGGGTTCATAAATCATATTCACAATATTAAAGCAAAATCATGCGCCTCAGGTAGGCTAGCCTACCACCCACACAGAAGTGAAATTAAAAATAAAACGAAAGAGGGTTAACACGTCTTGAGGAAGAATATTTCACTGTCTTTTAATTTTAAGCAGCTAAGTTATAAAGACGACAATTATCAAAGAACATAGAAGAAGGCTACAAAACACCTGTTTTTTTTCTGAAGACCGATTTTGCATTGACTTGGGATCGTGTTAAGGGACAAGCGCATGTAGGGTGAATTGCCCTAATGTGGGACATTTTTTGCACTTCAGACTTCTGTGACATATTTCGATGTGTAACCAAAACATTAAATCCACACCCAATACCATTTTAAAAAACGTACTCGGTTACTAACGTAACCTCTGTTCTCTCTAGAGAGGGAACGAGTATTGCGTAAGCTAGCTTACGCTGCGGGAAAGTCTCCTTTCACGAGATACTGAAGCCAAAAATTATCCTAATTTTTTAAAACTTGTCAACGCAGTGCGGCAGCCTGCAGACCTAGGGCAAGCGAATCGCGTGCCCATTGGCTGCTCTGCGGCAACTGCAGCAGCCTATGGCTGAGCCTTGCGCGTGACGTCACGTCCAATGAGCGCGCTTGGCGCGCTTAGTGCGTCACAGCCCGTCATTAGGGGTGTGGCTTAGAGTATATAAGCAAGGAACAGAGGCTGCTTCGCTGGTTTCTGTCGCATGAAGCGAAAATGAGCTCGTGGCGAGAGCACGGCGGGTTACGCAATACTCGTTCCCTCTCTAGAGAGAACAGAGGTTACGTTAGTAACCGAGTACGTTCTCTTACGAGAGGTTCTCTCGTATTGCGTAAGCTAGCTTACGCTGCGGGAACACCTTTGTCAACGCCGTGCGCGCGCCCAGCATCCTGAATGAATCCCGTGGGAAGCCCAGGGAACGCGAAGCGGAGCTGGGCGGCCAAGATACCACAGTACACAAGCACATAATATGGGGCAGGGAGCGGCACAGCCGGTCCAACTAACACTTCCATATAGTGTAGCTCAACCAGTAGAGCTAAATCAGCAGCGTAGCCCGCGCACAGACAGTGGGCTGGCTTACGCGAGACTTAGACTGATAGCACTTTGGCCTGCAAAGCGGGAACTTCCAGGTTGTAAAACCTAACAAATGTGGAGGGGGAGGCCCAGCCTGCCGCTGCACAAATGTCATGAATGGGAATCCCACTGGACCACGCCCACGATGAGGCCATGCCTCTGGTGGAGTGTGCCCGAATGCCCAAGGGGCACTGCAGGTTTTTAGATGCGTAAGCAGCTGCGATAGCATCGACTATCCATCTGGACAGAGTGTGTTTCGAGGCGGCGAGACCCTTGGTGCGCCCACCAAACGAAACAAAAAGCTGCTCTGAACGCCTGAAGGCGGCGGAGCGCGAAATATAGCTTCTCAGCGCCCTAACTGGGCAGAGGAGGTGACTATCTGCCTCGCAGCCAGTAATCGGCAGGGCTGAAAGGGAAATGACCTGCGCTCTGAAGGGAGTGCCCAAAATTTTTGGGACGTACCCATGCCTCGGTCTGAGAATAACTTTAGAGTCATTAGGTCCGAACTCGAGGCACGCAGCGTTAGTGGATAACGCGTGAAGGTCTCCCACACGTTTTACTGAAGACAGTGCTATCAGAAAAACGGTTTTGAGCGTGAGGTATTTCATATCCACAGTTTCTAACGGTTCAAAGGGATGTGCTTTCAGTGCGTCTAAGACCAGTGAAAGATCCCACATAGGAACCGAAGGGGGTCGCGGGGGGTTCATCCTCCTCGCTCCTCTAAGGAAGCGGATGACCAACTCGTTCCTTCCTAATGCGCGGCCCGGCTCTGAAACAGAGAGCGCTGAAATGGCCGCGACATAGACTTTGAGCGTGGAGGGGGACCTGCCCGCGTCCAGCAGCTCTTGAAGGAAACACAATACTTGCGAGACCCCACATGTCTGTGGATTGAGCCCTTTGGTAGTGCACCATTTGTTAAACACAGACCATTTAGACGTGTAGAGCCGCCTCGTGGAGGGGGCTCTAGATTGTATGATCGTGTTCATCACCCCTTCTGGTAGATCAGCATGTAGTTGTTGAGGCTCCACGCATGCAGAGACCAGTGCTCTGGGTGGGGATGCCAAATCGAGCCGCGGGCTTGAGAGAGAAGGTCTCTCCGCACCGGAATCGGCCAGGGGGCTGAGTCTGCCAATTGTATGAGTTCCGGGAACCAGGCTTGGTTCTCCCAGAACGGGGCTATGAGGAGCACTGTGTGGCGCGCTTTCCTGACTCTCTCGATGACCTGAGGCAGCAGAGAGACTGGCGGAAACGCATATAGCGGGCCGCTGGGCCAAGACTGGGCCAGCGCGTCCTCGCTCTTTGAAAAGAACGCTGGGCAGTGTGCGTTGTCTTTTGACGCAAAGAGGTCGACTTTCGCTCTGCCAAAGCGGCGCCACAGCGACTGGACTGTTTGGGGGTGTAGAGACCACTCCCCAGGGGGAACGTTGTCCCTGGACAGTCTGTCGGGGCCCTCGTTCAGATGGCCAGGCACATGCGATGCTCTCAGAGAGCGCAGAGAGTGCTGAGCCCATACGAGGAGGCGTTCCGTCAGGGCGCAGAGTTGCTTTGATCTGACACCGCCCTGGCGGTTCACATAGGCCACTACTGAAGTGTTGTCCGTGCGGACTAGAACATGGTGACCACGGAGGAAAGGGAGGAAGTGCATGAGCGCTTTCTCGACCGCGAGCATCTCTAGACAGTTTATGTGTAGGAGATTCTCCTGGTCTGACCAGTGGCCAAAGACCGGTCTGCCTTCGAAGAGCGCTCCCCAACCTAGGTTGGACGCGTCTGTAGAGACAACTTTCCGGTGTGAAACCACTCCCATATTCACTCCCGTGTGATACCATTCGGCTGCTAGCCAGGGCTGCAGGGCTGAGACACAGACCTGAGTCACTCTGATTAGCGAGCCGCCGGTCGTCCAGGCTCGATGGGATACGCGCGTTCTCAGCCAGCGTTGAAGCGGGCGCATGCGCAGTAAACCCAACTGAAGCACTGCTGCAGCTGAGGCCATATGCCCCAGAATGCGCTGAAATGCCTTCAGGGGAACCCGGTTGCCTTCTTTGAAGGATGCAGCGAGGCGCTGGATGCGGCGCGCGCGCTGCTCCGTCAATCTGGCCGTCATCGCCACCGAGTCCAGTTCTATTCCGAGAAAGGAAATCGACTGCCGGGGCGAGAGCGAGCTCTTTGTCCAGTTGACCGCTAGACCCAAAGCCTCCAGGTGGTCGAGTAGCGCTGTTCTGTGAGACACAAGTTCTGTCTCTGACTGCGCTAGAACGAGCCAATCGTCCAAGTAGTTCAGAATTCGCATTCCCTGACTCCTCAGGGGAGCGAGAGCCGTGTCCATGCATTTCGTAAATGTACGGGGTGCTAAAGACAGGCCGAACGGCAGGACTGTGTATTGATAAGCTCGACCGTCGAAGGCGAATCTCAAAAATGGCCTGTGACGGGGAGTTATCTGGATCTGGAAATAAGCGTCTTTCAGATCGAGAGAGATAAACCAGTCTCCTGGGCGAATTTGCGCGAGGATCTGTCTGGTTGTAATCATCCTGAACGGCCGTCTCATGAGGGCTTTGTTCAGATGTCTCAGATCTAAAATAGGTCTTAATGCTCCGTCCTTCTTGGGAACGAGGAAGTAACGGCTGTAAAAGCCTGACTCGCTCAGGGAAGGATGCACCTGTTCTATGGCCCCTTTTCGCAGCAGCTTTGTTATCTCTGCTTGAAGCAGATGTGCTGTTTCCAAACTCACTTTCGTTTCCGTCTGCGCTAGAAAGCGCGGAGGGCGACGAGCAAATTGGAGCGAATAACCGTGTCTTATGGTGTTGAGCACCCATTCTGACGCGCCCTGAATAGCCTCCCATGCTTTTGCATGCATAGCTAGGGGTCGAATGGTCTCTGGGTTCAGATCGCCGCGTTGCGCGGGATGGGGAACCTGTATCAGAGAAGACGGGGCGGCGCGCGCGCCGCCGATGCTCGGACACGAGGGCAGAAGAACAGGGCTGGCCGACTGTGCAGAATTTAGTAGCTCGATCTCGGACGATGGAGCGTGAACTGCTGTCAAACAACCCAGGCGCGAGGGCGGCGTGGGGATTATGGTGTCTGAAAGTGGGCGCGCGTGCTCGTGAGCTGGCGCGGGATATGCACTTATGACACGGCCAGTGTTTGGGGGCTTTATGAGGTTTGCAACCTGTCTGGCGGAGCGGGCAGTGGGCAGGTGTGAGCACAGGGCTGTGGGCACATTTCCTACACTTGATGCTCGAGCGGAAAGTTTCCGCTTTGAGAGATAGCGCTCTGGACGCGTTGCCATGGGAACCTGGTCTGTGTGAGGCAGTGAGCACACGGGAGTGGGCACTTTTTCTACACTTAATACCCCTGCGGCTTGAGCCGTAGCAATTTGAGGTAACTGAGTGACAAAGCGAGCAGCGAGTAGTTGTGAGCACGGAAGTGTGGGCACTTTTACTACATTTAGTACTCGAGCGGTGTGAGGCCGCTTTATGAGAGAGCGCTCTGGGCGCGTTACCATGGGGATTGTACTTGTGTGAAGCAGTGAGCACATGGGTGTGGGCACATTTTCTACACTTAAAGCACTTATACTCTTTTTGAGATTTATCTGGGTCGCCGAGAAAACGGCGTTTGTGTGCAGGCGAGCGAGTGTAAATACTGGCTCGTTGGCTGCGGTGTGTGCTGCTGCAGTAGCCTGAACATAGGGGACTGACAGAGCTGTGCGTTTTGATGGCGGTCCGGCCGTAGCGGGACTCAACCATCTTTTCCTCCTTGCGGATGTTAGGAGGACTTCGCGGGCTCGGGCTTCAACGCGATCTTGGACCGCGGGCCCCGTGGGGGCGGCGGTCTGTGACGGCTGGTCGAGCGCGACCTGGGGCGATTGCCCTGGCGTCGCTGCGAAGCGCTGGGGGGCCTGGAAGAGCGCTGGTTAGAGCTGCGCACAGGAGGCTGAGTTTGAGGGCGGCCTGTGGCTGAGCTCGAACGGCGGGGCAGGAAGAGGTCCATCGCCTGCGACGCCTTCTGTACCTCAGAGAACCGATCCACAATTCCGCTGACCGCAGGGCCAAAGAGGCCGGTGGGCGAGAGTGGTGCGTTCAGAAACACAGCGCGCTCTGACTCACTCATGTCCGCGAGCGTCAACCATAAATGTCTGTCGATGACGGTGAGCGCGGCCATGGATCTGCCGATGGCTTGAGCAGCGGTCTTGGTAGCGCGCAGCGCGAGATCCGTAGCGCTGCGGAGATCGGTTAAGGCAGACTGATCCGAGCCCTTCTCGTCCAGTTCACGGAGGAGGTCGGCTTGAAGGATCTGAAGAATAGCCATTGAGTGCAGGGCGGAAGCAGCCTGGCCGGAGGCGGCGAAAGCGCGGCCGGCGAGAGCTGAGGTGGTCCTGCAGGCTTTAGACGGCAGGGCAGACTTTGAGCGCCATCTAGCAGACGGCGGGCAAAGGTGCGTTGCCACAGCATCCTCAACGGCGGGGATGCCGTTATAGCCGTTCTCGGCGGCTCCGTCCACCTGGGAGAGAGCCGAGGAGACTGGCGAGCGGAGTCTGGTGGAGAACGGAGCGTTCCAGGACTTAGAGAGCTCGGCGTGGAGCTCAGGCAGGAAGGGTGCTGACCTAGAGGCAGGCGCAGGGCGGCGGCTAGGCAGAAAAAACCCGTCAAGGCGATTGGGCTCCGGCTCCTTAGGTGGAGACCAATCCAGTCCCATTCTCTCGACCGCTAAAGTGAGGAGGCGGAGAAGCTCTGCGTCAACACTAGCGCGGGTTCGAGAAGACTCCAGAGTAGAGGGGGCGGAGCGGTGAGAGCCCGACCACTCCTCGCTGTCAGACGCGAGCAGAGAGCAGCTGTCAGCGGCATCATCTGCATCATCCCCCAGGGCGACGGCAGTGCGGGCAGTGGCCGGCCGCTGCGCGTCGGAGAAGGGTGGGGGGGAAGGAGAGAGCGAGGCTCGCGGGAGAGGTTCCGGCGAGCGCTCAGCTGTAGCGTCCAGTTCCGGCGGCCTTTGAGAGCGACGTTTCTTCTTTCGTGGCCCGGAAGAAGCGGCCGGAGAAGATGGAGTTTCTTCGAATTTAGCGAGTCGAGCCCGTAGGGTCGACATCGGTAACTCCTCACACTGTTCGCAGCCGCCCTCGGAGAGAGCGCGAACAGCGTGGTCAAAACCCAGGCAGAGAGCGCACAGCACGTGGCGGTCTCCGTCGCTGAGCGAGGCTCTGCACGAGCCACAGGATGTGCGAGGCATTTGAAACAACGCCTCGCGCTCTTTTAGATGCAAGTGTGTCGCGGCGGACACACACACACACAACACAGAGCAGAAAAAAAGGATATATGTGCCGGATGGCGCAGCAGGCAGGGAAGGCTGAAGGCGGCGAGCGGCCGGCGTCCTCAGGCTGAGATCCTCGGCGTGCTGGTCGCTGGATTCAACGGCGGCTTCCTCGGAGATCAGCGATGCGAAGAGCTTCGCTGAAGAGACAGAAATCAGCGAAGCAGCCTCTGTTCCTTGCTTATATACTCTAAGCCACACCCCTAATGACGGGCTGTGACGCACTAAGCGCGCCAAGCGCGCTCATTGGACGTGACGTCACGCGCAAGGCTCAGCCATAGGCTGCTGCAGTTGCCGCAGAGCAGCCAATGGGCACGCGATTCGCTTGCCCTAGGTCTGCAGGCTGCCGCACTGCGTTGACAAGTTTTAAAAAATTAGGATAATTTTTGGCTTCAGTATCTCGTGAAAGGAGACTTTCCCGCAGCGTAAGCTAGCTTACGCAATACGAGAGAACCTCTCGTAAGAGAACCCAGGATGTATCCTAATCAAATCAAAAGAGAAAATTCAGATAACCCATTCATAAGATAAATTATAGACATATTAGTGCTCTTATTGCAAGTCGTCTGAGAAAAACTGCAGCTTCCTAATGTGGGACAGAACGTGTCCCCAATGTGGGACACTGAAAAATCTATGATAAAACACCAAAAAATCACATTGATACATGTAGAATAGTAAAATCTTTTATTTTAGATTCACTGGAGAGTAGATTTAGGGACATTCCATGCCCTGGCCAACAGTCAGCTGAGGGACCCCACCATCCTCAACAATCTGCCTATACTCCTCTGGCTCCTCTCATCCTGTCATGCCTCCACTGATTAAGTTTCTTTCTCTTATCCTTTACCTGTTTCTGCCTCTCTTTCTGCATATGACAATCTGTCCCTGTCTTTCTCACCTTTACCATTGTGATCTAAAATGCATTTCATTGAATTAATCAGATGCATAAAATAAAGTGGAATTGCTTTATTGGTTTTCTACGGCATTTTTAAATTCAGAGCTATTTTTAATTTTAAGTCAACTATACCTTTTACACATACATGACACATACATGACACACACACACACACACAGAGAGAGAGAGAGAAAGAGAGATAGAGAGAGACACACACACGTATGTAGGCATGCACACGCACAAAAGAGCCTTCAAACCGCCCTCCAAGAATAAAAAATTCACATGACTGTAAAAATCTGCATTAACAGTATTGTAATATTGCATTACAAGACTAAAACCATGTAAATAACCATGTTTGTCCCACAAACCATGCCCCACCACACATTTTTGACTCAATGAAGTACTGTCCCACATTAGGCTGATCATACTGTCCCGGATTTGGAAACCACATTTCCTAATGTGGGACACTAAGAAATTTGATAAAAATATAAAATATATAGTTGATACGCACAAAGTTAGACTATTTTTTGATGGACAAACATTTCATAAGCATATTAGGCTAAAAAGTTGCAGGATTGCATTGTTTAAAATGTATTTAACTCCTTAATATCAAACTGGTTAAAACTCTATGTCACTGGCCTTCGGATGGTCTTCACACAAGGTGCCTCCTGTTTGATGATTGCTCCACCCTTAAATATTATTGGACATTTGATAGGTCATGTGATTTTGATCACATGACACCACAGCTTTGTCTAATCCATAGTTTAACTGTCATTCATGTATTTATGGGGGACCTACAAACACTAGACCTTAGGTGTCCCACATTAGGCAGTGTCCCACATTAGGGCAATTCACCCTACGCGTTTTTTATTTTTTTTTTATTTTTTGCAGAGTTTATCCATAACACCTGGATTCGTTAATTTAAAGAATGCTCAAGATTGTGTATATGCTGTCGTGCTTGACAGTTGTCAATGCAGGTAAGTTAATTTAATGCTTTCCTATCACCTTATTTTGCAACGCGAAAGTAAGCTATTCTATTAATGTGTGTGAGAATAGTAAAACTATTTGTCCTACAAACTATAATTACTTATTATTATCACAAACTTTTCATTAACTTCGGTAGGCTGTACAACAAGGGAATTGTAGTTGGCTGCTTTTTCTGCAGAGAGACGATCTCTGTTGATTTGTCTTAATTTTGTATCGATCGTTTGTTGAAATGATGAGGGTGAGAGACCTTGCGAGCCACATGATTTTTGCCAAAGAGCCATGTGTGGCTCGCGAGCCATAAGTTCGACCACTGTGCTAGCATGACGAAACTAGTGTTACTAGTTGCCATATTAATACTATATAGAGAAATAATTTCGCCAAAATTCATAATCTTTGGAAGATATCACTGAACATGTATTTAACCATAACAAAATTAATTTCTGACTTATGTTAATTTTTCACGTCTATTTGGTGTTATTATTTAAAATTTCAAATCTGATATTATTTTAATCTCCAATATGTTATTTAACAGTTGATATGGTTCTTTAATGCTTCGCTAACTAGCAGAAGACACTAATCCCAGTTGTGCAGGTGGGGCATGTTGTAATAGGCTACTGTTACAACGTGCCCCTTTTAGAACTATGCTATTCTATTCAATACTTTTATGAATTCTATTGAGAAAACTTGAGAAAAAGGTGAATAAAGACTGAGAGTCAATGTCCAGAAATTATTAATTATTATTATGTTTTAAATAGCTAAGGTCAGCATGAATGTGGTTGACTGTATTCCCTTATCTAATTGTGATGTTTAGCTAACAGCTGTTTACAGTAGGATGGCAAATGTATCATTTATTATTCTATTGTACTTTATTATTTATAGTTAAAATTAAATATATTAAATATAATTAATATTAAATATAGCCTAATTAAAATGATTTTTTATATCTTCTTTTGAAACTCATACATGTTTGGAGGGTGAGTAGCCTAAATGTAGAGTTTATATTTGGGTGACCTATCCCTTTAACGTTGCAATTTTCCTATTTGTCAGTGAATGTTGGATCGTTTTTCAGATTTTGAATATCTTTTTTATTTTATTTTTTGTGACATACAGAAAAGGAGAAATATTGAGTTAGGAAGTTTAGGAAGATCTTAGGTTATAATAATGTGTCTGCCTGGTGAACAATTAATAATATGTGTGAAATATTCATATTTTTATGTGAATTGTAATTTTGCACAATGGCCTGCTGCTTTTTTAAAATATTGTTAGTGTTAAAGTATCATGGTCTTGTCATAAACTCAACTATGGACTTGTCCAGGGGCCTCATTTATAAACTTAGCACGTGAAAGTGTGTGGAACTGTAGACCGTTGTGTAAAAGAAATGGCAATACTGCCTCTCATAAATAACATGAAGACTTCACAAAGCAAGTCTTACAATTAACAGCCTACACGAACACCCGTTTGATCGATCTGCAGTGCAAAACAAAAAAAATCAAACTAAGATTACAACAGAAATGCAAATTAACACATATTTGCAAAAAGAAAAGTGAAATATGTTCTGCAATAATATTGGCATGTTATGCAATTCATCCTCATAACACATCTGCAGCTTGTCAGATGCAATCAAATGGATGGTAATAAAATTCCATGATGCCATCACAATGCGTAATGACGCACAATGGCTGATCTTGCGCTCTTAGTTGAGTGAAGTTACGTTTCTTGGTTTTCCTCTCTGTGTTTGCCATGATTTCGCAATCGATGAATATTAACTTGTGGGCGTTTCACGGACTATTTATGGGCAACTATGGGCGTGACATGAAGCCGCAAAAGCTACATTTAGAATTGATTCTGATTTATTGAAAACTGCTTGTTGGATGGCTTGTAGGATGTGTGTGCGCACGGTTTTATAAATCCGAATATTTCTGTGCTCTCCTTTCACGTACCAACACTCTTCTATTGTCATATGATGGTCACACACATCTTAAAGATAACATTTCTTCTTCAGTTATAATGCCAGAGGAAGATAAGTCTGAAATGAAATGTATAGTCATGTGTTATGGTCTAAATATGTTCTAAAGTTTTTTAATTGAATTTAATTGAATTATGGTCTAATTTGACTAATCTGTACTAATATTTATTGTCCTTGTGTACACAGGTTCTCACTCACTGATGGCTTTGGCAACATATATAGTTGGAAAGACACCATTTCCTGAGTTCAGTGTTGTGGTGATGTTGGATGATCTGGAAATAGTATATTATGACTCAAACACATGGAAACCTGTCTATCGCACTAACAGTGATTCAAAATACTATGATGAGGAGAAAAGTGATGCTGGTGCTATATTTCAAGACATGTATAGTAGCATGAAAACTCGGGATCTTTATGCTAATAAACACCTCAATCACACAGATGGTGAGAACTATACATTATCATCATTAACAAATAATTTAATAACAGATGTAGCTTCTATGTGTTTTATTAATTTTATTAAAAAATTCGATGTAAGACTTTAAGAGGGTAATCATAGAGTCCATAATATTCATTTTCAGTCCAATACATTTTATATTGTGTCAGTGTCAGAGTGAGGACTAATAAAATCTTTTTTTTTCTTTTATTTGAAGGTGTACGTGTGTTTCAGAGACTTGCTGGATGTGAACTGTTGAATGATGATAAACCAGGTCCAATTCATTCCTGGGATGCTTTTGATGGACATTGTATGGAGGAGTTCACCTATGACCTGGAAAAAAACGATATCCATTTGAAAAAGCCATGGATGATATCATGGGACCAAGTAGAAAAGCTTCAAATACACTTTTTATATGAACATGTTTATCATCCTATTTGCGTTAAAACTTTGCAGAGGTACCTGTATTTGGAAAAGAACAATGTGATGAGAAAAGGTGAGAGAATCAACCTAATTATCTTCAGTATAATTAAGATAGAAAAAAAAGTATAATCAACAAATATGACCCAGACAGCGGTACTGACAGAAAATGTGTGCCTCTGAATGCGTTATGAAACATAAATAACAACAGTAGGGTGGGGTGGTGTGGCGCAATGGATAAGACACATGCCTTTGGTGTGAGAGACCCCGGTTCGAATCCACTGTGAGACACCAATGTGTCCTTGAGCAAGACACTTAACCCCTAGTTGCTCCAGAGGCGTGCGACCTCTGACATATATAGCAATTGTAAGTCGCTTTGGATAAAAGCGTCAGCTAAATGAATAAATAAATAAAAATAAATAAACAGTAACACTTCTCATTATTCTCTGTAGTGAAACCCAGAGTCAGACTCATGGGGAAGAAACTCCCAGACGCTCAAGGGCTTCAGATCAGCTGTCTGGCCACTGGTTTTTACCCCCGTCACATTAACCTGACCCTGTTCAGAGACGATCAGCCTGTGGATGATGATCAGATCACAGGAGGACAGATTCTGCCCAACGGAGACGGAACTTACCAGATGAGGAAGAGTTTAGTGATCAGCGATGAAGAACTACGTGAAGGGCATAAATACAACTGTACAATGAAGCACCTCAATCTGGACAACAAACTGGACATTATATTTGGTAAATAAAAAGGCCCAACCCAGCAAGCAAACAAACAAAATGGCCTTTTTGATATCAACAACTACTTCAGTAGCCTATATATCTTTATTTTTTGTATTTATTGTGTATTTTTTTAATTCACCACAATTTCAGATCCAGATAAATATGACCCAGGAGGATCCTTCAGTCTGTCTGTAGTTATCTGTGTGCTGGTGTTAATGTGTGTGGCTGTTCTCATCGTAACTGCACTCATCATATGGAGGAAGAGACGTGCTGCTGGTAAATGTTCTACGGTCCAGTTCATTACGTTTGATGCTCAATTAGAAAATGAAACCAAACATAATGTTCCTTTAGAAGAGGCTCTTTCAATGTTTACCGTATACAGTTTTGTGATTGTGACTTTTTATTCTGGTTTATTTCATCTTATTCAGGACAAGGCTCTGAGACGTCACAGAATGAATACTCCCCTCCATGTGAGTATACTGTGTTTTACAAGTATACAAGTCAGCAATATGTTCATTTTAAGTTTAATTTTGGGAAATGTTTAGAAATGGAACCAAAGGAATGTTTTATTGATTTCAGCCTCCACGCAAGATGAAAATTGAATCTATGTAGTCATTACATAAATAAAAATCAAGACAACACATGGGAAAATTAGCATTTTGGGGAGTTTCCAAGATGGCTGCTTGATTGCACATGTTTTGATCAGCTCTGCATTCCCAAATACTTAAATTGACTTGTAACACTGTTGCAAAGAAGACTTTGAAAGATAGCTAACTCTAATAACACAGTGATTCTTCGGACACAACAATGGGTGGTTACAGACAACTTGCATGATTATCTCAAACAAGACACTGATCTGGATGAATTTATACTGGTGGAGGAAGAATTTCCATCTCTCCCTGAAACTCCATGCAAGTCTCCATCCCCAAACAACATAGCACTGTAGACAGACACACAATGGTCATCCTCGCACAGATCTCAGAACTTTCCCGGCTGGTGCAGAACAAATCACCAAAAACAATTGAGTTTATTTGCACCAACATCAATGCCTTGAAAGACAAAGGTACTCATGCAGAATATCAACTGAAACAAGCTGTCAAGTGTGCTAAGGAGCAAGAGAGACGACTAACCTTGTTGGTAGGCTATTCGCACAGGAATCTGAGAATTCATGAGCTTCAAGAGAGAGGAGTTTTTTCTTACTTGATGCATGTAGAAAATCTCACCCATCACAAGTATCTTTTACTTGGAGTAATAATTCATCAATAAGGCAGTCTAGGATTGATTATTGGTTTACATCCAAGTAAAATATTATCACAGATATAAAACTTTCTCCATTTTCAAGTATTCCCTTTAAATCTTTGTAAAACTTAAATAGAAAATCAGCATACTGGAAAATAAATAATTCAATACTACAACATGAGATAATCACCAGCATAGAAAAACTAATCTCATCTTGTTGGAATAAAGCAAAAAATGATTAAAAAATTTTAATTTGAAATTAGATTATTTATTTTTTTCAAAGTATTGTAGTGAAATGGCAATGGCAAAATTAGGAAAATTGGTGAGGATAAAATTGTTAGTAAAATTTCCATCTTCTAAAAAAGTAGGCTAGAGGAAACGTCTGAATTGGACTAAACAGAACTTACTGAGCAGAAACTTAAATTAGAGGAAATTTACAAAAGAATGGCTGAAAGAGCCTTTATAAGATCTCAAACAAAATAGCTTGAAGAGGGCGAGAAGAGCTCTGACTATTTTTTAGACTTGAGGCATGCAATCCAAAAATAATTATATTGAGCAATAGAATATTAATGGTGATATTGCTGAGGACCCCAAAATCATTGCACATTTTTGTTGAGTTTTATAGTTATCTTTACACCTCTAATTTTTGTCAACAATCTCCTACTTCTTCGAGTAGTTTTTTGAGTCCTTGCCCAACATAAAGCATCTTAGCATAGAGGATACTATGCGAAGCCCCTCTCAGAATTAGAAGAAATTATTGATGCCATAAATTATTTGAAAAATAAGTCTCCAGGAATGGATGGTATAACTCAGGGGTGTGACTTGTGCGTGCGTGCAAGGCACGGGTCGGGTATTGGTTAACATAATGACCGCTCACCGCTGTCGACGTTTTTTTTTGCTATTGCCACGTCATGGTAGGTGCGCCATGTATTTTCCTGCTTTTTTGTCCTTTGCCAGTCACACCTATGATAACTGCTGAATTTTATAAAGCATTTAGGAAGACCGTAGCTACTTTTTTGTTCAGAGTTTTTATGGAGAGCCTTGAAAGAGCTTTGCTTCCTCCAACCCTGATGTGTCAAGGGAGGCCACCCTAATTTCAAAACCAAATAAAGATCCTATTTTAATTGATAGTTGGCAGCCAATTACGTTGCTAAATAATTATAAAATAATTGCTCTTTGACTTTAACTCTCTGAACAATGCTTTTAAAATAAACTAGCGTAGACAATATTTTCTCAAAACCCATGATCTGTATGGAATACAATCCCTCTGTATATGTATATCTCTGTATATGGCAAATAATTTATTTTAATGTGCAATCATAAAATTGAAAAACTTCAAATTAAACTCTAAATTCTATCAACAAGCACTTGCTGCTTGGAGTCTCAATTAAGTATTCATTTATGCTTATTCAACAATATATAGATATGCTCTCTGTTGTTTTCTTTCTTTTTTTCTTTTCCTTTTCTCTTTTTTTGTGTAATTTCTATTGTATTGTGAAACATGTATGTTCTTCTTATGGAAGCTACTCTTGTACATGCTATTTGTTGAAAGCATTAAAAAAAATAGCATTTGCTTGGTGGATGTAATTTGGGTTGTTATGAAAATGACCATTAAACGATGAAACCACAAAGGAATGTAACACAGGTAACGAATGTTTAACAGTTATGAAATGTTTTTAAAGAATAATATCACTTTATAAGTTTTCTTTTCTTGCTGGTCAAAAGGAGATTTGTGTTTTATCCAAGCTCTTCTCACTCGCAACTTCAAGGCATCTGATATTGTCATGTCCAATAATTTTTTTTTTGCATCCTTATACAAATGCCCAAAGTTGCCATAATGTGACATATGTGACCCTGGATCAAAAAAACAGTCACAAGTCGGACGGGTATATTTGTGGCAATAGCCAACAAAACATTTTATGGGTCAAAATTATCGATTTTTCTTTTATTTCAAAATCATTAGGATATTAAGCAAAGATCATATTCCATGAAGATATTTTGTAAATTTCCTACCGTGAACATATAAAACATTGATTTTTGAGTGAATGCAGCACAACCGAGAACATAAATGGACGAATTTCTCAGTGTTTCGATGTTTTTGCACCCTGAGATTTCAGATTTTCAAATAGTTGTATCTCGGCCACATATTCATCCTAACAAACCATACATCAATGGAAAGCTTATTTATTCAACTTTCAGATTATGTATAAATCTCAATTAAAAAAAAAAAATTCCCATGTGACTGGTTTTGTGGTCCAGGGTCACATATTACTTTCAAAGAGAAACCTTTGCCATCAATAGACTGACACAAAGGGCATGGAAATTTGTGCCAGAAACCAAGGGAAGATCATTTTATCATATGACATATTTTGCCGTAAGATTTTCAGTTTGACTGTGTAAGCTTAAAACTGAAATTCCCAATCATGCATTCAAAAAATGCCTGAAGAAGCGTTATGTAATCTAATGTGTAACATGCCAAAGTTCAGATTTATCTTTTGAATGGTTGAATTCAGAATGGCATACTAGCATTATATGCTTAAGGCATTGCAGAAATAGTAATAGTAAAACATTTAACGCTTGAACAAATTTCAACTCGATAAGAGAGTCCCAAGGTTTAAAGCAGTTGTTATTATTCCAGTGCCAGAAAAGCAGAATATCAGGTTCTCACTCACTGATGGTTTTCGCCACATACAGTAAATCCAGAAAATATTCAGACACCAGATATATATATATATATATATATATATATATTTTTTTTTTTTTTTTTTTTTACTGGGTGCAGGACACTATAGTTCATTTATGTATATCCATGTGAGGATAGCAAAATAAAGTAAACATATTATACCCAAAAATTCTCACATAATGGACCAGTAAAATTTATTCAGACACTTTGACCTGACCATGTTTTGCCTAAGTGTTTTTTTATTTAATTGCTAATGCATCCTTTTTACACCACAGACTATTTAACCTAATTCATTTGTGAGGCAGTCTAACAGAAGGATGGCCAAAACCAGTGAAATATCAATTGAGTTCTTGTCATATTTTATTTACCATTTTCTAAAGTATAGTGATTGAATAAACTGTGATGATGTGAGAAATGTTGAAGGTGTCTGAATAAATTTTGGCTTGACTGTATATTGCTGGACAGACACATCATGAGTTCACTGTTGTGCTGATGTTAGATGATGTATTATGACTCAATATCATGGAAAGTTGTCCACTGCATGCAGTCAAAATAATTCAAATGATGGCAATGATGCTGGTGATATATTCAGTGATATTTATGACATCATGAAAGACTGAACATTTTATTATAAGGACCACCTAAATCGCACAGGTAAGTCCAAACCTAAATTTTGGTATTATTGCCAATCACCTTTCTTTTTAAATTTTTTCATCTGCCTCTTTTTGTTTGATGCCTAATTCTCTTTCGTTTTGTTTCTCTCTTCTTGCGGATTCTTGTGGTGCACACTGCTGTGCCCTGATCAAGTTGTGAGTAAATCGACTAAAATCGCTGCTAAACAGCGCAATGAATGCTGCAAGTGAATTCAATACCTGTCTGTAGTTATAGTGTAGTGTACTGTAGTGTACTTATAGACATACTAGTGTACTTGGACATAAATTAAACATTTAAACAGACATTGAAACAGGCTTCTATAAAACATTTTACTCTGCATTAAACTTAAAAATATATAGGCCTATATAAAAAATGTGCCAATTATTAAACTTACCAACAATGTCAATTTTATTTATCAAAAGTCTCTGTGCCTACAATGTGTTTTCAAACCATGCATACATTGTTTGTTTGTTTTTTGTTGTTTTTTTATCCAATTTTGCAAATGAGATAAAACTGTGTAGCAGATACTATATCCATTGTTTTGCAATGTCCATTTTGGGTCACTAGCACCAAGGGTTGGCAGGCATCTGAACCAATCCAATGACAGCTGCGGTCTGCAAAAGTAAAAGTAACAAACGAAAGAGCAGATAAAACAGGCAATAACATGTTGTATCTAAGAGAAAGAACACTGTCTTCCCTGCTGAGAATGTGCCAAATGAACTTTGAGGGGCTGCTTAGTATCCTAACAATGGATATAGATCAAAGAACATTGTAGAAGTACACAACACCTGTTTTGAATTAATTGAGAGAATTCTCATGCTTCTGTATTTGTCATTCTTGACAGTCGTCAATGCAGGTAAATTGATTTACAGGTTTCCTGTACTTTTTATTTAATTTAAACAGTCAGTTTGACCCTGATATTAAACACTGCTGAAACAATGAAGACCAGAAAAAGTTTCCATGCACTGCCATCAGAAAGGAGTAACGCTGAGCGTACACTGTAAAAATGTACTCAATTCTTTATATATATATATATATATATTTTTTATATATATATATATATATATTTTTTTTTTTTTTTTTTTTGCATGGTCTTAGTTTTACTTTCTCAGAAAATGCTGAAGCCTGATTGAATCACGTCTGTGCAACTGCACAGACCAATGCCGTCTCGTGTGCCCAAATGGGCGAGTCCATATGTTATAAGCAGCCGCTGAGTGAGCAAACGGGACTCGGTGAGCTCACGTCGGCCCAGATCCTGCATGCCTCACTCTCTCCACAGCGAGACGATTCCCCTGTGCTCAGAAGATCAGTGTCCCTCTTCCGGTGCAAGTGGCTTGCTCTCATTTGGAAGGTCAGAGGAAGATGACAGCAATGATCCTATGTCCCTGGTTGTTTCAGATTTAGAGGAGTGGTCGAAACCCCACTAAGGATTCCACTACCCTGGACAGAACAAGCAAGATGATTCCTGACCCGCGCTAGACTCAGAGCTCATCTGGGTCCTCTCCAACGCAATCGAGGAGCTGTTTTTTTACCCAGAGGTGCATGAAGACCTGACAAAGTCATAGCGTGTCCCCTAAACAATCTCTCTCCAGACATCTCTGTCCTGAGCCAGTCATTCCCGCTGCCCTCATGTGTGGCCCATCCTCCAGGTCTGCCTCCAGATCACGGCACCAGGTGTTTCTTTGTATGCCCCTCTTCCTCCTCACTTGGGGGTTCCAGATGAGGGCTTGCCTTGTGATGCTGTCTGCAGGCCTGCGGGGGGTATGTCCAATCCACCTCCAGCATCTTTGGAGGATGTCATCTTCCACTGGTTGCTGTTTCATTAGTTGCCACAGTTCTTCGCTGCTGAAGAACTTTCTTGTTTGGCCAGCCTCTTCTGAGGCAGGTGTTGATGAAAACCTGGATTCTCTTCATGGTAGTGGTGGTGGTTCTCCAGGTCTAAGCTCCATACAGCAAGACAGGCTTCACAATGATGTTGAAGACCCTGGTCTTGGTGTTGATGCTGATCTCAGAGGATCGCCAGACGTTTCTCTATTGATGTTAATGCCAAGGCTTGCTGAGGTATCTAAAATGATGCTGGTCTTCCCCTGCATCTGTTGTTGGGTGTGAGAGAGAAAACGCCTTGGTTATGACTGTAACCTCGGTTCCCTGAAGAGGGAACGAGCGTTGCGTCGAGTTTGACGCTATGGGAACGCTTTGCGTGATGATGTCTTGAAGCACATGTAAAATCAGTCCAATGGCGTGGCGGAACGTCAGATGCGGGTGACGTCACGTACCAGGAAACTATAAAGCCTGCTTGAAAACAGAGAGCGGCAGCTTCGTAAAGTCTGAAGTAGCAGCTGACAGGCATGAAGGAGATATGGCAAGGTGACGCAACGCTCGTTCCCTCTTCAGGGAACCGAGGTTACAGTCGTAACCGAGGCGTTCCCTTTCAGGGGAACTCGCGTTGCGTCGAGTTTGACGCTATGGGAACGTCTATACCAACGCCACCATAGCTACAAGTGTCTGTCCTGTGTGAAATCATAAAGAGCAGCACTAGGATGACAGGACCTGAGACCCTGGTGTAGAGTCCAGGTCCAAGGAGTAAAACCTGACAAAGGTGTGCGGTGAGGACCAGCCTGCCGCATCACACACGTCCTGGAGAGAAACTCCTGAAATAAGGGCCTTGGAGGCCGCCATACTCCTTGTAGAGTGCAACCGGACAGCCATAGGAGAAGGCTGCCCGGCCGCTTCATAAGCAAGCGGAATAGCCTCAACCACCCACTTGCTCATTCTTTGCTTAGACACTGGAGATCCCTTGTCCTTGGCCGGTTGAAAGGATGATGGCGCCTGTGTTGGCTGGCCTTCTGCTGTCCGCTTCGTCGCTGCCGTTGGCATGCGTTTTTCTCTTTCTTATCTCCATTATGATCGCAAATTGTAATTCCACCCTCGTGTATGACCGCTTAACATTGCTTAACATTCGAAATGTGGTCATGGACTCTGCCAATGGTGATGTTAATGGACATAGAGCATTCCAATCGTCTTTTGCGATCCATCTCCCTATGCACCTGTGCAGGTGTCCTATGGATTTACCTAGAAGAAGGCGCCGGTGGAGGCGCGGCAAACGGTGTGGTGTCGCTGTTCGCCGGAAAACTGCGTTGGCTCGAGAGATCGCCGCGCGGCACCCGTCCTGTGAGTTGGGAGCTCGGGCTTGTGGACGTGGCACAGAAAGGTGTTTCCCTGAGGCTCAGTTCCAGCGGCCATGTGCGAGTATCCCAGTTATTATTTCCACGCATCGTCATGCGATGTCTCTTCATCCTCACCGTGACGGAGTTAATTCAGGTAACCTCCGGCCTCTGTGTCGTGCAACTACACAGTCGGATAGTGACTCATCTGTACTAAAGATGGCCCTCATCAATGCACAATCCTTGATAAATAAATCTTTCATCCTAAACGAACTTTTTACTGCACAAGCGCTGGACTTCCTCTGTATCACAGAGACATGGGTTAAACCTGGCGAATCCAGCTCGCTTGTTGAATTACTACCGCAGGATTGTGACTTTCTAAATACCCCGCGCTGCTCTGGCCGTGGTGGGGGGTTAGTGACTGTTTTTAAAAACACATTTTCTTGTCAAATTTTATCTGCGTCTTCATACGGCAGTTTTGAGGTGCAATTATTCCAAATACTACTAGCAAATCCTGTCACTATTGCATTGTTATATCGTCCTCCCAAATATAACTCAGAATTTATTAATGAATTTGCTGCATTTGTCGGAGACCTTGTCACTGCTTATGATAAAATACTGCTGCTTGGTGATTTTAATATTCATGTTTGCTGTGCATCTATAACCTTGTCCATGGAGTTTTTAAATCTTATTGAATCCTTTGACTTTGTTCAGTGGGTTTCTGGCCCTACGCATCAACAGGGTCATACCTTGGACTTGATTTTAACTCATGGTCTATCTGTCTCCGATATCAAAATTAGCAATGCAACCTTCTCTGATCATATGCCTGTAATTTTTAATGTCCCATATTTTGGTCATTCACTAAAAACTCAGTCTATGGGGCGTATGTCTCGTACCCTCAGTGCACATTCCAGTGAGGAGTTCATGGCTGCATTTCATGAGGTGTGGACTTCTTTTAAAACTGAATCTACTCTACATAACCTGGATGCGGATGAACATCTCAGTTATTTTAATTCCACCTGTGCTTCTATTCTGAACAGTATTGCACCTTTAAAGCTTAAATTTCGTAAATCAGTGCCAATTCCATGGTTTAATGACTCAGTGTGCTCTCTTAGGCAGGCTTGCCGGCAAGCCGAGCGCAGATGGAAAAAAGACAAATTGCATGTTTCATACGAAATTATGAGAAACTCTCTTTCCTCATTTCAGAGGGCAGCTAAAGCTGCTAAGAGTAAATATTTCTCTGATTTAATTATGCTTAATAGAAATAACCCGCGTGTGCTTTTTTCCACTATTGACTCTGTGTTAAATCCACCTGTTAATCTTTTTCCTGAGCCTTCTGTCTCGCTCTGTGAAAGTTTTGCAAGCTTTTTCACTAATAAGGTATTGGCTATTAGATCTAAGATGTCTCAGACAGGACATGTTTTGCCAGAGATTCCATTATATTCCGTCACATGGTCTGTGTTTGAGCCACTCAGCTTTCAGGCCTGTAAGGAAATTGTGGATCGTCTTAAGCCTACATCATGCCTACATGATATTGTTCCATCACATTTCCTAAAACAAAATGTGGGTGCTATGGGTTCAAGTCTGCTGTCAGTCATTAACAAGTGCTTACATACGGGCACTGTTCCTGCTTGCCTCAAACAGGCTGTGATAACTCCTTATATTAAAAAACCTAATCTAGATCAATCATCTCTCTCCAGTTTTCGACCCATTTCAAATCTCCCTTTTATTTCAAAGATTATGGAGAAAGCAGTTTTGGTACAATTACAAACTTTCCTGTTAAATAATTCAATCAATGAAGTTTTTCAATCTGGTTTTAAAGCTTTACATAGCACTGAGTCTGCTCTTTTAAGAGTTCTTAATGACATATATTTTATCACAGATTCTGGCAAACCATTGGCTCTGATCCTCTTGGATCTAAGTGCCGCTTTTGACTTAGTAGACCACAGCATTCTTCTGTCACGCTTGGAGTCTTGTGTAGGACTTCGGGGTTCTGTCTTACAGTGGTTTCGCTCTTATCTGTCAGATAGATGTTTTACTGTTCAGTTAGGTCAATATTCATCCTCTAATAAACCGCTTAATTGTGGTGTCCCCCAGGGATCAATCCATGGGCCGGTGTTATTCTCTCTATATTTACTTCCTCTGGCCACTATCTTTAAAAAATATGGTGTCTCCTTTCATTTATATGCCGACGACACCCAACTTTACCTTCCCCTGCAATGCAATAATGATTCTTCTCTTCAGCCACTGTTAGACTGCCTGAATGATCTTAAGGCATGGCTTTCCCTCAATTTTCTTCATTTAAATGAAAACAAAACGTCTCGGGTTACGTATGTAACCCTCGTTCCCTGAGTAGGGAACGAGACGCTGCATCGATACTCGATACTTTGGGGAATGCCTTCGGCATAAAGCGTCTGAAGTCAACTATGGAACTATTCCAATCTTGATTGGTGCAACGTCACCCGTGACGTCGCATGTGACGGTGATCCGGAAGCTACAAAAGGGTCACAGGAACCAGGAAATGTTAGCTTCTAATTGGTCAAAGCAAGTCGTTCTCAGGGGCGCGAAAAGTGTGGCCGAGGGATGCAGCGTCTCGTTCCCTACTCAGGGAACGAGGGTTACATACGTAACCCGAGACGTTCCCTTTCGTAAAGGGAACTCCCGCTGCATCGATACTCGATACTTTGGGGAACGAATACCCACGCCGCCACACTGAGAGAAAACGCCCTGGTGTAAGGCATCTGGCACACTCACGGACAACAGAATGAGTAGAGGGCAGATCCAAACTAGCTTGTCATAAGATTTGGTGCAAGAAGGGGAGGTCTGGAGCCGGAGGCTCGACTGACCTCATGGATGGGAGCCCCAGACCATAGAAAATATTAGATGAGAGGTGAAGGCAAAAGCGCACCTTGTACTTCAAATATAAGTGGTCTTAGATAACCAACTGTACTCTTAATAAAGGGAATAGCTCCTAACCCTTGATGCATAACTAGATGGACTGACTCCTCTCAGCCTAAGGCCTAATGTAGGAACCTCAAAGGCTACGACCTTGACCATCCGACACATGCGATGGAGGATCGAATACCCGAAGAATCTTAACACTGCCTACAGGTACCTCAGTACCGGGCAAAAATAACGTTGAGTGGCTCCCACGCTAGCAAGTAAGAGGGGGCAGCACCACCACTCTTCCAGGGAGTAAGACGAGCAGGAAGCAGACTCAATAGATTCTCCTATATATACTTATATATCTCAAATATATATTCGTATACCTCACCCACAGGACATGATGGGTGCCAGGGATAACCCATCAGCCTGATGCCAATAGGCTGGATGAAAAGGATTCATCCTCCAATCTACAGGAACATGGAGTTTCAGTGGGAACGTCCTTTCGAGAACACCCTTAGAGGCTTGCGGAGGGCACTGAGGCCGCCACAGAGGCCCTAAGCATGAACAGGAGATCCCGTTAGAGAGCGGGATGGAACACCAGTACTGAAGCCAGTGGGCAGTAATAAACTGGGTTCAATGCCCTCCCTAACTTAATTGTTTAGTTCCTAGTAGAGTGGGGTTCTAGTATGGATGTCCTGACCACCTCGGTGGAAAGGGCAACCTAATTATGGGTGGGACCCCCTCAAGGGCCAGACCCATAGTCTCCATTACTCTGGTCAGGGATGAAATAATGTACCATCAGCCTGAGACAGAAGATCTCTCCTAATAGGAATTTTCCATGGAGAACTCTCCAAGAGACTAATAAGGTCCGAAAACCAAATTCGGGCCTGCCAGTACGGAGCTACAAGGAGTAGTCTCACTCCGTACCTCCTGAACCTTTCTAGAACCCCAGGGAGCAGAGCGATCGGGGGAAAAGTGTACAGATGTGACCTCGGCCACATCTGTACCATGGCATCCAAGCCCAAAGGAGCTGGATGTGAGAGAGAGTACCAGAGCGGGCAATGAGAGTTCTCATGATAAGCGAAACAGGTCAACCTCCGCCCGGCCAAACTCTCTCCATATAAGCTCAACCACTTCAGGGTGGAGCCGCCATTCCCCGGGCCTCAGCCCCTGCCTCGACAGGATGTCTGCTCCCATATTATCAACCCCAGGAATATAAATAGATCTGATGGAGAGAAATTTGTCCTGGGACCAAAGAAGAATTTGATGCGCCAGTCTACAAAGAGGGCGAGATCTCAATCCTCCCTTGGCAGTTGATATAAGAGACCACCGACATATTGTCTGTCCTAACAAGAACATGATGGCCTCTGAGGTCTACAAGGAAGTGCCTCAGGGCAAAAATACGGCCAACATCTCCAAGCGATTAATATGCAATGTGAGATGATGGTCTTTCCAAGTACCTCGGGTGTAACGGCCCTCCATAACCGTACCCCAGCCCGTTAGGGACGCATCCGTGGTCAGAGTTTTTCTCTCACATGGTGCTCCCAAAACCGGGCCCTGAGACAGGAACCATCGTTTCTTCCATACGACAAGAGAACGAAGGCATCTGCGCGTAACTCTGATCGTACGAAAAGGGTTTCCCAGAGGACAAAAACCCTTGTTCCTGAGCCACCACTGCAAGGCCCTCATGTGGAGCAGACCAAAGGGTACTACCGTGGAAGCTGCAGCCATAAGACCCAAAACTCCTTGAAAGTGTTTGACAGTGATAGCCTGGCCTAACCTAATACTCTTCAATGTGTTTAAGATAGTATTTATACGAGCAGGAGACAATTGTGCCCGCATCGTGACTAAGTCCCACTCTACTCCCAGGGACGTAGTCCTCTGAAGAGGAGTTAAGGAACTTCCCTTCACATTGAGTCTCAACCCCACACACCTCAGATGACGCAAAACAACATCTCGATGTTGAATTGCTAGTTCTTTTCGACTGAGCCAAAATGAGCCAGTCATCTATAAGATACGGACCCCCTGAAGTCTCAATGGAGCAAGGGCCGTGTCCATACATTTAGTGAAGGTGCGAGGGGATAAGGCTAGGCCGACTGGAAGAGTCCAGAACTGATGCGCTTTTCCCCCCAAAAGCGGATCTCGGAAACTTCCTGTGATAGGGTTAGAAGGGAAAGAGGAGTTAAGGAGCTTGTGGATCTATCAAGACAGACCAGTCCTCGGAGCTGGTCTGACTGACAGTCGGTAACTTGAATCTGAACCCCCTCGGAGGTTGATCCAGTACCATGAGATCCAAAATAAGGCCTAACTCCCCCCCTCATAGGAACTATGAAGTGCCAGCTGTAGAACCCAGGCTCCCGTAACCAAGGAAGAGCCCACTTTGAGGTTTCCTGTGTTAAGAGGGACTAGACTTCCTGTTCCAAGAACCGACCCTGCTCGGGGCTGGCCGACATGTGAACCACCTTTTGTAGATAATATTTGTATATTAGCTCCACTGTAAGCAGGACCCCCTAGGATAGATTTTGAAGACCCCTCGGGGTGTCTAAATATGCCATTATGGGGACCAGTCCCTCGAGACTGGCCTCGGCTATAAATTTCCAAATGGCTTCGGTGACCTGAAGCAGCTAACTGGCAGGAACTAACCGAAATATGCTCTCTACAGACCTCCTGAGAGGCGGCGAACTCGACAGGGCCGCAACGTTATCGGGCAGATACTGCGATTTGTGTTCGCTGGAAGCCGATGTGTCCCGAAGCGCCATCGGCGGCGGGAAGCAAACATCGATTTCCTAAGGGCTGCATAAGGGGGCGAGACTCCTGTACTCGCTCTCCTGGGGGAATGCCCATAAGGGTCTGCGTGTTACAACAAGACCTCTTAGTTGAAGCCATCTTAGCCCGAGAGACAGTCCTCAGACCTGTCTTCGGTATGGAGTGCTTCGTGCGAGAATGTTTCTTCTTGCCCCAAGCCTTATACGGGGGGGCACGAGAGGAAACCTTCTCAAAATATGAGGAGCTGGCGGCTGTCCCATGAGGCTGCCCCCTGGCAGCAACCCCATGAGACCTGGACTGACAACTGGGGATAGCTGATTGTCGCTCTGCCTCCTGAAGCCTCTCGACAACGGATCTTGCCGCGTCGCCAAAGAGGCCGGAAGGTGAAAGGGGAGCATCGAGAAGGAAAGCCCTGTCTTTCTCCCCGATCCACAAGCGATTAAGCCATAAATGTCTCTCTGAGACGACTAGTGCTGCCATAGAATGGCCAATAGCACGGACCGTCTCTTTAATAATACGAAGAGATAAGTCAGCTACTCTATGAAATTCAGTAATACCATTGAGTGAGACCTCCCAGTTATCATCCACCTGCTTGAGGAGGTCAGCCAGATATGCCTGTAATAACCCCATTGTGTGTGGGCATGCACCGGCTCGACCCACCGCCATATATGCTTTCCCTAACAAATTCGATGTACGAGATTTGGAGGGAAGTGTCTGAGCTATCAGGGGTGACGCAATGTCGGGGAGAAAATATTTCGCAAAATATTCCTCAACCCGAGCCATCACCTCATAACCATTTTCATTAGATTCCCTAATGGATGAGTAAATATATACATGGGGGGGGGGAATAATTGAGATGAAAATGGATTTTTCCACGATCTCGATACCTCAGTATGGAGATCAGTGAAAAAAGGGAAGGCTCTGAAACGAAGATTGTGACTGGGTCTGCAGGAAGCGCTCATTCATTTTATTTTTCTTAGTCGCTTCCTGCTTATTATATGGCCATTTAACATTTAATTTAACCACTGCCCAGATTACAACCTCCAGCAACTCCTCACTAACGGGAATATGGGGTGGCGAATCCCCATATCCACGTGATTCAGTGTTGATAAATAATATCTAACTCCTCGGAGCCAGATAAATCAAACGCTGTGTCTTTAACACGGTCGGAAGAAGCCGCAGCGCGGGCTTCCGAACCGTGCGCGAGACCAGTGGAGCTGGTTAACCCTCGTGTTATGTTGGAATTCTGTGCACTCCCCTTATGTTCCGGGTCAAATTGACCCGCATTGGATTCAATACAATTCCTCAAAAATCACACTATGAAAAACAACAAAGATTCAGGTTCAAACTGTAAACTTTTAATATCAACATTTGTCAAATATTCCAAAAAATATATATCTTAAGATATGATTTAATGAAAATGTTTTTTAACCATTTTTAAAAACTATTTAAAATTTGAATATACGTTATATTTATATATATTTGCATATACATTTTTTTTTACTTTTTTTTTTTTTTTTGCTTAGAACATCATAACTGAACAATTAATCAATTAATCTGAGCTAATTTTTCCTGCTGTCTATGTCGAAGTCTCAATATATTTCAGATATCTTGAATATATAAATGAGAGCTTATTTTACTATCTGTGTCTGTCAAAAATTTTCATTTGTAATTTGCAATTAATTCTGAACACCATGATTTAGCTTTTTCAAGTGTGTTTGGTTTGGGTTAGAGCACTTTTAGATACACTTACACTTTAGAACTGGAGTTGATGCCCTGACATACATAAAATAAATGTTTTTATTTTGTGTCTGTACAGTTGCTTTTGAATAGCTGACTATGATGGTCAAATTGTAATCAAAACGTAATAGTAATTTTGTTTGTATATGTAAAAAAAAAACACCAGCATGTTGAAACTTTGCATGCATGTTCATGATGATAAATGTGAAAAAGTCACAAAATATCAAGAAAAAAAAAAGGTTTAATATTATTTCAGGTAGCTTGAAAAAATAAATGATAGGTAATTTTTACCATCTGTGGCTGACAAAATATTTTTCTGCATTGAAATAAGTGTGGAAAACCAATTTTTTTAGCTTCATAAGGTAGTAAAAAAATAAAATAACAAAATATAACCAAGAAATGTTATTATTTTTGGTCCGTACAGTTGCCTTAGGCTTAGAGCGTTAAAATATGCGGGTCAAATTGACCCGCGAACATCACGAAAGGAACAGTAATTTTGTTTGTATATGTCAAAAAACACCAGCATGTTGAAACTTTGCATGCATGTTCATGATGATAAATGAGAAAAAGTCACAAAATATCAAGAAAAAAAACATAGGTTAACCAGTATTTCCAACAACTAGAAAATCTAAACGGGTCAAATTGACCCGCAACACAACACAAGGGTTAATAAACACTGAGAAAGGGTCGCAACCGTCTCAGTATTATATGCCAGCCCCACGTGCGAATCCCATGCATACAAGTAGCGCGCTGCCTCAACAGACGCGGGACCTGATGCACTGGAAACGCGAGCGGCGAGCCTGATCTATTTGATCGAATCAAACGCTCTGTCTTTAACACGGTCGGAAGAAGCCGCAGCGCGGGCTTCCGAACCGTGCGCGAGACCAGTGGAGCTGGTTAATAAACACTGAGAAAGGGTCGCAACCGTCTCAGTATCATATGCCAGCCCCACGTGCGAATCCTATGCATACAAGCGGCGCGCTGCCTCAACAGACGCGGGACCTGATGCACTAGAAACGCGAGCCTGATCTAATTGATCGAACAAGCTCAAACGGGAGCGGAGCTTTTTCATTGAAAACAGTTTGCACAGACAGCGCCCTCGAGCACCGCCCGTGCATGCTCCACTCCCAGACAAACTACACAAAGCGAGTGTGTGTCACCCTCGCTTAAATAACGTGGGCAAGGGGACGCACACTGCCTGAATAGCTTCTCTTTTATTCACCATAAATAATACTCTTTTCACGGGACAGACAACACCAAATAGAACAGACAAGATGACATAGAGCGCTTGCTGAAGACCAGAAGCTAACATTTCCTGGTTCCTGTGACCCTTTTGTAGCTTCCGGATCACCGTCACATGCGACGTCACGGGTGACGTTGCACCAATCAAGATTGGAATAGTTCCATAGTTGACTTCAGACGCTTTATGCCGAAGGCATTCCCCCAAGAATGGAGTATCAATGCAGCGGGTGTTCCCTTTACGAAAGGGAACTGAGTTTATTCTGTTCGGCCCCAAGGAAAACTGCGATTTTGACCTTGACCTCGGCCCTCTCACCCCTTATAACACAAAGTGTGTTAGGAATTTGGGCTTCTTATTTGATTCAAATTTAAAATTTGATAAACAGATTTCTGCTGTAGTCAAGTCATGTTTTTACCAACTCCGCCTTCTCAGTAAAGTAAAATCCATTCTTTCAAGAAATTATTTAGAAATAGCCATTCATGCTTTCATTACCTGTAGGCTTGATTACTGCAATTCATTGTACTATGGCAGTACTCAGGCATCTATCTCCCGCCTACAGCTAGTTCAGAACGCAGCCGCTAGATTGCTTGCAGGGAAGCGTAAGTTTGACCATATAACACCTGTTTTAACCCTTTAATGTTCTGCTCGACCATTTGGTAGATCACTTTTTGAGTCGCTATATCTTATTGAAAAATGTGTGGAACTGAACTCAAGCTGATTGGGTCATCTCTACAACTTGGTTGAGGTATGCTATGCTTCAAACATCCACTAGAAGTCACTCTATTTTTTGACAGTAGAACTTTTCACTCATCCTGCTGCTAGCAAGTTTAAAATTGAAAAATCACCTCTGACATGTGGACTATTTTTGGCTGTACTTTCAAAGGTGAGTTAGTTTTGTCAACATTTTATATCATCTAACACGTTACTTAACAGAATTATGTAAATTGATGCAAAACAGAAACATCTTATAATGGTCAAATAATTTTTTTAAAACATGCTTGACCATACGGTTGAGTTGGCACTCCATGGTAAACCTTGGCATGGAATGACAGCTCAACCGCACGGTAACAGTTTGGTGAAGTTATGCTAATTTTATTAAAATGCACTATTTTCCATGGAATAAAAACACTGATGTTAATGCATTGTTATCAATATGTTACAGTTATAGTGTTATTATACTTAAATGGTTTAATATGTATGATTTTTGTAACAGGCTGACATTTATATGTAATGGTGCATCATTTCCTTATTCCCACCTTGTATTTCTGTGTTTTAGAAGCAAATGATGGATGCTAAATCATTTTATGGTTCAAGGCCATGGAATTTTCTGGCCCTTGTACCCCCTGATGCTGTCAAGACACCCTCCCAGTACTTCAAAAGGCTCTTCACTGATGAGATGATTCAACATATTGCTCATCAAACCAATCTCTACTCTTCCCAGGAGTTGGGGGATACACACACACACACACACACACACACACACACACACACACACACACACACACACAGTTATACAGTCACACACACACACACACACACACACACAGTCATACAATTACACACAGTCACACACACACACAGTCATACAATTACACACAGTCACACACACACACACACACACACAGTCATACAATCACACACAGGCATACAGTCACACACAGTCATACAGTCACACACACAGTCACACAGGCATACAGGCATATAGTCACACACAGGCATACAGTCACACACAGGCATACCGTCACAAACAGGCATACAGTCACACACACAGTTATACAGTCACACACACACAGTCATACAATCACACACAGGCATACAGTCACAAACAGGCATACAGTCACACACACAGTTATACAGTCACACACAGTCATACAATCACACACAGGCATACAGTCACACACAGGCATACAGTCACACACACAGTCATACAGTCACACACAGGCATACAGTCACACACACAGTCATACAGTCACACACACAGTCATACAATCACACACAGGCATACAGTCACACACAGGCATACAGTCACACACACAGTCATACAATCACACACAGGCATACAGTCACACACAGGCATACAGTCACACACAGGCATACAGTCACACACACAGTTATACAGTCACACACAGGCATACAGTCACACACACAGTTATACAGTCACACACAGGCATACAGTCACACACAGGCATACAGTCACACACACAGTTATACAGTCACACACAGGCATACAGTCACACACAGGCATACAGTCACACACACAGTCATACTATCACACACAGGCATACAGTCACACACAGGCATACAGTCACACACACAGTTATACAGTCACACACAGGCATACAGTCACACACACAGTCATACAGTCACACACATGCATACAGTCACACACAGTCATACAGTCACACACACAGTCATACAATCACACACAGGCATACAGTCACACACAGGCATACAGTCACACACAGGCATACAGTCACACACACAGTCATACAATCACACACAGGCATACAGTCACACACAGGCATACAGTCACACACACAGTTATACAGTCACACACAGGCATACAGTCACACACACAGTTATACAGTCACACACAGGCATACAGTCACACACAGGCATACAGTCACACACACAGTTATACAGTCACACACAGGCATAAAGTCACACACACAGTTATACAGTCACACACAGGCATACAGTCACACACAGGCATACAGTCACACACACAGTTATACAGTCACACACAGGCATACAGTCACACACACACAGTTATACAGTCACACACAGGCATACAGTCACACACACAGTTATACAGTCACACACAGGCATAAAGTCACACACACAGTTATACAGTCACACACAGGCATACAGTCACACACAGTCATACAGTCACACACACAGTCATACAATCACACACATGCATACAGTCACACACAGTCATACAGTCACACACACAGTCATACAATCACACACATGCATACAGTCACACACAATCATACAGTCACACACACAGTCATACAATCACACACAGGCATACAGTCACACACACAGTCATACAATCACACACATGCATACAGTCACACACAGTCATACAGTCACACACACAGTCATACAGTCACACACAGGCATACAGTCACACACACAGTTATACAGTCACACACAGGCATACAGTCACACACACAGTTATACAGTCACACACAGGCATACAGTCACACACACAGTTATACAGTCACACACAGGCATACAGTCACACACACAGTTATACAGTCACACACATGCATACAGTCACACACACAGTTATACAGTCACACACAGGCATACAGTCACAAACAGGCATACAGTCTCACACACACACACACACACACACACACACACACACACACACACACACACACACACAATGCAAGAACAAAAGTTCTTTGGGGATTATACACAGCAGAGCTGAGAAGTTGGAGAGGGCCCCATATGTTTTTGACAATACAATTGTTGTTAAAATTGTTGGAATTTTATGCAGAAAATGGGAGCTTTTGTTGAAATAAAATTTACTTGACATGGATTGTTTCCTGGTATTTTTACATTTGCAACTTTGTTTTTGTCTTTGTAGGTATTAAATGATCATTTAAATCCTATTATACATTTATAATTATGTAATAGGTACTTTTACCATCAAGCAGCATCTCAACCATTTGGTAGAGGCCTATATTTAAAAAACTGGGGGGTATATATTTATTTATTTTTATTAATTGTGTTATTAGTGCCCCAATAACTTAAAAAATGCAAACAAATAATTTTTACATTGTTTTTTTCTTTGAGTGAACATTAAAGGGTTGTCCCTTCACTGGTTACCAGTCAAGTACAGGATTGAGTTTAAAATTGTATTATTTGTTTACAAAGCTTTGAATAATCTGGCACCGCAATATTTAACTGAACTTTTGGTTCCTTATACACCATCTAGAAACCTGAGATCCAGTGACCATGGCCTCCTAACAGTCCCTAAAGTAAAACAAAAAAAACGTGGCGATCGATCTTTTGCTGCCGCAGGCCCGAAGCTATGGAATAGCCTTCCGATGTTTATTAGGCATGCCCCGTCTATCTACATTTTTAAAACTCAGCTAAAGACTCATTTATTCTCCATGGCTTTTAACACTATATAGCTATTTTTAGCTATATTATTACTGCTCGCTTGTTCTTATTTTTTGTATTATATATGCATGCTGTATCTGTTTTATTTGTTCTACTGTGTTTCTTTGATTGCTTGTGAAGCACTTTGGTCAACCTTGGTTGTGTTTTAAATGTGCTCTATAAATAAATGATTGATTGATTGATTGACCCAAAGCATACAAACAGCTGATCACTTTTACGCCACAGGGCAGCTCTGTGGACATAAGCGCCTAATGCCCGAACTGGGCAAAGCAAATTATTCGTCTCCTGGTCCGCATTCTGAAAGGGAGGAGGACAGAAGGCCTGCAGAACAATAAGTCTAGCCACATTAGTGGGGACCTTGGGGATATAACCCGGTCTCGGATGCAGAAAAGCTTTAACCATACCCGGTGCAAACTCTAAGCATGACGGAGCAACCGACAATGCTTGAAGATCCCCTATTCTCTTGAGAGAAGAAATAGCTAGAAGGAACAGAGCTTTCAATGTCAAGAGAACTTCTAAGGAACCTCCTGAATAGGCTCAAAGGGGGCCAGGGAAAGGCCTTGCAGCGCAATGGACAAATCCCATGGTGGCACCTTAGAGCGAACTGCAGGCCTCAGCCTCCAGGTGCCACGAAGGAAACGAGATACCAAGGGGTCTTTCCCCACAGACATTCCACCCAAAGGAATGTGGTAAGCACCTATGGCCGCCACATAAACCTTTAAAGTGGACGGGGTCAGACCTGCAGTGAACCGGTCCTGCAGGAACTCCAGCACTGTACCAATTGGGCAGTGAACTGGGTCCAACCGACGGTCACTACACCAAGAAGTGAATACTCTCCACTTCAGGGCATAAAGTTTCCTTGTGGAGGGAGCTCTGGACTGTAGAATGGTCTCAACAACCTCAGTTGAGAGACCTGACTCTATGTGCTGGGCCCCCTCAGAGGCCAAGCCCACAGGTTCCACAGTTCTGGTCGGGGGTGTAATATCGAGCCCTCCGCTTGGGACAGAAGGTCCCTCCTGACGGGTAGCTCCAAAGGAGGCCCGTCGAGGAGAGACACAAGATCGGGAAACCATACTCTGCCTGGCCAGCGTGGGGCTATAAGAAGTAGATGGACCCGGTCCCTGCGAACTCTTTCCAGAACTCCCGGGAGCAGAGCAACTGGGGGAAAAGCGTACAGACGTAGCCTCGGCCACGTCTGTACCATAGCATCCAGTCCCAGAGGAGCTGGATGCGTGAGGGAGAACCAAAGTGGACAGTGAGACGTCTCTCGAGACGCAAACAGATCCACTTGTGCTTGGCCAAACTCCCTCCATATCAGCTCCACCACCTCGGGGTGGAGCCTCCATTCCCCGGGCCTCAGCCCCTGCCTCGACAGAGTGTCTGCTCCTATATTCTGGACCCCAGGAATGTAAGCTGCCCTGAGTGACAACAGCTTCCCCTGGGACCACAAGAGGATATGGCGTGCCAGATTGCATAATGGGCGTGAGCGCAAACCCCCTTGGTGATTTATATAGGCGACTACCGACGTGTTGTCCGTATGTACTAGCACATGGTGTCCCCTGAGATCTGTGATAAAGCTCCTCAGAGCCTGGAAGACAGCTAACATCTCTAGGCGATTGATATGCCATGAACGATGATGGTCTTCCCACAGACCTTGAGATGAGCGACCCTCTAGAATCGCTCCCCAACCCGTGAGGGAAGCATCCGTCGTTAGCAGTTTGCGACGACAAGGAGCTCCCAAAACTGGGCCTTGGGACAGGAACCAAGGTTTCTTCCACATAGCCAAGGCACGTAGGCATCGCCGCGTGACCTTGATTGTGCGAAATGGGTTGCCCCTCGGGGAAAACCCCCTGGTCCTGAGCCACCACTGCAGGGGCCTCATGTGCAGCAGTCCAAAAGGTATCACATTGGAAGCTGCTGCCATGAGACCCAACAGTCTCTGGAACTGTTTGACAGTGAGTAGCTGGCCTAGCTTTACACTTTTCACAGCTGCAAGGATGGACTCTATACGTGGCGGTGACAGGCGAGCCTGCATCGACACTGAATCCCAAATCACGCCTAAAAAAGTGGTCCTCTGAAGTGGAGAAAGCACACTCTTCTTGGCGTTCAGCCATAACCCCAACTCTTTCATATGGGCGAGGACGACATCTCGATGCCGAACTGCCATCTGATGCGACTGAGCTAAAATCAACCAATCGTCGATGTAGTTCATTATGCGAATACCCTGAAGGCGCAAGGGCGCCAGAGCTGCATCCACGCATTTGGTGAAAGTGCGGGGTGATAAAGCTAGACCGAATTGAAGAACTCGATATTGGTATGCTTTGCCCCCGAAAGCAAACCTCAGGAACTTCCAGTGACACGGACAGATGGAAATATGGAAATATGCGTCCTTGAGATCTATCGTGACAAACCAGTCCTCGGACCTGATTTGTGGCACGATTTGTCTCAAAGTCAACATTTTGAACTTGAGCTGCATGACTGACTCATTCAAAACTCGAAGGTCTAAAATGGGACGCAATCCCCCGTCCTTCTTTGGAACTATGAAATATCGACTGTAAAACCCGATTTCCCTGTTGGAGGGAGGTATATATTCTATGGCCCCTTTCTCTAACAGAGTGTTCACTTCTTGTTCCATGACCAGAACCTGCTCGGAATCCACCACTGTGGGTAGGACCCCCATAAACCGAGGTGGGCGTTTCTTGAACTGTATTTGATACCCTTTTTCTACGGTCTGCAGTACCCATCGAGAAACATTTGGCAGTAGCTTCCACGTTGTCAAAGATTCTACTAGAGGTACCTGTCTCTCGAGACTGGCTTCTGGATTTTGTTGTTGTTGAGTAATCGGTTCGTCGCCCTGTAACGGCGCACCAGCAGGGAACGACTGAACGGACTGCTCTAACACCCTCCTCAGAGGGGGCGGGCATTCCGAGGCCACTACGTTTCCGGGTGGTCCTTGAGATATGTGCTCGCCGGACACCGCTGCGCCCTGAAACACCGGAGGTGGCAGGGTTGGCAGAACGGTCCCCTGAGGGTACCGAAGGGAGACAGGCACCGTAAAAGAGGTGGGGGGGGGGGGGGGGGGGGGGGGGGCTACCCTCACGGACGTCAGGACTTTTTCCCAGCAGCCTTCTTGGCGGTAATAACGGTCCGCAGATCCGTTCTACCCTTCGAAGGCTGGGGTTGAGAACGTCCTCCCTGTCCCCGAGATCTTTGTGGGGGAGCACGGGAGGAAACGCTCTGCTTCTGAGATGCCCTATGGGAGCTCGAGGTCTGAGGCTATTCCCGCACAGCAGCCTCAGGATGTGAACGACGGGGGAGCAATTTTTGGAACGCTGCAGCATGTTTAGAAGCCTCTTGGAATTTTTCAACTGCAGTATTAACAGCGTTACCAAACAAACCAGACGTACAAACAGGTGCATCCATTAAAAAGTTTTTTTTCTTTCTCTTTTATATTGCTCAAACCAGACGCGGAATAAGCCTTGCCCACCAGAGAAGATGTAACTCTGAGGGGCTTATTAGGCAATGCCGAAACACTTAGGGAAGATGCCGTTGCTGGAGAGAGATAGCTCGCAAGCGTCTCTTCAACCTTCGGCATCTCCCCATAACCATGCTCTTTGTAACCAGAAATAGAAGAATAATTAGATGTTTGTGAATTAAAAACTCTATATGAAGCTGGCTTCTCCCACGATCTCGACACCTCAGTGTGGAGATCGGGGAAAAACGGCAGATTTCGGCGTTGTGATTGTGCACGTGAGGGCAGGAAGCGTTCGTCAAGTTTACTTTTTGAATGAACGTCCTGATTATCTTTAGATGGCCACTCAATACATAGTCTATCAACTGCTCTTGTCACTACTTCCAGCAATTCTTCAAATGCATGAGACTGAGGTGGGGCGTCCTCAGACTCAGCCTCAACACTAACAACATCCAGTTCCTCAGAACTGGACAATTGCAGTGTTTGTTCCATTATCGGGGCGGAAGAAACCGCAGCGCGTGCTTCCGAACCCTGATGACAGACATCGGATCTATCAGGTAAGGGCTGAGATAGGGCAGAGCCCGTCTCAGACCCCGCTGACAGATCCATTTGCGAACCCCAGGACTGAGATCGCCGCTGTGCCTCAGCAGCAGCGGGACCCGAGCCCTGGGGAACGCGAGCTTCCCGGAAGAAGCTCAGCCGGTATCGGAGCGAGCGCATGGGCAGCGCCTCACAATGCACACAGCCAGCACCCTCGAGTGCTGACTGGGCATGCTCCTCTCCCAAACAAACAATGCACAGAAAGTGAGTGTCCCTACCCGTAATAAAACGCGGGCAGGGATGCACACACATTCTGAACTGATCGCTGGAACTCATAATGGTGACAAGACAACAATAAATAGACAGAGACAGATTTCACATAGAGCGCTACTGAAGACACAGAAGCTGCCGCTCTCTGTTTTCAAGCAGGCTTTATAGTTTACTGGTACGTGACGTCACCCGCATCTGACGTTCCGCCACGCCATTGGACTGATTTTACATGTGCTTCAAGACATCATCACGCAAAGCGTTCCCATAGCGTCAAACTCGACGCAACGCGAGTTCCCTTGAAAGGGAACTAAGACAAGTAATTTCCCTCGGCGGCCATCTTTGAAACGCCTCTCATGCAGCTATTTCAGTCATGCAAGTATAGCACCTATCTCTTTCAATTTAAAATCTATTTTACCTTTGCACAATGTGTAAGTATTTCTCAGATAATTTTGGTGTTTTGGTGCCTAATCTGGTGTTTTACTAATTCTTTGTCACATATTTTATTATATTTTATTTTATTCCTTTCCATTCTGTTTACTTAATAGTTGTTCCTAATCTGTAAAGTATGTCAACGTAATGATTGTATTGCCTCCACAAATAAAATAATGTAAAGGTACGATCAGCTATGCCAGCTCAGTGTTTCTTCTCGAGTTCTCCCTGCCTGTTTCTGGACACATTTTGTAATTAAAATGACACACAAGAACAGAAAATCGACCACCTGTTGAGTAATAAAATAAAACAGAGTGGAATAAGAATTACCAATATCATAAATGTTTTATGGTTTTAAACACTGAACTATTATCATTCTCTGTAAATGGCTATTTAAATGTCTGTTTCATTTTTATATCTCGTCTTTATAAGCACTTTATATTTTTTGCTTAAAGAATTTAATTAATAAATTTATAAAAATGCAGCCTTCCGTTCAAGAAGCAACATATTAACTTTTATTTTGGTTTTGGTGTAACGACGTCATAAAGGCTGCGCCGCTCTCATCTGTCTCAACCTTTTTTACAGTCTATGGTCTCAACAAAGGTTTGTGTTTCTGAACGATTATGTATTTAAGGTGTTAAAATCGATTTATTTTAAGTAACATGAAATTAATTAATTAATTACTTATGTTTAGTGATGGCCCGTGTACTTAATGAAATTAGTATTTGAATAACTGGGATGTACCATTAGCACGAGAGTGTGGGTTGGGGAAATGATAGCCACGCCATGGGCTAAATTTACTGCATGGATTTTTAGGAGTAACGTTAGTTAAACACAGTGGACGGGAACATTCTTGACACGAAGTGCCAGATTTCTTCTTGTTAATAATTGCAATTATTAAATTTAGACCCGAAAATGAAAATACTGTCATACTCACCCCAATGTCGCTCCAAATATGTATGGCTTTCTTTTTTTCTGTGGAACATAAAATATATTTTACATTAGTATTGCCTGGTATAGTCTGAAAATGTTTCCACTGACCCTGTTAGTTTGTCCTGTAAATGGCTCATAAATGGTTCATAAATGATGAGTGTTATTTGTCTGTAAGTAAAGTGTATTCATACTTGAGTAACATTGGGTTTTGATATAGTCTACATTGTTTTTCTCATACTTAACATGACAAAATGTCCAAAATACAGGAAAAACTCCTGAGATAACGTGACATATTAAGATGGCGTTTATTAAAGAGGAGGCTGAAGACATGAGAATTTCAGAACCACCGGTGAAACATGAAGATGTTGAGAAACAAACAGGTTGGATCTCAAATGTGAACTCCGTTATTTGTTTCTTTAAATTGTTTAATTGTTCTTTAAATTAAATTGTTGACATCTAAACAAATGAAAGATAATTTTGAAAAATGTTAGGCATGCTATAATAATCCAGTCATATCAGTGCAACAATTAGCTGATTATAAAAAAAAAGGCAGAATAAAACCCTTTGTCATTTTTTTGTGATATGCCTATGATTTGGGGCATTTTTCGGCGATCTCTTAACCTGTCGACGAGCGAAAATCAGGCTTTAAATTGTTCAATGTGAACTTGGCATAAATCATGGGGTAATTATCATTTTGTTGTGAACTAACGAACTATGAAGGAAAAAAAAAACATTTAAATTAGTGTTGTGAATTTGGCCCTTTTCTTTAATTTTTACTTTCTCTTTTTTTTTTTTTATACACATGTACTACATATCCCACAATTCAAAGCAGACTACACTACTAAATATAGTACACTACATTACCCATACACCCCCTGGTTAAGGTCTATAAGTAGGCCTCACTTCCTTTCTTTGTTTCTTTTGCATTGGTGAGAAACACCCACGTGTTTGAATGGAGGCCCAACCATGTCCTTTGAGTCCTTTCCTTAAGATGCGTTAAGTAAGTTTGTTTTTCCCAATTGTATTGTTTGAATTAATTTATTTGAATTGTTTGGATTGAGTATATATATGTTATGTTTATTGATGAATTATATGAGTTTGATTTCCTTTATTGTATCGTTTGTAGTGACTTAAAACCATCTTGTACATCCAATTCATCCTGTCCATCTGTTAACATCTGTCCATTTACAACGTGTGAATCTTCTCCATGTGAATCCATGAACTTCATACCATGTGAATCCATGAACTTCATACCATGTGAATTGCCCAAGACTTAATCATCTTGAACTAAGAATAAAAGAGAGCAAAGGACTGGTATTTGTCCCGTGTTTTAATCAGACACGCCATCAAGTTTCTACAACTCTGACGAACTTTGGATATATTTAACATCTGATATCCAACAAATGGTCCTTCGAGCCGGAGGTAGAAATTTGTTGGAATGGATTACCATGCAAGACCTGCAATCCGGCGCAGCCTAGGAGAAGACCTCCTGCCCGTTTTGCTGACTGTATGGTGAGAGAACGTGCTCCTTCTCCCCCTTCCTCACCAACACTATTTGTAAGTGATCATCACCAAACCCAGAATGGAAATCCATCTTCTTTAAGACCTGCACCGTGCTCATCGTGAACAGTCTCAACATGATTTACTCAATATGGATGTTAAACAAGAAATACTTGGACTTAAGGGTATGCTTGGTGAGATGTCTAGAATGTCACAGTTAGTAGTTTCTTCTAAACTGAAGACTAAAATTTACTGTTTAATGTTATGTATTTGTATTATTTTTCTATATTCATAATTTCATAATGTATTTTGTCAAGTCAGATTTTCATGTGCATGTGTTGAGTACATGAGGAGACTATAGATAGAATGAACCATGTGAAGATCATGTCACATGAGACAGGTGGATGAGCTATATTTTGTAGAGGGTGTGTACAATGTAACATGTTTGCAACTGATGCAGATGTAAGCAACAAAGATATGTTCTTAATATGGAAGTGAATTGTGCCATATGTTCTATGACATATACGTTCCATTTTTAAAGTTTAAGCAACATACTTTGTTACCTTAAAAGGAAGCTGCTCTGTAATGTATATAAGCTCTATCTTACTGTATAACCTCAGAGAAACAGAAACAAAGGCAGAGGCATGAGAAACAATGGCATGAGGGTAGAGAAACTTAATGGCAGAGAAACATAAAGCCAGAGAAACCATTTACATCTAGCATGATGGGATGAGAAGATTAAGAATGGGGAACAGAGAAATCTGGAATGAAGACCTCTCATGTAGCCTTATGTTCTTATATGCCTGTTTCTCTCTGTCTGACACATGATACATAATAAATTGAATCTCTTGGCAAAGGTAACTGGTGTAGCTTCCGTGATTCAACCATAAAGGGGAAACCATGATTTTTAAATCTACAATTGGCGTCACGAACAGGATTCCGTCTTCAGGCATTTGTTTGATCAGTCAGGTAAGACCTTATTTTATTCTAAATAATTATAAGTCTGCCTGATGATTAAACATAGACTGAAACTGCTTAAAAGAACTGTGCTATTTAAAGTACCAGTTGTGTTGCCAAGAAACATGTGTCAGACATGGTAAAATTGGAATTAAATTAAGTAATTTAATTTGGAATTTTTAAGTTCCTCTGAAGGGTAAACCTCTAAAGTATTTGATATGCTGGGATAGAGATAGATCTTTTTTAGAAAGAAGACTATCTAGTCAAAATTTGGGAAATTAGCTGTAAGACGGTTAAGCTAGAAAATTTTATAGGATACTTGTTAGACAGGAGCGGTTAAGAGTGGCGAGTTCCCAGAGAAAGGGGTAAATATAGTCTCTAAAACATTAACACGCTGGAGTAATACAAGTTTGAAAAGGCAGCGATACTTGATGACAGGAGTGGTTAAGTGTGGCGAGTTCCCAGAGAAAGGGGTAAATATAGTCTCTAAAACATTAACACACTGGAGTCATACAAGTATGAAGGTGCCGTTGTAACTAGTTAGGATCGCAGGCATTTCTGATTTTGACCGTAAATCTGTTCAAATATTTGAGGATACTATTCTGAGCAAGCTTAGAGGAAAAGAAAGAAAAAACAAAGAAATTAATCTGAGTTAAACTGGAAAAAGGAAGAAAAAAAGATAAATACAAATATAAGGGTTAATTTTGTTCATTGAGTGAAAAGGGAGAGTGAAGCAGCCCTTCCTTTGGAATCGATACCCTCCTTTAGACACACACACACAGAGAGATATAAATAGAAAGCCTGTTGCTTCTCTGGTATACACAAAGGTAATTGTATAGCAAAACATTATCTTTGGGGTATTTGAAGAGAAAAACAGAAACAAGCTAAGCTTTTTAACAGATTTCTGGTGTTAATGTGAGTTTGGAAGTTGATCATTGTTTAATATTATAAATTTAAGTTTTGTCTGAAGAAGAACAAGAGATAAATAACATCATAAGATTGAAGTTAAGGAATTAATTTGAGGAAAGATCTATGATAATATTTTTATAGTTAATTGACAAGTACAAGCTGATGAAAATCAGAGATAATGACTCCATAAGAATGTGAGTTGGAAAATATATAAGGAAACATGTCAAATATAAACAAAGATGTCTATTTGGAATGTATATTATTTCTGACTAGGTCAGAGTAAAAGTGAGTAGGAAGAAATTATAAAAGTATTGAAAATGCAGAATTACTCTGAGATTTTTAATAAGAAATAATATATGCAATTGGGAGTTAAATGTTTTAATGATATTCTACCTTAAATGATAGAAGAGACCATTTTTATTTGTTTATTTCATGACCAGTAACTTCTTTGTCTCATCTTTGTCTTCACCATGTACAGGACTGATGGTTCCAGTTATTGATTGGTTCCGGTTATTGATGTAACAGAACATTTCACTGAATGAATGGTTGTAATAACTAAATTCACTGAGTAAACTCAGCATTGCTATGTTGATGTTTGAAGATGTTTGATGGATTCTAGTGATTAAATACTATCATTAATTTGTCTCCATGTTTACACTGTTAGGCATTCCAAATGGCTCTGATGGCTCTTGAATGCACTTTCCTGAGATTTGGAAAATACCTGTTAAAAATGACCTAATGGGAAAGAGCGGTTACCAGTGTAAATGGGGTGATTTCTCAAAGACGGGTAAGATTCTCTTTTGGCCAACGGAGGACAACCTAATGCAGGGGGTCATCGCCACTGGGCACCTACCCTGATGGGAGGTGTTAGATGTGAGACGGGTATGGTTGAGCAGATGTTTGTTAGGCCAACAGCATCATTGAGGGTTACAGCAGTCTGCCCTCCAAAAAAGTGAGCTCTCCGATGCCTGATCACCAGAGACCGCATTCCTTGAATGGTTTGTATTCCATTGTGACAAGTGTCATAACTTGATATATCAATGCCAGGGGACAACACCCTGAGGAAAGGAAATGATATACAAAAGAGCTGAGGGAAAGAGTTTTCAAGAACTAGCTGAGACCATGAGGGGAATTGTCATTAATGAAATGGAGAGTAAACCAAACATTGTCAGTTTATTTTAGATTATGGTGTTAGTTGCCTTATAGAAATGTCTAAAAGTTTTATATCCTGAATATGTGATGGTTGTATGATGTTGAATTAATTTCTATCATAGTTTTCACATTTCAGATCATTAGACATGACATTGGATAATTCCAAGACATGGTGGTGTTTAAAGATGAAGACTTTGTTTTTGCTAATTCAAAAGAAGTCTGGGTAACAGGGAATAAATTAATTCATTTATTTTAAACTAAAGATAACTTTAGAAATGCTCCTTTGATGACAAATGGCTATAACTGAGAATGGGACATAAGGAGTGAAATAGGAGATTTTATATTACTTACAAAACACAACTCCACAAACAATGAACACTCGTTTACTGATTTTCAACCCCAAGGGATAGGAGCTTTTTAACATCAACGTTTGTTTTGGTTTGTTGTTTTGGCTGGGAACTTGAGGAGTTAAGTACTTAACGAGTCAAGGCACCAGCAGAAGAATTATTAGTTTTTCTTTTCTTAGATGATGGGGTTCATTTTAAATGCTTACACATAGACGTTAAAATACACATATACACGGGGACATGACATGGTGGGGTTATTTGTTTGTTTCGTGTTTTCCCTTTTCCTTATGTTTCTATTGTATCTTTATTTGTTTTGTTATCATGTCTTTCTTTGGTCTGCTTTTCCTTTTCTCGCTATTGCTTCATTAGATGGCCACTGGTGAAGTGACGGTGTGGAACTTACTGTCGTAGTTCCAGTGGAGGGACTGAAGACTAAAATTTACTGTTTAATGTTATGTATTTGTATTATTTTTCTATATTCATAATTTCATAATGTATTTTGTCAAGTCAGATTTTCATGTGCATGTGTTGAGTACATGAGGAGACTATAGATAGAATGAACCATGTGAAGATCATGTCACATGAGACAGGTGGATGAGCTATATTTTGTAGAGGGTGTGTACAATGTAACATGTTTGCAACTGATGCAGATGTAAGCAACAAAGATATGTTCTTAATATGGAAGTGAATTGTGCCATATGTTCTATGACATATACGTTCCATTTTTAAAGTTTAAGCAACATACTTTGTTACCTTAAAAGGAAGCTGCTCTGTAATGTATATAAGCTCTATCTTACTGTATAACCTCAGAGAAACAGAAACAAAGGCAGAGGCATGAGAAACAATGGCATGAGGGTAGAGAAACTTAATGGCAGAGAAACATAAAGCCAGAGAAACCATTTACATCTAGCATGATGGGATGAGAAGATTAAGAATGGGGAACAGAGAAATCTGGAATGAAGACCTCTCATGTAGCCTTATGTTCTTATATGCCTGTTTCTCTCTGTCTGACACATGATACATAATAAATTGAATCTCTTGGCAAAGGTAACTGGTGTAGCTTCCGTGATTCAACCATAAAGGGGAAACCATGATTTTTAAATCTACATAAACATTCTGAATTTTCTGAGTTTCTGATGATGATGAAAATGCCTTTGCTAATACATCTATTGTTCAAGAATTGTGTGTATGTATTAAGAAAGCTGAACAGAAACCTACCTGTGAGAAATGTAATTCCTCAACTGTTCCTTCATTGCTTCCATTGAGTAGGCCTAGTTCTTTGCCTCTTCCTCCTTCCTCACTGTTACGTAGTCCACCCCAACATATGCACACACATGATATAACATCACAACTACAATCAAGTAGTACGTTACAACCTTATATTATTCCATTGGTTCCTGAGCCTTCTAATAGTCATTCCCCTCAAGTGCAAACATCACCAGTGTTGGTACAACCACCTGGTACACCACAGCCTGGATTACCATGTAGTCCTTTTCCCCCTTACATGGCTCATACTCAGTTATCCTCACAAGTAACATCAGCACAATTACCACCTCAGCCTCAATATGCTGTTTCCCAGTATTCATGGCCATTAGGACCAGCTTCTAGCTTGGCGATTCCTCATGTATCCTCAGCTAATGTATGTCCTCATATTCAATCACAGTCTGTAGGTCAGATAGGGAATCCTGTTGTACAACATCCTGCCCCGTACATTCAACCAATTGTTCCCACTACTCAAACAACCGCAATTCCATTTCCTCATCCTTATCCATATTCCCAGCCATATTATGCTTCATATTCTGTTCCTTCCTATCCTACTTCTCGTGTTCAGGGACCTTCCTTTCCTTTCTTGGTGAATGACGACCCCCAAGAATTTGCAATGTTGCAGTTAGCCTTGATAAATTTGTTGTCACCCCATGAGCCAGAACATTACAAATTCCATATTTTGCTGGATCATTTAAAATTTTCTCCAGCTCGTGATCTAGCTCTAGCTTATGCTAATGATCCTAGGCCTTACAGTATGGCTCTTTTGGCACTACAGTAGAAATATGGGCAACCTCATCAACTAGTTTTGAGAGAAACTAAAGCCATTCTAGCTCTCCCCAGGGTGAGACCAGGTGACAGCAGAGCATTTAGTAGCTTCGCACTAAAGGTTCGAGCTTTGGTTGGCATGCTCTAATCTTTGGGCCAAGACCAAGATAAATCCGAATTATCCTGCGCTTCTCATGTACAGCAACTACTCAGTAAACTGCCCATAGAGCATGTGACCAACTTTGCCCGTTATGTCCGTACGATCCTAAAGGGTCAAAGCTACAACCTGATTAACTTTTCCGCCTGGCTCCAAGAAGAGGCTGAGTGTCAAGCAATGGCTGACCAGGTTAGTGACTTTCCAAAACCACTCTTGAGTAAACCTCAATCAAAGTCCTACGTTAACACTCGAACAGTCTTGTACGGAGTCAACGGTAATTCTGATGTGCCAAGATCCACAAATAAGAAACCCCAGAATTTGAGAGATGGAGAATTGAGTTCCAAGTATTCATGCGCATATTGTTCCAGTAGAGATCATTTCATTGGCCTGTGCCCCTCTTTTAGATCTCTAGAAGACACCAGGAAGGATGCATGGATTAGAGAGAACAAAAGATGCTGGAGATGTGGGCTTAACCATCTAGCTGTCAACTGTGACTTGAAAAAACCCTGTCCACAGTGCAAAGGCAGACATCTTGGTATCCTTCATGGAGTTAATTGTCGTGATCAGGATAACGGTACATTCTATCTTAGTCGCCTTGGAGGTTCTGGCAAGGTACTGCTTAAAGTTGTTGAAGTATACTTCTCCATTATAAAGGCAGATCCTTGCAAACCTATGCCATCCTGGATGATGGATCAGAACGTACCATGTTGCTACCTCAAGCATCTGATTATTTGGGCCTCAATGGGGTAACTGAGTCCCTACTTGTTAGAACTGTACGTCAAGATACTCTTGCACTTGAAGGCTCTTCTGTAACCTTTGAAATATCCTCCATGGCCAATCCAGAAAAGAAGTATTCCATTTCCAATGCCTTTTCTGCTGCCAGATTGGGACTGGCAGAACAGACTTTTCGGGCCTCCTAAATCCCCAGCTGCAATTCAGACCAGGTTAGGCTGGGTACTTCAAGGCCCAATACCGATTCCTAACACTGATGAGATGCAGTGTCTTTTACCATCGCTAATCCACTAGAAGAACTTCGCCATGATGTAGAGAAATTATAGAAAGTAGACATCCTTCCTTTCAGAAATGAGAAAGTCATTACCAGGTCCAAGCAGGACCAAGAAGCTATGGACTTGTTGGCCTCCAAGTCTAAAAGAGTTGATGTGGATGGTGTGCAAAGATATGCCACTCCGTTATTGCGTGCTGCCTCCGCCATGAGGCTACGAGCCTCACCAAATGCAGTTATGTCTTCCCTCAGATGTATCGAGCGACGCCTCCAAAGAGATCCTAAAACTGCTGCTGTGTATTAGGGCTGTTGGAACGAATTCCGAAATTCGAATATAATTCGAATATTAAAAAAATCAATACTATTCGAATGCTGAAGTTCCTATTCGAATATTGCTTTTTTAATGTATATTTTTAATTTTTGTGCAATCTTGCCTTTCTCGCCGCCTTGGCTTACACGCATGTGAAAATTAAATGCTTTTGTTTCTTGTGATGAATAAAGTTTTTGAATCGTAACACAATTGACCCTTCGCAGGGAGCTTGATTGACAGGTGATCTGACCAATCATAATCCGCCATCCGCCATTTTGTCCGACAAAGCAGTCAGGAGAGTTAGTAGATTAACATGGGAGAATTTGAACTTGAAAAACGGAATGTACTGACGCCTTTCCGCGGTTAAAACAACATTCCTACTTATGTTCATTCATGTTTATTTGATGCTATAAATTAACTAGAAGGAAGAGATGATCGGTTCACGAGCAGCTTTAACTGATGCTCTACAGCGATCTGTCAGACACATTTAAGAGCCACAAAACGGTATGTATCGTTTAAATTTCTTTTAAAAAATGACCAAATTTGAAAGGTGAGACTTTGTTTAATATGTCTAATATCAAAAGTAACCGAAAAGTAACCTGGTCTGTCCTGTCTGTCAGCGTGTTATCAGTCTCCTCTCTGCTCCGCGATGTATTTTTCACTGCGTGAGAACATGGTGTTGCGTGAGAGCAGCGTAGCTTGTCGGGCATAGCGACAGTAACTAAGGGGGGCGGGTCTTTGCGAAGGGTCAATTGTGCACGTTATATCCACGCTGTATCATCATAACATTAGCCTACTGTAAAAAATCGCGGAGAGCAATTCCGCAATTCGTGTTTCTCCACGGAAACGGAGATCACCACTCCTGACAATTTGATTCACAGTCCACACTACAACGTGAAAACGGCGTTTTCAAATGTATCCACTTTGGAGTGCGTTTTCATTCATTAAAACGCCGTCTCAGTGTGGACGGAAGGCCAAAACGGAGAGAAAAATATACGTTATTTTTTATGACAACGCTACACCCTGACTGACAAGCTAGACGATCTGTCCGAGGAACCGCCGCTAAAACAGGCAAGAATTACTTATTTTCTGCCTCTCTCCTCGTCACGGGGCTTACCAGCTGTCCGCCAAAAGGCAATAACAGACAAACTGACACAGTTTATCTGTGAAGATATGAGACCGATCAACATCACGCATTGGCGATCCATAAGACTGTGTAATGTCGTAAATATTAATAATAGGATGAATCTGAGCATTTAATATTTGAATATTAATCGAATATTAAATAAAATAAGGAATGGAATTCGAATAGTATTATAGAGGAAGATTGACAGCCCTACTGTGTATGACCAAGAAATTGCTAAGTTGGAGGAGTCCGGTTATGTTTCCAAAGTGGAACTTTCTCATGACTCATCCAATGAATCATGGTATATTCCTCATCATATTGTGGAGCATAATGGGGGAAAAAGAATAGTCTTCAATTGCTCCTATCAATAGCCGCTTTCCGACTGGAGGAACCTTTTCACAGTTCCTAGAACTATTGGCTAAAGTACCCGGATGTCGGCGTGTTCGCACCGCAGGAACTAGGAACGATTTTAGTTCTAGGAACTCTATTTGGAGGAACTAATTTAGGTCCTACTTCAGAGTAGGGTCTAAACCAGCACTATAGGAATTACCCGTGACTTTAGTGTACGCTGATTGACCGAACGCACGCGGAACACCAGCACCCGCCATTTTTAAAACCGCTATAATGTAAACACACAGATTATTTATAGCCTATATATTTACTCCAGAAACTAACTATACAAACATGGAAAACAGTGATAGATGGTTCTCTAAACCTTTATGCTGAAGAGATAATCCAATGCAACTTTGAGGGGACCAAGCCAAACATGATTATGTTTATCTGCCCAGCTAGCAACACTGGACATCAACCACACGGCATAGGCTAATAACCTTTTTTTCTTATACTGTCTACTTTCTATAACAGTTCTATCTAATAACATATTAAACAGTACTGTTAGACAGATCGCTAACTAATAAACACAGAGAATGCGAGCATTGTTTGCTCTGGCGTTCTCAGCGCCGCCAAAATAAAGGTCCGTAGCGCCGTCAAAATAAAAGTCACCGTGCTTGCGTCACTCCCTTACCCCTCCTACCAGTTCCTATGGCCACTTGGCCAGTGCGAATGCAAACAGCAAAACCGAGTTTAGGGTAGAGTAGTTCTTAGAACTGTTTAGAAGTGGACAGTTCCTAGAACTAAGTTCCTGTAACTACTTGGTCGGAAAGCGGCTATTATAAAGGTGTGTCACTTAACAGTCAACTTCTTCCTGGTCCACAACTGGGCCCTTCCTTACTTGCTGTCTTACTCCGGTTTCGTCAGTGCCCAGTGGCAATTAGTGGGGACATAAAATCCATGTTCCATCAAGTAAGGCTACTCCCAGAAGACCGTTCTCTTGTACGCTTCCTGTGGCGCAATATGCAGAGGTCAAATCCACCTGACATCTACGAAAGGCAAGTTTTGCCCTTTGGCACAGTATGTAGTCCATGTTGCGCAATATATGCTCTACAAAGGCATGTCCATGATCACCAAGAAGGATATGAAGATATCGTGAATTCTGTTCTTCAGTCATTCTATGTGGACAACTGTTTAGAGAGTTTTCCAAATGTGCAAACTGCTAAGAACTTCCTAGACCGAATGCGTTCTTTACTGATGAGTGGAGGATTTGAAATCAGACAGTGGGCAAGTAACAAGCCTGATATTGTCAGACATCTTCCTCCTGAAGCCAGGTCTGAGAGTGCTAAACTGTGGATCAATCAAGACCGTTTGGATCCTAAAGAAGGAGCTCTGGGTCTGAGCTGGCACTGTCCTTCTGATTCATTAGGGTATCGATCCCGAACTGGAATATAAAACAACAACCCTGCGCAATATATATATGTATATATAAGTCCTCGCCAGTCAGTATGACCCCTTGGGTTACATAACCCACTTTACAACGCGAGCTAAAGTGATCATACAACAATGCTGGATGAAGTCCCGGGGCTGGGATGATCCCCTAATGCCAGATTCTATTCAACAGGCCTGGAAGGCTTGGGAAACCGAGCTCCCTGACCTATCATTGATACAGCTTCCTCGTTGTTATTTAACTTTACCTTCCAACTAAATCACATCCAGAGAGTTGCATATATTTTGTGACGCCTCAGAGAGCGCATATGGGTCAGTAGCCTATTTGCAAATGGAAAATGACAAGGGTGTGGTACATACTTCCTTCATCATGGCAAGATCTCGAGTTGCCCCCAAAAGGCAAATATCCATCCCTCGTCTTGAACTTTGCGCTGCTCTAACAGGTGCACAGCTTTGTAAACTCCTGCAGAATGAATTGACTCATCCTTTGACAAATATTGTCCTATGGTCTGATTCGACAACTGTCTTGTCTTGGCTGCAATCCCTCTCCTGTCGTTACAAAGTTTTTGTAGCTAATAGAGTCACGGAAATCCTGGAACTCACTGATCCCTCTTCTTGGAGGTATATTCCTTCTGCACAGAATCCAGCAGATGACATTACAAGAGGCAAAACTGTTGTTGAGCTAGCCAAACCTGATCATAGATGGCGACAAGGTCCAACGTTTTTGAAATTTCCTCCACATGAATGGCCCAAAAATCTAGTATCCAGACCTCCTAGTCCTGATCCTGAGCTCCGCAAACCACTTTTTTGTGGGTTAACACAATTGGATGATTTTGTACTCCCAGATCCTTCCTGTTTCAAATCATGGTCAGAATTACAGTTCACAACAAATGAGTTACTGCGACAACATAGGGAGGACCTCTGTGACGCCTCTTCAGTCCAAAACCTCCTTTTGAGACAAGCTCAGCAACAAAGTTTTCCCTCTGAGTACCAGTGTTTAAAGGAAGGAAAGCCCATTGAACCTCAAAGTTGTCTCCTTACACTTTCTCCCAAATTCAATGAAGAAACAGGACTTATTGTAGTGGGCGGTAAGCTCAGACATGTAGAGGATATGGAACCTGGAATGGTTCATCCAATCGTCCTCGACCCCAAACATCCATTATCCCATTTAATTATCAAGGATTGTGACGAGAAACTTTTCCATCCTGGTCCAGAGAGAGTTTTCTCAGAACTTCGGCGCAATTACTGGGTAATTAGAGGGAGACAAGCCGTAAAAAAACATCAGTGGTCTTGTTTGCAATGTAGGAAGTTTAGAGCTAAGCCATCTATCCCTCAAATGTCAGATCTTCCAAACTCCAAGCTCCGGTTGTTCAAACCTCCCTTTTGGTCCACAGGAATGGACTGTTTTGGTCCCTTCCATGTCAATATTGGCCGTAGAACGGAGAAGAGATGGGGCATTCTGTTTAAGTGTCAGACCACTCGATGTCTGCGTCTTGATTTGTTGAGCAGTTTAGATGTGGACAGCTTTCTAATGGCCCTACTCCACTTCATTTCCAGGAGAGGTAGGCCATATGAGATTCTTTGTGATCAAGGAAGTAATTTCCGTGGAGCTGCAAGAGAATTAAAGGAAGCTTTCCAGAACCTTACCACTGAGTTACAAGTCAAGCTGGAAAATCAGCAGATTAAATTCAAGTTTAATCCACCACAAGCTCCTCACTTTGGGGGGTCATGGGAAAGAGAGGTCCGTTCGGTTTCAAATAGCTTTGCGGGTGGTACTTGGCAGTCAAACCATATCAGAGGAAGTCCTACGGACCGTTTTGGCAGAAGTTGAAGGAGTGTTAAATTCGAAGCCACTTGGTTACACCTCTTCAAACATTTCAGACCTCGACCCCATCAATCCAAATCTCCTCCTCATGGGGTGGCGGGATTCTTCTCTACCTCAGGTGATTTATGCCAACACTAAGCTCCTTGGCCGCAGATCTTGGCGCCACAGCCAGGTCCTTGTTGACCAGTTTTGGACCACCTTTATCCGATATTATTTACCAGGTCAGCAGCTCCGTCAAAAATGGAATCGAGAACAACCTAATTTAAATGACTCTGCTGTCGTGTTAGTTGTTGATTCTCAACTTCCAAGAGCGTCATGGCCCATTGGCAGGGTAGTACGTCTCTTACCTAGTCAGGATGGGCGTGTCAGAGTAGCTGAGATTGTTATTAATGGAAAGACGTATGTACGTCCAGTTGCTAAGTTGATTCCATTACCTGAAATAGATGAGTAATAGCAAATACATCACTGTATTTGGGGGCGGCTGTTGTGAATTTGGCCCTTTTCTTTAATTTTTACTTTCTCTTTTTTTTTTTTATACATATGTACTACATATCCCACAATTCAAAGCAGACTACACTACTAAATATAGTACACTACATTACCCATACACCCCCTGGTTAAGGTCTATAAGTAGGCCTCACTTCCTTTCTTTGTTTCTTTTGCATTGGTGAGGTGTGGGTGTTTGAATGGAGACCCAACCATGTCCTTTGAGTCCTTTCCTTAAGATGCGTTAAGTAAGTTTGTTTTTGCCAATTGTATTTTTTGAATTTATTTATTTGAATTGTTTGGATTGAGTATATATATGTTATGTTTATTGATATAAACATAACCTGCACCGTGCACCGTGCTCATCTGCTCATCGTGAACAGTCTCAACATGATTTACTCGATATGGATGTTACCATGTGAATTGCCCAAGACTTAATCATCTTGAACTGAGAATAAAAGAGAGCAGAGGACTGGTATTTGTCCCGTGTTTTAATCAGACACGCCGTCAAGTTTCTACAACTCTGACGAACTTTGGATATATTTAACATCTGATATCCAACAATTAGTCATTTTGGTAAACAAAAATGAGTTTAAGTGATAAAATTGACTTTAACAAAAATAAAGCCAAAATGGAAAAACCATGGGTGACAAACTTAGTAACACCCTATGATTCAACTGCTTGAAGACTAGAGCCACATTTAGCAGCAATAAGTTGAAGAAATCATTTTCTGTATGACAGTATCAGTCTCTCACAATTTCGGCCCACTCCTCTTTATAATGTTGCTTCAGTTCAAAGGGGTTTGTGGGCATTTGATTATGCACCGCTCTCTTAAGGTCCCACGGCAACATTTCAGTCGGGCTGAGGTCTGGACTTTGACTGGGCCATTGCTACACCTTGATTCTTTTCTTTTTCAGCCATTCTGTTGTAGATTTGCTGGTATGCTTTGGATCATTGTCCTGTTGCATGACCCAATATCGGCCAAGCTTTAGCTGTCGGACAGATGGCCTCCCATTTGACTCTAGAATACTTTGGTATACAGAGGAATTCATGGTCGATGTCTTTTTCTAATTGTACTGCCATGAACTTTAACATTTAACATGTTAAATGAGGCCAGTAGAGTCTGAGATGTAGTTTTCTTGGGTGTTTTGCCATTTCGTCCCCTTGGAATTATAAGGTTCTATCTGCGTTCTGAGCAGTTTTGAGATATTGAGCTTTAAAGTTTTTGCATTCCATTCGACTGTGTAGAAAGAACCTTTTTATTTTCTAAATAAAAAGTTCCAAAATGTACCCAACTTAAAAAAACATCACATAATGTAAAGAAGTGGTCACAGAATAAGAATATGTGAATAACAAAATTCTCTATTGTTGATGTCTTTCCTTCTTGAAATTGTGTTAACACACACACCTGAATGCTCCAGACCAGCAAACTGACACCAAAACTTCTGCTTTTATAGAGGTGATCACACTTGCTGATGATCAGTTAATCAAAGGCATTTTATTAGCAGTGCCTGACTGCCACTTACCCTTATAATTCCTATGGAAGCAGTAAAGGTGTACTTAGGTTTTCAACCATGGCTTTTCCATTTTGGCCTAGTTTATGTTAAATAAATGACAGTATTTTTGTTCATCTGAGGTATCTGTAGGTATTTACCTAATTTTAAGATCTGCCAAGGATCAGATCATTTTTTTTATTATTGTCCCGATACATAATTAACAGAATTCAATAGGGTGTCCTTTCTTTTTCACATGACTGTACTGTATGATGTCTTTTGCTTTGTACCATTAAACTGGGGATAACTTCTTTTTTCACTTTCAGACCTGATGCCGCTTAAAGAGGAGAGTCCAGAACGGTATGAAATGGAGGACAAAGTACAGTATGAGAAACATGATTTCATAACTGAAGATATACTTTGCTCACAGACTGAAAAGTCTTCCTCACAAAAAAAGAGGTGAGGAGACGGGATCTAAAAGATATTTTGCCTGCAAACAGTGTGGAAACTTTTTCTCTACAGCAGGAAACCTTAAAATCCATATGAGAAGTCATACTGGGGAGAAGCCTTAAGGCCATTGCACACTGAGTCCGAAATTTTCGTATGCGTTTTTTCGTGTTCGTCAGCAGTAAAATTCGTCACGCACAGAAACCTTGCACACTGAGTCCGATGCGTATTTATTAAACCTTTGCGGAAAAAAAACGCAAAAAATACTAAATGGATTCGTCAAGCAGTGAGGATGAATTTGTTGCCCTCTTTCTTCTTAAAAAGAGAAAAAGAAAGAGGAAATATTGGGTCCATCCAATCCTGAGATTGCGCCGAGAGGAAGGAGAGTTTCACCTCCTTATCAAGGAGTTGCAAAATTATCCCAAACGATTCAAAATTTACCTCAGGATGTCAGTGGAACAGTTTGATGCTTTGCTAGCGATACTGGAGCCACATATTAAAAAGAAGACCACCAATTTCCGTGAACCAATCGATCCTGAACAGAAACTGGCAGTATGTCTATGGACGGACACACACACACACACACACACACACACACACACACACACACACACACACACACACAAACACACACACACACACACGCGACACCTGTAGAAGCGCTGGGCAGACAGAACAGCTGTATACAGGTTATATTTTATTCAGTGTCTTTGTAATCCGCATTTTGTTTTTCATACAGTACTTGTGCTGCGAGACGAAGTGTATCAACTTGTCAGACGTCATTCTGGATTTTGTCGTTCGCTTGTACGGTGGCTCTGAATTTTCAAAAAACCTCACAAAACACTGGCTGTGGATGCGAAAAACGCAGAAAATCGAACCCAATCTGATTTTTTTTTTTTACGGACGAAAGTTTCGTAGACAGTGTGCAAGCATGATTGACATAACGTGAGGTCGAATTTTTTTTTTAACGTGCGAAAATTTCGGATGCGAATTTCGGACTCAGTGTGCAATGGCCTTTACACGTGTGATCAGTGTGGAAAGAGTTAAGGCCATTGCACACTGAGTCCGAAATTCGCATCCGAAATTTTCGCACGTTAAAAAAAAAATTCGACCTCACGTTATGTCAATCATGCTTGCACACTGTCTACGAAACTTTCGTCCGTAAAAAAAAAATTCGGATTGGGTTCGATTTTCTGCGTTTTTCGCATCCACAGCCAGTGTTTTGTGAGGTTTTTTGAAAATTCATAGCCACCGTACAAGCGAACGACAAAATCCAGAATGACGTACGTCTGACAAGTTGATACACTTCGTCTCGCAGCACAAGTACTGTATGAAAAACAAAATGCGGATTACAAAGACACTGAATAAAATATAACCTGTATACAGCTGTTCTGTCTGCCCAGCGCTTCTGCCGGCCGCGTGTGTGTGTGTGTGTGTGTGTGTGTGTCCGTCCGTCCATAGACATACTGCCAGTTTCTGTTCAGGATCGACTGGTTCACGGAAATTGGTGGTCTTCTTTTTAATATGTGGCTCCAGTATCGCTAGCAAAGCATCAAACTGTTCCACTGACATTCCGAGGTAAATTTTGAATCGTTTGGGATAATTTCGCAAAACTCGCAAATAATGGACCCAATATTTCCTCTTTCTTTTTCTCTTTTTAAGAAGAAAGAGGGCAACAAATTCATCCTCACTGCTTGACGAATCCATTTAGTATTTTTTGCGTTTTTTTCCGCAAAGGTTTAATAAATACGCATCGGACTCAGTGTGCAAGGTTTCTGTGCGTGACGAATTTTACTGCTGACGAACACGAAAAAACGTATACGAAAATTTCGGACTCAGTGTGCAATGGCCTTTACACACGAAGCAATACCTTAAAGGATCACATGATGGTTCACACTGGAGAAAGACCTTTCGAATGTGATCAGTATGGAAAGAGTTACACGCGAAGCAAGACCTTAATGGTTCACATGAGGATTCACACTGGAGAAAGGCCTTACACATGTGATCAGTGTGGGAATGCTTCATACCAAAAGACAACCTTAATTTACACATGAAAATTCACTCAAGAGAGAACGATTAGGTTACCGACGTAACCCAGGTTCTCTGATAACATGAAGTGAGGTATCTCACTATGGGAACGCCTCTGGGCGTGACCGATCGCGGAAGCACCAATTACACCACGTCTGCCAACCGTGGCAGACCAATCGCTGCAGCGATTAGGGAGTCCCGCCTCCCTCTATATAAACCGCAGCTACCTGCCGTTTCGTCATTCTCCGCATATCTCTTCTCCGTGCGAAAAGGCAAGGAGGGCAATGTTGTGAGATACCTCACTTCATGTTATCAGAGAACCTGGGTTACGTCAGTAACCTAATCGTTCTCTTTCTAACATTCGTTCGGTATCTCACTATGGGATATAGACAACTCCCGTATTGCCGATATGCTGACGAAGCAGACTGAAGACGAGAGGGTTAAAGTGCAGTTATATCAGTAACTCAGCATCACTGACCCAGACGGAGAAACAGAATAATCTGAGAAAATCCGTTCTTAGAGAACTATCCTATACCACCTGACTACTCACTCCCAGAACTGAGTGTGCCAGAGAGGGTTCCGTTACATCCAGTCTATAGAAACGAATAAATGTGTGCGGAGAGGACCAGCTGGCTGCCGCGCAAATTTCTTGAATCGAAATACCTTTAAATAGAGCCCAGGACGTAGACATTCCTCGAGTAGAATGCGCTCGTAGACCTACTGGGGGCTCTAAATTCATTCTATTGTAACATAACACGATAGCCTCTACCACCCAGTGGGAAAGACGTTGACGGGAGATAGGTCTTCCCTTGTAAGCGTCAGCCCACGAGACGAACAGCTGATTGCTCTTACGCAATGTGCGGGTTCTCTGTACATACATATACAGCGTACGAACCGGACATAAACAGTTTAGCCTCTCCTCCTCTGTAGATGAAAAAGGAGGTGGGTGAAAAGCCAACAAGTCCACAGGTTTTATCCTATCCGCGTGATCGTAGACCTTAGGCACGAACGCCGGGTTAGTTCTAAAAAGTACTCTTAGACCACCCGGAGCGAACTCCATACATGAGGGGTGAACTGATAAAGCATGCAGCTCACTCACCCTCTTTGCTGTTGTAAGAGCGAGAAGTAGAGCCGTCTTTAAAGCGAGCAGTTTTAAGTCCATCTTATCAATGGGCTCGAAAGGGGGTTTTGAGAGCGCGTTCAGGACCACGGACAAATCCCATAGTGGGACCATTGGCTTAGATACTGGGTGCAATCTGCGTGCACCTCTCATGAATCTACAGACCAGGGGGTGTTGACCCATAGTGCCTGAATCAAAACCCACATGACATGCCGAGATAGCGGACAGATAAACCTTAACTGTGGAAAAAGCCCTGCCTTTATCCAGGAGGTCCTGAAGGAAACACAGCACGTCCGAAACAGAACACAGGAAAGAAACAATGTTCTTCTCTGCGCACCATTCCTCGAAAACTCTCCATTTGAGATTATATAAAGAACGCGTAGAGGCAGCCCTCGCGTTCTGAATCGTCTCAATAACCCTCGGAGGTAATCCGGCTGTGCTCAGATTCACCCTCTCACGGGCCAGGCCCAGAGAGCTAGTTTCTGAGGGGAGGGATGGAAAATTTCCCCCCGTGCTTGTGAGAGAAGATCCCTGCGCACTGGTAACGGCCATGGCCGGTCGTAGAGCAGTTGCGCAATCTCCGCCACCCACAGTCTCCCCGGCCAGTAAGGCGCGATCAGAATCATCACATGTCTGCGTTCCCGAACCCTCCGTAATGTCGGCTCGATCAAGCTCAACGGCGGGAACGCGTACAGCAACACGTCTGGCCACTCGTGGGCTAGCGCATCCACACCCAATGGTGCATCGTCGCCGGCCAGGGAGAAGAACAGGGGACAGTGTGCGTCTTCGCGTGATGCGTAGAGATCTACGGCAGCCTGGCCGAATATCTCCCATAACCTGAGGACCACCTGGGGGTGGAGTCTCCACTCCACGTACAGAGGATTCCCTCTGGATAGTAGATCCGCTCCTCTGTTCATTATTCCCGGGACATGCGTCGCGCGTAATGAGAGGAGAGACCTGCTGCTCCACATTATTAGTTTCTCTGCTAACCTGTGAAGCATGTGAGAACGAACCCCTCCCTGCCGATTTATGTAGGCAATCACCGTTGTATTGTCTGTCCTGACCAATACGTGATGACTCTTGAGAAAATGCACAAAATGTCTCAGAGCTAGAAACACTGTCAATAGCTCTAGAAAATTGATGTGCCTCTCTCTCAGTGCCGGAGACCAAACTCCTCTCACTGTTCTGCCCTCGAACACTGCGCCCCAGCCTGTGAGAGATGCATCCGTCGTCACCACTTTTCTCAGTATAATAGGACCTAGAGGGCATCCTGTCCTGAGAAAAGATGGGACTCTCCAATGACGGAGAGCGCTCGCGCATTCTGGTGAGACCCGCACTCTGCGGTTGAGGCGGCTCTTGGGGCGAATGCCTTGTGACGCTGTCCAGTTCTGAAAATCTCTCATTCGCAGTAGTCCCAGGGGAACCACTGACACAGATGAGGCCATCAGACCTAGTAGCCGAAGACACATCCTGAACGAGACTGATCTCCCTATTTGAAAAAGGGAGAGACAGCTGTGAATCGTCTTGATGCGATCCTCTGATAGGAAAGCTCGGAACGTCACAGAATCCATCCTGAGACCCAAGTAGACTATTTCTCGAGATGGAGAAAAACAACTCTTTGTCTGGTTTATCTTGAAACCTAATCTCTCCAGATGCGTCACAAGTGTGTGTGTGTCGCTCTCTGCCTGCCGTTGGCACGGCGCGCAGATGAGAAGATCGTCTAGATATGCTGAAACTCTGAGCCCTAATCTCCTTAATGGAGTCAGGGCCCCTTCCACACACTTGCTGAATACTCGGGGGGCTAAAGCCAGGCCAAACGGAATTCTCGTAAACTCGTATGCTGTGCCCTGATAGGCGAACCTCAGATATTTCCTGTGCGCAGGAAAAATATCTATGTGAAAATATGCGTCCTGGAGATCCACCGAGGTGAACCAGTCTCCTTGCCGAATATTTTGGCACAGCGTTTTGACAGACAGCATTTTGAATTTGTATTTTCTGAGGTGTCTGTTGAGAACCCTTAAATCCAGAATGGGACGGAGACCCCCCCCCTCTTTTGGGAATCACAAAATAACGGGAGTAGAAACCCTTCTGGCTCTCTGCCGTTGGAATCACTCTTATCACTCCTTTTCTCATTAAAGAGGCTATTTCCTCCTCTAAAACCAGAGCTGCTTCCCCTTTGGCCACTGAGATTACCACTCCATTGAACAGAGGAGGTTTTACAGCGAATTGAAGCCTGTATCCCCTCTCTATAGTGGTCTGTACCCAGGGATGAACTGCGCATGCGCACCAGTTCACTGCCTGAGCAGCGAGTGGGCCTTTCCCGTCTCTGTTCACTAGAGGTGCCGCAGCACACTCTAGCGGCAACGGGGGGGAATACCGCTCCAGTGAAGGAGTTATAGTGGTATTCATTTGTGATAGTTTTTGTGATTTTTTTTTTTTTTTTTGTGATCTTTTTCTCTTTTTATCCCACTCTGCGCCCTCGGTCCTTGACCTGGATGCGTCAGAGAAAACTTTATTTTTGATGGGATGCTTGTGAACGTTAGACCTTCTCCCCCCATAACAGACCTCGAAGGTGGAGGGGGAGAAAAACTCTTGTGGGGGCACTGGTAGAGAACTGGCCACATTCCCGCACATGCTGAACTATGAACTGTCCACACGAACACATTTTATCCTTGCATTCCTTCTCCTTTTCCCCGCGGGAGGGAGAGAGGAATCGCTCTGAAGGGATGGGACAGATAAACCCTGGGTGCTGTCTCCCAACCCTTCCTGTCGCCGAACTGGCATATCAGGTAGACCGCCTCTTCTTATTCCCCTGAGGGGCAGCCGGTCGGTGTTTCGCGGCTGCGGCTGCGAACGACTGTTTTGGCCGAACGAAACCGGGCTTTGACTGCGGAGCCGCGTTGCCCTGCTGTTGCGGTGGCGCGGGGCGGGAAGGCTGATAAGCAGAGTGCCCGCCTCTCCCTGAGGGCTTGAAATTCGGCCGGTTCGGGTGATAAGGCCGATCGGCCGGTTTTCTGGGGAGACAGACCTGGAAAGCTTCTCCCTCCTTCTTTCGCAGGTCACACTGCTGACGCATTGCCGTCACCGTCGAGCCGAACATGGCCTTTGGATCTATAGGGGCATCCAAAAACTCCACTTTCTCTTTGTCAGAGAGTCCTGACAAACCCAGCCACAGCGATCTCTCCCCCACAACTGCTAAGCCCATACTTCGACCGCAACTTTGAACTGCTCCGCGGGACGTGCGCAGGTTTAAATCTGCGATGACGCATATCTCTTCCCAGAGCACTGGGTTGGGAGATCCGGAGTCCAGCTGACGACCCATCTCCTCTAACAGCTCCGCTTGATAGGCAGTAAGGAGGGACGTCGCGTTCAAAGCGCGAACAGACAGTGCAGTTGATTTGTAGATCTTTTGAAAAACGGAGGCAGCAAAGCGCTCCGTTTTTCCTGGCAGCGAGGCTCCGGTTGAAGAGAGCGCTGCCCTGCGGCTTGGGTGCAGATGATTAGCTACCGATGTTTCCACAGGGGGAGGATCTGCCATCCCTAGATCGTCCATTCCCTGAACATCTAGCCTTGAGAAACCCTTAACGGGCACTCGATGTGAAAAAGGCTTGTCCCAAAACTTCTTCATCTCCGCCACACAGGCCGGGACGGCTGGAATAAACTGCCTGGCCGGCGGGAGACGTGACGGGAGCCTCTTTCCATCATACAGGTCTCTTTCAGCTCCTTGACCTGCTTGTTGTGAAGGCCAGTCGATGGATAATCTAGCCGCGGCCCTGCGACAGACCTCGATTAGATCAGCGTCCACCTGTACAGGGGAGGGTGAACTCTCATCCTGTGCACTCGGTGGCCGGGACTGGATCGGGGGAAGAATGGCATCTTCCTCGTCGTCATCCTCGTCCTCGAGGATGGTCGACAATACCTCGTCATCGTCATCTTCCTCTCCCGCTAACGGGTCGTCAAACAGCGGGGGAAGGACGGGTGACACTTTCTCCATCATCTCTGCCCATGAGCTAGTGGTTTGCGGACAATCCATGGGTTCCTCTCTGGGTTGAGCAGAGAGGCATGGGTCCGATTTTCCCGCGACTGCCACGCGAAGTCTCCTTTCACGGATCTTAGTCGAGAATGCAGCACAGTGCGGGCAGCCCTCGGGGTTGGACAGCGCTGCCTGAGCGTGTTTAGTGCCCAGACAGGAAATCCCTAGCAGAAATCCACATTCCACAAGCACACGGGTGCGGAGGACGACCCTTTCCTCCGGGGCTCTCCGGTTCTATCGCAGTAGCCATGATAGAGCTAGCACTCTCTTCGTACGATGAGTTACACCACAACGTGACAACTAGTACGGAGCTGTGCTGCGATTAGAGAGCTCTCTTATTCCTATCTCTTTCGGAGCGTGGTGAGCGCACCGAAAAAGACTCGGAAATAAAAAAAAAAAAAAAAAACTTAAGAGCAGGAAAACTCGTCTTGACACGTTAGTTATCTTACTCTTAAGTGACGAAGTCACTCGACAACTTAAGAATTGATTGCGTTAGGGACGTTACCTCTCGGCTCCGTCGAGAAACTGTTAAGCAATAATTCCCAAGTCTGCTGAGGACAGCTTCCGAATCTTCCACGGGGAAGAGAGCGAGAATGACGAAACGGCAGGTAGCTGCGGTTTATATAGAGGGAGGCGGGACTCCCTAATCGCTGCAGCGATTGGTCTGCCACGGTTGGCAGACGTGGTGTAATTGGTGCTTCCGCGATCGGTCACGCCCAGAGGCGTTCCCATAGTGAGATACCGAACGAATGTTAGAAAGAGAACCATTTTATATGTCATCAGTGTGGAAAGAGTTTCAAAGACATAGAACACCTTAACAGGCATGTAATAATTTACTCTGAAGAGAAGTCCTTCAAATGTCACCAATGTGGAAAGAGGTTCAAAATAAGTAAAAACATTAAGGCATACATGAGAAGTCACAGTGAAGAGAAGCCTTTCAAGTGCCATCAATGTGGAAAGGGGTTTGTTATAAATAAGGACCTCATTAGACACATGAGGAGTCACACTGAGGAGAGACCTTTCAAGTGCCGTCAATGTGGAAAGGGTTTAAAGCATGAAGAATCCCTTGCTTACCACATGAAAATTCACACTGGAGAGAAGCCTTTTAGCTGCAATCAGTGTGGAAAGAGTTTCATACATAAAGGACATGCAGCTTAATGTTCACATGAGAGTTCACACAAGAGGCAAACATTTTAAATGCGGGCGATGTGGGGAGAGTTTGGCCCGGACTGGCCATCGGGAGCACCGGGAGAATTCCCGGTGGCCTGGCGACTAATTTGGCCTGCTGCCAGCCAGCGTTTTTTTATTTATTTTTTTATTTTAATTTTAATTATTATAATTATTATTTATACTACTACCTTTACCAGTGATCATTTTCGAATTCGTCATTCAATAAAATTATTATTATAAAATAAAATCATGAATCTGTTAGTATTGACTGACTACGATTCGACTTAAAGGGATACTCCACTTTTTTCGGAAATAAGCTCATTTTACATCTCCCCCAGAGTTAAACAGTTGAGTTTTACCGTTTTAGAATCCATTCAGCCGAACTCCGGGTCTGACCGTACCACTTTTAACATAGCTTAGCATAGATCATTGATTCTGATGAGTCCAGTAGCATTTCTTTCAAAATGACCAAAGAGTTTCAATATTTTTCCTATTTAAAACTTGACTCTTCTGTAGTTAAACCGTGTACTAAGATCGACGGAAAATGAAAAGTTGCGATTTTCTAAGCCTATATGGCTAGGAACTACTCTCATTCCGGCGTACCATGAGTGCAGCAGGCGTAATGATATGACGCAGCGCCTGAAAATAGTCCCCAGCTCGGTAACTTCTTCCAACGTGACCGGGACTAAGTTTGTCTAACCTATTAGACCTATTTTCAGGCGCTGCGTCATATCATTACGCCTGCTGCACTCATGGTACAGCCGCACAGTTCCTTGATTATTACGCCGGAATGAGAGTAGTTCCTAGTCATATAGGCTTAGAAAATCGCAACTTTTCATTTTCCGTCGATCTTAGTACACGGTTTAACTACAGAAGAGTCAAGTTTTAAATAGGAAAAATATTGAAACTCTTTGGTCATTTTGAAAGAAATGCTACTGGACTCATCAGAATCAATGATCTGTGCTAAGCTATGCTAAAAGTGGTACCGTCAGACCCGGAGTTCGGCTGAATGGATTCTAAAACGGTAAAACTCAACTGTTTAACTCTGGGGGAGATGTAAAATGAGCATATTTCCGAAAAAAGTGGAGTATCCCTTTAAGGCTTAGCCTATAGACGGTTAAACAGAAAAAGCGAGCAGAGAAAACGGCCAGCTGGAGCAGAGAGGGAAAGAACAACTAAAAAGAAAGCACTCCGAGAACAAGCATCAAAATGTTGCAAAATGAATGACCTGTTCAGGGCTTCAAGTGCAGGTCAGTTTCATCTGTAAATACTGTACTTTTTTCTTTGTTAACTTAGTATTGAAATGCTAGCAAATGTAAGCGGTATAGCGCCCCTATTACTATCGTCACTCAAAATACTGTATGCTAAAGGAGATTAATATTATAGTGTAAAGTTACATTAATTTAGCAGACAAATATTAGGCTAACATTTATGTGGTAGGCTACTGGGAGCACAGGGAGACAGGAGTGATAGTGCATACATCAACAAAAAATAATGCAATAACATTTTATTAGACAATTTAGAAAATGATGTCTGCCCATTTGTGAGGTTTAAAACTTTTTTCTTTTCTTTCCTTTCCTTTCCTTTTTTTTTATTTATTTATTTTTTTTATCAAATAAAGGAGGAGACAGTCAACCTAGCACTAGCTGTGGTGCAATGATCACACATTCAGCCAGGGAGTGAGATGACATGAGAAGCAAAATAAGATTATAATTTTTTTTAACATATTGTATGAAATATACACTGTTAGAAAAATCTGTAGAAATTACAGTATTACTGGCAGCTACTTGCCAGTAACTTACTGTAGATTTAAATTGATGTTATTTACTGGCAACAATTTGTTCAAAATTAAATGAACATTAAACATTAACAAGTCTTTATCTTTACAGAATAAAACTAAAATAACAGTCTCATGCAAAGCATTCTGGGAACCAAAATCTGAAGGAAAAAAACAGAAAAAGGTTGATGAAGATTTCTGGTTCCCAGAATGCTTTGCATTAGATTGTTATTTTGTAGTTTTATTCTGTAAAGACAAAGACTTGTTAATGTTTAATGTTCATTTAACTTTGAACAAACTGTTGCCAGTAAATAGCATAAATTTTAATCTACAGTAAGTTACTGGCAAACAGCTGCATAACTACAGCAAATTTTTTACAGTGTAGTGTCGCTAAATGTTGGATATTTAAGTAATTTTAAGATGAAAACAACAATATTTTTTACTAAAATAAATGTAGATTCTGGGCAAACAAATTACAATAAGGTGGTTGTTTTACACCAAGGTGGAGCCAGTTCTGTTTGCAACATGAGGCCAGAACAAGTGACAGGTGAAGAAGAGACAGGTACAAGAAAAATACGCACACTTTATACATGTATACATACATATATAACAATAACACTAGTACTCCACTTTACTTAGTGTATGAGGCTGATGATCCTGGTGTAAGGGAGAGACAGAGAGATATTAGGGTAAATGAAGAGAAGGAAAAGGGAAGTGAGGATACAGTTCAAGAGAAAGCCTTTAATTATTTTACATGGCCCCAGCCTAAGGATTTAGACCAATAAATGTAATTCAGGAAAAAATAGGGTCAGTGTTTCTAAATTGTATTTGGGTGCATAGGATGGGCTGGATGGGTGTAGGATTTCCCGGCCTGAAATTGTGTCCCAGTCGGGCCCTGGTTTTACAGACAAGAATCTCCTTAAAATGCATAGAAGTACTCACTCCAACGAGAAGCCTTTCCCCTGTCCTCAGTGTGGAAGGAGATACAATCTTAAAGGACACCTTAAAGGGATACTCCACTTTTTTCGGAAATAAGCTCATTTTACAACTCCCCCAGAGTTAAACAGATGAGTTTTACCGTTTTAGAATCCATTCAGCCGAACTCCGGGTCTGACGGTACCACTTTCAGCATAGCTTAGCACAGATCATTGATTCTGATGAGTCCAGTAGCATTTCTTTCAAAATGAAAATCACGTAATAATCAAGGAACTGTGCGGCTGTACCATGAGTGCAGCAGGCGTAATGATATGACGCAGCGCCTGAAAATAGTCCCCAGCTCGGTAACTTCTTCCAACGTGACCGGGACTAAGTTTGTCTAACCTATTAGACCTATTTTCAGGCGCTGCGTCATATCATTACGCCTGCTGCACTCATGGTGCAGCCGCACAGTTCCTTGATTATTACGCCGGAATGAGAGTAGTTCCTAGCCATATAGGCTTAGAAAATCGCAACTTTTCATTTTCCGTCGATCTTAGTACACGGTTTAACTACAGAAGAGTCAAGTTTTAAATAGGAAAAATATTGAAACTCTTTGGTCATTTTGAAAGAAATGCTACTGGACTCATCAGAATCAATGATCTGTGCTAAGCTATGCTAAAAGTGGTACCGTCAGACCCGGAGTTCGGCTGAATGGATTCTAAAACGGTAAAACTCAACTGTTTAACTCTGGGGGAGATGTAAAATGAGCATATTTCCGAAAAAAGTGGAGTATCCCTTTAAGAATCACATGAGATCTCACACGGGGGAGAAGCCTTTCACCTTTTTTCACCATGTGGAAAGTGGTTCATGCATAACGGACACCTTAATTGTCACATGAGAATTTATAAAAAGAGAGAACGATTTAAAATGTCAACTGTGGAAAGAGTTTTACAGACAAAAAACAACAACAACTTAAAAGGCACATAATTTCTCATAATTTCATCTTTAAGTTTAATACAACTCACACATTCAAACGTAGTCAGAGAAGGGCCTCATCTTTCTCTCCGATCACATATAACGTTACGTTCCGAAACTCTCAAACTGCGCTGCTTTCACAGATGCTTTTTTTTACTCCAGTAATGTGCCGCCACATTTTCAGCTAAAATCCAACGAAACATACAACTTCGTTTGAATGTCAAAGAACAACAGTTGAAAAAAAAAAAAAAAAACTTCGCCCCTTTAGTTACTGTTGCTATGTCCGACAAGCTACACCGCGCTCACGCCAAACCATGATCTCACGCAATGAAAAACACATCGCGCAGCAGAGAGGACACTGACAACACGCTGACAGACAAGACAGTGGTTACTTTTGATATTAAACAAAGTCTCAACGTTAAAATTTGGTAATTTTTAAAGAAATTTAGACAATACCGTTTTGTGGCTCTGTAATGTATCTTGACAGATCGCTGTGGTGCCTCAAGTTAAAGCTGCTCGTGAACTGATCATCTCTTCCTTCTAGTTAATTTATAGCATCAAATAAACATGAATGACCATAAGAAGGAATGTAGTTTTAACTACGGAAAGATGTCAGTAGGCTTACTCAGTACACTCCGTTTTTTCAAGTTCAAATCCTCCAACGTTGAACTCTCCTGACTGCTTTGTCGGACAAAAAAAGGCGGATTCGGCGGATTATGATTGGCCAGATCGCCTGTCAATCAAACTCCCCGCGAAGGGTCGATTCTCATTGGCTGCCTGCCAATGTGGCAGGTAGATTGACAGTGTTACCCGCCAATTGCAGAATTCACCCGCATTTGGCGTGTGGTCGGGTGTTAATTTCAGGCCCTGGTTATAAGCATGAGCCCCGTCTGATTGGTCGTGGCGGCGGTGTTGCAACAATCTATAGAGATATTCTTAATGTTACTCAGAAAACAGGTCACAGGTTTAATTCGTTTGAAGTACTTGTGCTAAATGTTACTCTCTTAGATGTAAGAAAGAAATCCCTATTATCTCTAGCCTTGGCTACTGTATATAGACCTCCAGGGCCCTACGCTGATTTCCTAAAAGAGTTTGCAGACTTTCTTTCAGATCTATTGGTCAATGTCGATAAAGCATTAATTGTTGGAGATTTTAACATACACGTAGATAACACAAATGATGCGTTAGGGGCTGCGTTTATAGATCTATTAAACTCCTTTGGGGTCAAGCAAAACGTCACTGGTCCCACTCATCGTCTTAATCATACACTAGATTTAATTATATCACATGGAACCAATCCAACCGATATAGATATTATACCGCAAAGTGATGAAGTCACTGACCATTACATGATCACTTGCATACTACATACTGCTGAAATGTGTCACGTTGCGCCACGTTATCGACCAGGCAGAACAATCCTTCCAACATCTATAGATAGATTCTCAAATAGCTTACCTGATCTATCTCAGCTGCTCAGTGAACCCAAACAAACAGATGAACTAGAGGAAATGACTAGCACTATGAGCACCATTTTCTCTAGTACATTAAACATTGTTGCACCAATTAGATTAAAAAAGGTTAGAGAGAAAACTAAAGCACCATGGTACAACAGTGCTACGCATGTTATCAAGAGAGAAACTCGTAATTTAGAGCGTAAATGGAAACAAACTAATTTAGAGGTCTTTAGAATTGCGTGGAAAGACAGTATGTCACATTATAAAAAGGCCCTAAAAGCAGCCAGGGCTGAGCATCTCCGCAAACTAATAGAAAATAACCAAAATAATCCAAGGTTTTTATTTAACACCGTGGCTAGACTAACAAATAAACAGACGTCACCTGAGTTTAGTAGTAATGATTTTATGAATTTCTTCACTGAGAAAATAGAAAGCATCAGAAACACAATTGTAAATGTACAATCTTTAATGGTGTCTTATGATTCAGCCTCAATTATCGCCCCTCAAGAAAAACTACAGCGCTTTACAACTATAGGACAGGAAGAGCTTAAACTTATCATTGCATCTAAACCAACAACATGTTTATTAGATCCAATACCCACTAAACTACTGAAAAAAGTGTTACCTGTAGTGGAAGAACCTCTTCTCAATATTATTAACTCATCTTTATCTTTAGGTCATGTTCCAAGAATATTTAAGTTGGCAGTTATAAAACCTCTTATTAAGAAACCACAATTAGATCATAATAACCTAGCAAATTACAGACCCATTTCAAATCTTCCATTTATGTCTAAAATACTAGAAAAAGTTGTGTCTGCTCAATTGTGCTCTTTCTTGCAAGAAAATGATATCTATAAAAAATTTCAGTCAGGATTCAGACCGCATCATAGCACAGAAACTGCGCTCGTTAAAATGACAAATGATTTACTTCTAGCTTCTGACCAAGGCTGTATCTCAATACTAGTTTTACTTGATCTTAGTGCTGCGTTCGACACTATAGATTACAAAATACTCTTAGATAGACTACAAAATTACACTGGTGTTCATGGACAGGCATTAAACTGGTTTAGATCGTACTTATCAGACCGAAGATAACGTCAGTAAACTATGGAGTGCCACAAGGATCTGTGTTAGGCCCTCTGCTATTCTCAATATATATGCTGCCACTTGGTAATATTATAAGAAAACATGGAATTAATTTCCACTGTTATGCTGATGACACTCAATTATATATTTCATCACGACCAGATGAAAACAATAAATTATCTAAATTGACAGAGTGTGTTAAAGATATAAAATACTGGATGACGTGTAATTTTCTGCTATTAAATTCAGATAAAACGGAGGTATTACTTATTGGTCAAAAAACCTGCCCACAAAACCTCTTACAATACAACTTTAATTTAGAAGGATGTCCTGTTACTTTATCCACTACAGTAAAAGACCTGGGTGTTATACTAGATCGCAACTTGTCTTTCGAAAATCATATTTCATATGTTACAAGAACAGCCTTTTTCCACCTTAGAAACATTGCTAAGCTACGTAACATGCTATCTGTTTCTGATGCAGAAAAGTTAGTTCATGCATTCATGACCTCGAGACTAGATTACTGTAATGCTTTATTAGCTGGTTGTCCTGCATCCTCAATAAACAAGCTACAGTTAGTCCAAAATGCAGCTGCTAGAGTTCTTACTAGGTCAAGAAAATATGATCATATAACACCAATTCTATCATCTCTACACTGGTTACCTATAAAGTTCCGTATCAATTACAAAGTATTACTAATGACCTATAAAGCCCTAAATGGTTTAGCTCCTGGGTATTTAACGGAACTTCTATCGCCCTACAATCCATCGCGCTCTTTAAGATCACTAAATTCGAGGCTTCTAGTCATTCCTAGGATATCTAAGTCCACTAAAGGAGGGAGGGCGTTTTCACATTTAGCTCCTAAACTCTGGAATGGCCTTCCTGATATTGTTTGAGGCTCAGACTCGCTGTCCCAGTTTAAAACTAGATTAAAGACGCATCTCTTTAGCCAAGCATTCACATAATACTTACCTTTTATACTACAGTTGAATCAGACTGAATGCATTAATATTATGAACAGCAGCTACGCTAATTATTTCCCATCTGCTTTCAGTTGTTATCTCGGGACGCTAGTCCCGAGGTAAATACAGATCGTCAGCTCTAGTTTGTATCCAGCCTCCCATGGAAACTACAGATGCCCCAACACCCGTGCAGTGACGACTCGACGCCATTTTTCTATGTACATTTCTGAAATGCACTTTCTGTAAAGCTGCTTTGAAACAATATGTATTGTGAAAAGCGCTATACAAATAAATTTGAATTGAATTGAATTGAATATGTGGCCTACATTTCTATGAACCTTCTGTGGACGGGACTTTTATTTTGGTCTGGTGTTATGACATCAAAAGGCTGCACCGCCCTCCCCTGGCTCAACAGAGGTTTGAGTTTTTGAACGCTTAAGTATTTGAGGTGTTTAAATCTTTTAAATTTTTGTCTATATAATGTATTGTTTTATGTTATAAGAATATTTTTTTTGTTGAAGTCTATAGACCCAAGGAAGAATAGCTACTGCTTTTGCAGCAGCTAATGGGGATCTTAATAAACTAAACTAAACTAAATCGATACAAATAGTTCAGTCTATGTAGTTTTTACACTATATAGTTTTTACAAGTAATGTGAAATGAATGGTATTATGTGAGGTGCCGTGTGACGCTTTACAGTCCAGTTTTCAGTTATGGATAGCCTAGTTGCCGTTTTCTCTCATTCAATTTCTAAATCGTGACTTCAGAAATGATTAAATAATTATATTTTTGTGTCGGAAAACTGAAAAGCGTTACATAAACTGATAGTTTGTCTCTTAAATGTCTTTTATGATATCTGTATGTGACTAAAGTGCATTTATATGTAACAAATTAGGATTTGGATTTTTATTTCTTTCTTTTAATTGCTTTCCTCATATTAAACATGGCAAAATGTCAAAACATACAGGAACAAGAAGCTCCTGGTGAAACAACTGAGATTCACGTGACATACTGTTTTCAAGATGGCATTTATTAAAGATGAGACTGGAGACATGAGAATTTCAGAACCATTCAGAGTGAAACATGAAGATATTGAGGAACAAACAGGTTTGATTTCAAATGTGAACTCAGTAATTTTGTTCTCATTAAAATGTTGATATTTAAACAAATAAATTATCATTTTGAAAAGTCATGTAAATGACATGAGATGAAGAATCCAGTCACATAAGTGCCATAATTAAAGCTGATTAGCTAAAAAAATAAATAAAGTGGAACTATAAATAAACCACCATAGCCACTGAAGTACGTGGTTAAATCCATGCTTTTTAAGTGATGCTTTTTTGCCTTGCAAAAATATTAAAAACCAATAAAAAAATAAAAATCACATTTTGTTATGTTGCTGCCTTATGTTAAATTTAAGCCACTTGCATTGTCTTAGCTGTCTCATTGTCCTGCTGGGCCTGAGGTTCTGAATAATCCAGACTAGGTTTTCATTAAGACTATCTCTATATTTTGCTGCGGTGAGCTTTCCTTCTACTTTTGACGAGTCCTCCAGTACTTTCTGCTGAAAAACTCCCCCACAGCATGATGCTTCATCGTTGGGATGGTATTGTGCTAGTGATGAGCACTGCCTGGTTTCCTCCAGACATGAGGCTTGGAACTGACGCTTGTTCATCAGACCAGAGAATATTGTTTCTCACAGTTGGAGAGAGTTTTTTAGGTGCTTTTTTTTTTGCCAATTCCAAATAGGTTTTCATGTGTCTTCACTGAGGAGAGGCTTGAGCCTGGCCACTCTGCCATAAAGCCCAGATCGGTGGAGTGTTGCAGTGATGTTTATCCAGAGATTGTATTATTTTATAGGGAGATGAGAGGGTCTGTGTGATATCTTACCGTTGGAGAAAGCGTAACAGCTAACTTGGATCACGTGATCACCTCAGCCTATCGTGTAGGCCTAATGGCATTGATGTCAGTACCTGCAGTTCAAAGTTTTATGACAGTCAGTTACAGCTTATATTAATCAGTTTCTTGTGGACTATTAGCGCGTTAGTCTTCTGAATAAATGTTCTATATTTGGATTTTATATTGCCAGTAAAGGTACTGTAGGACTACATTGTTTGTGGAATGTGCTTTACTGCGTAAAAAGGTGCGAATATCTCTATAAGCTGCAAAGTAAGTCACTGCAGGGTGCATAAAGCTATGTTTAAAGGGACACTCCACCCATTTGCATTAAGCTTTGCATTGTTAGAAACCCAGTCATACTATTGAATGGTCGTGCAACACTCTCTCATTTTCCCCTGAGACGGGAGAAATCCGTTATTTACCTTTTACACTTCCTCCTACAATGACGCAAAAATCGTCATTTTGCGTCATTGTAGGAGGAAGTGTAAGAGGGGGGATTTCTGTTGAGACTACAAGCACTAGTTCCTCATCTTTCCCAAGGGGCGGGACCCGCTCACGCTACAGACCTATTACAGATCAGTGGGTGGGACTTTACTCTCTGAAACTGAAAGCAATATCCTCCATCTTGTTTGAAGCTAAGCTAACAGGCGCTGTGGAGACAGATGTAAAGTTATGACAATAGTGGAGGAGAGTGCTCAATATGATATAGAAGAAGAGGATTTCGGAAGTCTGATGCTTGAATCAGGTGTTTGTGGCTACCTTTACAAGCCGCATTTTAGCGAAGAGCAGCCGAGGCAGAAGACCTGCCTGCCGCGGACGAGGAGCCCGGACTGGCTCGAGTTAGGGCGGACTGGTGGCGCCGGTGATCTCACTATGCAACTCATAGACTGTAAGATGCAACTACGAACACAGAGATAGAGTCCGTCTGCGGCAAAGAATTTCAACGATGACAATTTCTCCTGGACGAAATCTCTGAATCAGACGAGGACACGGACGTTTGTGTTGAGAACTATCCTAGTTTCGCACCGCATATGTTCTGACTGAACATCCAGGTACCATGCAATAATTCACCTTTTCGAAAGAAATACAAACGAGGAGTAATGAGTTCGCCAACTAACCAGACATTTTGTGTGAATGTGAAATGAATTTCAAGCTCTGGTGGTAGCTAGCCTTGTAGACGGAAGAGTGAGTTCTCTTATAGGCAGATATGTGCTTTCTGGATTAGTGGGAGTGGCTTGCGGAGCTGTGCAATGTGGTGCATTGTGGGAGTTGTTGTCTTTCATACAAATGCGTCCTGAAGTTATTTTTTGTCTTTCCTCGGTCACGAAGGCACCAAATTCAAAATTTATTTTACATTTCGACTACATATATGACCCACTTTAAATAAAAAACAATGTTCAAATGGGTGGAATGCCCCTTTAAGATTACACTAAAAACTTAATTGTAATGCGCCCTCTATTGGCCAGCCGCCCCTGGGTGTGTCCTTACAAAAGCGGTTTATTCAGTGTAGTGAAGCCTCTTCTCTATTGACATCCATTCATAAAAAACAGCCTCAGTCTCTCCTTCCCAGCGTACCAGTGTTGGTATTTGCCGTTACGCTTTTTTGGCTAAAGGTTGCGGCTTGTCATTTAGTGGCTTAGGTTTATCCTTCTGTAAGTTTCTCCCATCCCCATATAATGACTCTAACCAGTTATTATTCTTTTTTTTGTAGTGCTCCCCAGATCTGTGTCTTGGTTTAATCCTGTCTCTTAGCTCTACAGGCAGTTCCTTTGACCTCATGACTTGGTTTTTGCTCTGATAGGCATTTTCAGCTGTTAGACCTTTTATTGAGAGGTGTGTACCTTTCCAATTTATACCCAATTACCCATTCAGTTGAATTTGCCACAGGTTAAATAACGAAATTGGAATGCTCCTGAGCTAAATTTCAAGTGAATGATTCATTAACAGATCCATTTTTTTTTCAACATTAATTTGTCACTTGAAATTATGTAATTAAAACCATTTTTATTTGAAGCGTCAAGTTACTACCTTCAAAAGGTGCTTCACTCTATTTTGATCACTACCGTAGACATCAGCGTTTATATCCGAACTATAACTTATTTTCCAGTATACTTCTGTGATAATGTTTATAACACAAAAATAATGACACTGTGTGGTTGAAAAGACTGTTTGTAAAGTGTTACAAAGAGAGCTTGAGAGAGCATGTTTCATACATGCTCTCTCAAGGTCAGCTGCAGCACCAACACAGATTTGAATGTTCATAGGCTACTTGTTGAAGGTTTGCAGGCGAATCGATGTCATTTAGGAATAAGATCGCAATCTTTTAATGATTAACTAATATATATTATTATAGTGTAATACTTATATTACAAATATAGTAATATATATATAAAAGGAGCCTATTATAAATAATATATAATAAATATAAGTATAATAAAAATAAATATTCTTTAAAAAAAATAAGTTGAAATAATGCAAATTGATTACTTTAACAAATGCATATCAGTTAACAACCTCGGATAGTTACAGTGGTCCTAAGTCTACTTACAGTAGACCTGTCTTTAACGGTGTATACCTTTTTGTTAAAAAAATTATATTTCCCTACGGAGAAAATGAAATTTGTTTCAGTTATGACTTTCAGATATTTTTTCTTTTTTTTTAGTCTAGTTAGTTTTGTATCAAATACAATGTGTAATGTGTAAATATCAATTGTATAAATTCACATTGTGAATGTGAAAAGGTCTGGCAGCAACACATTCCTCCATTTTTCCGCTTGGGTGAGAGATTCATGGACAGCGTTGTCCACTTGTGATCCGATTGACCAAAATCTTGTTAACAGGGCCAGAGTGTTACCCCTGTCGGCGTCTGTTGCCAGTGTTCAGCATTTGTTTTCATTGATGGAACACATTCAGTTGGTGTTTGTTCTATCATGGAATGTCTGAGAAGTGATGTAGTGTAATCTGTCTGAGAAGCCTACCCTGTTCCTGGTGTAACACAACAGTACACAGTTTGAATGTTTCCCTTATCTGACATGCACATTTTAGGTTTTCTACTAAAAAGCTGATAAGGAAATCAAACATATGTGTGTTGTTGAAGGCACTCGAGGATCAGGGTTGGGAACCACTGATCTAAATATTCAAAATAACTGCTGGAGGTATCTAGACTTTTTAAATTTTCCATTAATATGATAATGACAGAATTAACCTTTAGCACATTGAATAAAAATAGCTGTTTGATGTCTTTTATGGTTTTTGTTAACTTGTATTTTTCTTTTTTTACCATTAAGACCTGATGCTGCTTAAAGAGGAGAGTCCAGAACTGGAGAAAGATCAGTATGAGAAACATGATACGCTGAATTATCAACTTTATACATCCATAACTGAAGATCAGCTTTGCTCACAGACTGAAAAGTCTTCCTCACAAAAAAGAGGTGAGGAGACGGGATCTAAAAGTTCTTTCACCTGTCAACAGTGTGGAAACGTTTTCACTACAGCAGGAAACCTTAAAATTCATATGAGGATTCATACTGGAAAGAAGCAATACACGTGTGATCAGTGTGGAAAGAGTTACACACGAAGCAGTACCTTAAAGGATCACATGAGGATTCACACTGGAGAAAGACCTTTCGAATGTGATCAGTGTGGAAAGGGGTTCAAAATAAAAAAGGACCTAAAGAGACACATGATAAGTCACAGTGCGGAGAAGCTTATTAAGTGCCATCAATGTGGAAAGTGGTTAAAACATGAAGGATCCCTTCATTACCACATGAAGATTCACTCTCGAGTGAAGCCTTTCACCTGCCCTCAGTGTGAAAAGAGTTTCATACAAAAAGGACAGCTTAAAAATCACACGAGAGTTCACACAATTGTGAATGTTTTGAAATGCAATCAATGTGGAAAGTGTTTTACAGACAAGAAACAGCTTAAAATGCATAAAAGTACTCACCCCAAAGCGAAGCCTTTCCTCTGTCCTGAGTGTGGAAAGAGTTACACACTTAAAGGAAACTTTAAGACTCACATGAGGATTCACACTGAAGAAAGGCCTTTCACGTGTTCTCAGTGTGGAAAGAGTTTCATACATAAAGGACACCTTAATTGTCACATGAAAATTCACAAAAGAGGGAACGATTTAAAATGTCAGCGGTGTGGAAAGACTTTTACAGACAAGAAACATCTTACAAGGCATGTAAAGATTCACAGAGGAGAGAAGCCTTTCATGTGCCATCACTGTGGAAGAACTTGTACAGGCAAAGCCAACCTTAAAGTTCACATGCGAATTCACAGTGGAGAGAAGCCTTTCAGCGGCCCTCAGTGTGGAAAGAGTTTCACACATAGAGGAAACCTTAAGTCTCACATGAGACTTCACACTGGAGAGAGACCTTACAAGTGTCTTCAGTGTGAAAAGAGTTTTTCTTATTCAACACAGCTGAAAATTCATATGCAAACTCATTCTGAAGAGAAATCGCAGTGTTCTGAGTGTGGCAAGAGGTTTACAAAAAAGACCAATTTCCAAAATCATCTGCGCATTCATTCTGGACTAAGGTCATTTAATTGTAATCGGTGTAACAAAACATTTATTTTGCCATCACACTTAGAGATACACCTGAAAAGTCATGCAGACAAAAGACCCTATTTGTGTTCTCGGGGTGGAAAGAGTTTTAAATGGCTCTGCAATTTAAGATCGCATCGGAGATTTCATGTCTGTGTGAAACCTAATTCCAGAGCAAGCTATACTTGAAAAGAAAGCAAATCTATACTGGAGAAAAACCTGACAATGTTTTACATAGTAACAAGTGACTTTTGTGGCGTCCACGTTATGGTGCCTTGTGTTTAAGTTTCTGCTCTTTGTCTCTTGTCGCAACACACTATGATAAGCCTATAGTTTTAAATAAAATTTTGATGTAGCAAAATTTAGAAATTCCTAAAAAGTCCATTGAAGAAAGTAAATACCATTCTTACATTATTTGCATCACTGTAAACAGAAAACGTATACTATTGTGTGTGTGTGTGTGTGTGTGTGTGTGTGTGTGTGTGTGTGTGTGTGTGTGTGTGTGTGTGTGTGTGTGTGTGTGTGTGTGTTGTGCGTGCGTATGAGGCTATTCATAATGGACTTATTTTCAGTGTGCTGAATTTTCTTTATAACTTTTATTTTATAGCCTACCACCAAAATAACCAAAACTTGTATATGGACTAATCTGGCCAATCAGGAAAAGGTGTTATATGGTTGAAATAAAAAAGACTTTGAATTTCTTTCATAACCTGGTCATGCTTGGAAACAATGGTTTAACATAAATACTGTAAGAACTTTTTTTTATTGTCATTGTCACTTCACATTCAACACTGTGATAAAAAAAGCATGTTCTTAAAGTTTAGACCACTCATGGATTGCGGCATGAAAAAAATTATTGAGTTTCTGAAACAGTATTTCAGCTATCTTAAGAATTAGAACTATTAGGAAATGGGTTAATGCAATCAAAAGTATATGAGGATTGTTTTATTTTATTTTTATTTTTTTTAACACAGGAATAATGGATGGAATATCCATTTTCCTTTCTTTCCTTTTCTTTTCCCTTATCCCTTGTTATTCTTATAGTTAAACCTAGTATGTACGCCCAACACTCCAGACCAGTATGAGGCAGAAATGCGTATTTTAAGTTGGTTTTCTAAACCGCCATAAAACTCGAGAAGAAGACGACGACATCATAATGCTGCACCGTTCAACATTAAACAAATATAGAGTTTTTGAACTCTTAAAGTATATTTGAGGTGCATAAATCGACACAAATCTACGCATAGTTTTTAAAAGTAATGTGAAATGAATGTATTTGTTACAGAGGCGGTTCCCGTACCGCCTCCTCCGCACCACCAGAGGGATCCATCTCCGGAATATTAACCACTCTCTCACGAACTCAAATTCCCATCATGCCTCTTACCTGGGACTGATTGCGCAACACACCTGCACCTCATTCACACACACATATAAACCACTTCCACACACAGCATCTCTGTGAAGTCTTGATTTGCCTCGGCCATCACTACTGAGCGTTATTCCCCGTGTGTTGTTTTCTGGATTCTGACTTTGGACTGTTTACCCGTTTCCTGATTGTATCTCTGCCTGGCCTGACTCGGATTGTGTTTTGGACTTTGATTATTGCTGCCTGCCCTGACCTCTGCCTGTTTCCTGGATATTCTCTGTTTTCTCTCCATTGCCCTGTTTGCTGTTATTGACCCTGCCTGCACGACTACTCTTAATAAAAGCTGCAAATGGATCCCACTGAGTCCGGTGCTTCGTTACAGTATTAATTATGTAAGGTGCCGTGTGACGCTTTACAGTTCAGTTTGCAGTTAATGGATAATTCCCGTTTTCTATCGTTCAGTTTCTAATATCGTCACTTTAGAAATGATTAATAAATTATTTTACACCCTTTTATTTTTTATTGTTTATATAATTGATCCATCATGCATTTTTGTTTTGTGTAATCCATATGAATATTGAATATTTAAAAATGACTAATTGTCATTTTTATTCGCTTCTTATTTTTATGAAGGAATATCAATTCTTAAATTCGAAGAATCAATCTTTTAGTCAGTCATTTTTAGCTGATGAACGAACAGAACATTGTAGTGCACCTACTATCCAATAAATTGCAATTTGCTTTTGTGCTTTGTTATAAAGTTTCAGATTTAAAGGTGCCTTGTGTAAAAATTGAGGTAAAAATATCCAAAAAATGAGCTACACGCATCAAAAGAATGAGAAGAAATAAGGGCGATGATGTCATTAAAAAAATGTCAAGTTATAGTGCTGCAGAGATATCAACCTAAATTAGCATTAGCATTACTAGCCACGGCCCGACAGGTGTCGTAATACCAGTTTCGGCCATGGGAGGCGGTATGCGGGCAACATAACCACCAGCCAAACATGCAATACACGAATAACTCGCACGGCTTGCGGGCTTACTTGAACCTGATGTCAATCGTGTGGAAAGTAGCTTACAGCCCCACTACTACATTCAAATAAAATCTGATAAAAAAGGAACAGAACCAGAGTAAACATTGGCACTGCTTTCCATCGCTGGAGACAACTAATGGACATGAAAAAAATGAGGTTTGACTCCGAACTTGCAACATTTCTTTTGGATTGGTAAGTAAGATTGAAGTGAAGATAATGGGTAGACGCTCAGTCTAGGTGCTAATTCTGGGTTTATCACCAGGTTCACTCAGGAGTGTCGGCCAGAACACCACTTAAGGCCAAATATTCCAGAGTATGAAATGACGAGCTGATAGATAGTTCTTGTTATTCTGTTTATTCTTTCCTCTTTCTTGTGTCAGTAATTTTCAGTGTAATTTGAGTGTGGTTTATGGGATTCTCAGATTTTCTATGCATTAAGTCACCAATAACGAACTTTCTGTCATCTATGATATAGCTACTCAATAGCCTAGATAGCCTATAATGGTCCAGATAATAATATTTAACACAACTTACTTCAGATTTTACTCAACCACAAAGTACTGATAAGTAGTATAGTATAAATCAGGTGGACCGAAGCTAGAAAGTAACGTCCGAACGCGAATATAATTAACACAACGCTCGCGTAGAGACCCTTAAACTTCTAACTCTCATCCATATCAAATAACAGAAATAACAGCTAACAAAGAAATGCAATATCACGAGTAATACAGCAGAAATACTTACTTTTCTCATTCACGCACACTCTGAGGAAAATGTCGCTCACAATGAGAATCCAACTGACTGACGATCTCTATCGTACTGCGTACTAACTTTGACAACCGACCGACTATCTTTCATACTGCATACTAACTGCGTGACGTCACATACAATATACAAACCAGCGCGCGCGTCCACTATCCTATTACAAGCACTGAATAACGGCAGTAAACGTAAAACATAACTCCCAATATGGTCAACTGTACTAAATAATAGCAACACAAACATAACTTTGGGGCCTTTTCTACAAAGATGCTGTTTGTATTTCGTTAGAAGTTTGTTTTATATGTTTGTGTAGATTTTCAGGAAGTTATAACATAGAAATGTATCGAAGGCTGTTCGATAAACGTATATAACGTTCATAAATACAGTATTGTAATATAGTACACATAGCACAATCTCTATTGCTCTTTTTTTCTTGCCAACTAACTTACGTGACCTATATTATGTATATAAATGGCTTTCCTGAGGTAAATCTGACATAATTGTTCTCCAGCTGTGTTATTGACCTCTTCACGCTGATAAAAAACACTGATTGGTCGATATTATGTATGAGGAATACATTTTGGTAAGTTGTAGCCTAACGTTACTGTATCTTTCAGTGTTCGTGTTTTTTTACTATTATTAGCTAGTAGAGATGTTCGGTTTACGTGCGCTAGGGATCTGTCGTGTAACATTTACAAGCGCCAAAACGGTATTTATTGTTTGAATTGCGTGATAAAATTGACAGAATCTGAGAGCTGAGATTTTTTTTATATCATAACTAACCTGCTCTGTCTAGTTTGTCGGTATCCGTGTCCTCTTTGCTTCGCGATTTTTCTGTGCGTGAGAAAATTGATGTGTGGGGTGAGTGAGAGCGTGTGAAAAGTGTTTGCGTGTCTCACGGTTAATGCGTGAGAGTTGGAAGCTCTGTAAGTTACGTTGGCGCTAGCTTGGTCAACATCAGCGAATGCTGTCTGTCAAATTAATGTAATTCAAAATAACAATAAAAATGTAATATGAACAAAACGAATATGAACATATTCACTGGTAAAGGTGAAGGGGAGTAGCTTGAAGATATTCATACTCTAGAGCAGGGGTGGGCAACTTCGGTCCTGGAGGGCCACTGTCCTACAGAGTTTAGCTCCAACCCTGAAAAAATCCCCTGCCTGTAATTTTCTAGTAATCCTGAGGACCTTGATTAGCTTATTCAGGTGTGTTTGATTAGGGTTGAAGCTAAACTCTGTAGGACAGTGGCCCTCCAGGACCGAAGTTGCCCACCCCTGCTCTAGAGTAGACCAACTCACTTTCTGGAGGTATACTGCCCCCATCTGGTATGGAATGTGGAGTATGAATTTATTTATTTTTACACAAGGCACCTTTAAAATTGTCAATATTATTATCAAAAAAAAAAAAAAAAATACCATTTTGACATTTTTAATGTTGCGTGTTGTAGCTCCTCAGTTTCTTATCTGAATACCATTTTTTCCTTTTTACTAATTTCTAAATAAACTATCATGAATAAATTAATCATGTCTCATGTAATCACTCAAACTAAGAAAGCTTGAGAGCAGATTTACCTCATAAAATAAATTCAATAAACTCATTAGGCAATTAGAAAAAATAACTCTAGAAAATAACTCTTTGCACTATATTGCATATATGTACATTTCTTTTTCTGTATATCTGAATAAATCTAACAATCCAAAAGTTTTTATATCAACCATTTAAAACAAAGTTAGCATTATAACTTAATTATTATTAACTTTGATCTTAAAGTATTTGCTATCCTGTGGCTCCCTCGGGTGGACAACATTAGTACTCAACTCTGAATCGAATTGACATAAACGTCTGATACTTTTTTTAAACGATTAAATTTTTTAATGATTATTTTATTAGGCTACTGATAATATAGCCTCATCAAACTCAAATTCACTGATTCATGGTACCTTATTTCATGCTTTAACAGTTGAATTGTAAACTTCCATTTTGTATAGCTAAGCAGTAATTATACAGCATAATATCACTTGTTAAATGGTTATTTAATAATTACATTAAGTCCTGCATGAACAGATTCGGTTTGTTTGCAGATTCGATGTGCGCTCACGCGCTAGACTAATATATCATCTAACGTACTTACATCGTTTTATTTATTTTTAAGTTCATATTATTTCTGAGGACTCTTTAATTGTGTTGTTCTTTTCTTATTTTAGAGGGAGTTTGGAGTTATTTTGGGGGGAAGGGGTATTTCTGAGGAGCATTGTATTTTATTGTATTGTATTTTGTATTGTATTTGTATTGTTTTTATTGCAGTTTGAAGGAGGATGCAAGGCCCGACCCGGACACACCCCGAGCTTATTCCTGGACATTTAACACCTCTGTCCTGTGAGTTTGTTTCTGTGTCCAGAATATCCAGCACCGAAAATGAGATGCCAATGAGAAAGAGGAGGAGGATGGATAGTTTTGTGAAGCTTCGTTGGAGCGGCATCATCTCAGACAAGAATACTGCACCGATAAATGAGAGAAGAGCTGAGGGTAAGTCAAATGACCATTGGAGAATATCACTGGAGTGTCATTAATTACCAGATATGACCACACCATATTATATCAAAATACAACTGAAGTTTGATCAAGCCAATAATCAGATACATTTTTTTATTACAAGACATGTCATGAATATTTAAACAAGAAATAAAAAATAAAACAAAAACAAAAAATAAAACATTTTAACAGAAGAATAGCCATAATATGAGTATCTAATGTTTAATAATTATAATAATTTGTTTGAAACATGCTTTTGTTTGATATTCTCTGCTTTAGATCAAAATTGTCTTCAAACCCCTCCAGCTCCAGTCCACCACAAAACATAAAAGACCTCGTTATGAATCAGAAATACGTTGTGACAAAGTCCAAATAAAACAAGGATTTCAAATCCAAATAAAGCAAGGAGTCCAAATCATAGTCTCTGCTGCACCAATTTAACTGATATAAATACTAATGTAGAACATTGCATAGAAACTGTGTCTATTCCTCGTTTAGTGAGATCAAATAATAAATCTACTGCAGGATCTAGGAAAAATCTAATTGTTATTAAAACAGAAAATACTGCTATTAGTAAACTAAAACAATTTCTAAAGCTAGGTCTTCTAAACATTAGATCACTCACACCTAAGGCGGTTATTGTAAATGAAATAGTCACAGATAATAGCTTCGATGTACTTTGCCTTACTGAAACCTGGCTTAAACCAAATGATTATTTCGGTCTAAATGAGTCTACTCCACCAGGATACTCCTATAAGCAAGCGTCTGATTGGTCGTGGCGGCGGTGTTGCAACAATCTATAGAGATATTCTGAATGTTACTCAGAAAACGGGTTATACGTTTATTTCGTTTGAAGTACTTGTACTAAATGTTACGCTCTTAGATGTTAGAAAAACATCCCTATTATCTCTAGCCTTGGCTACCGTATATAGACCGCCTGGGCCTTACGCTGATTTCCTAAAAGAGTTTGCAGATTTTCTCTCAGACCTATTGGTCAATGTCGATAAAGCATTAATTGTTGGAGATTTTAACATACACATAGATAATCCAAATGATGCGTTAGGGGCTGCGTTTACGGATTTATTAAACTCCTTTGGGGTCAAGCAAAACGTTACAGGACCAACTCATCGTTTTAATCATACACTCGATTTAATTATATCACATGGAACCAATCCAACCGATATAGATATTATACCGCAAAGTGATGATGTCACTGATCATTACATGGTAACTTGCATATTACGTACTCCTGTAATATATCATGCTGCGCCGCGTTATCGATCAGGCAGAACAATCCTTCCATCCACCATAGATAATTTTTCAAATTGCTTATCTGATCTGTCTCAGCTGCTCAGTGAACCCAAACAAACAGATGAACTAGAGGAATTAACTAGCACTATGAGCACCATTCTCTCTGGAACATTGGATATTGTTGCACCTATTAGATTAAAAAAGGTCAGAGAAAAAAGTAAAGCACCATGGTACAACAATACTACGCATGTTCTAAAGAGAGAAACCAGTAATTTGGAGCGTAAATGGAAACAAACAAATTTAGAGGTCTTTAGAATCGCATGGAAAGACAGTATGTCACATTATAAAAAGGCCCTAAAAGCAGCTAGGGCTGAGCACCTCCGCAAGCTAATAGAAAACAACCAAAACAATACTAGGTTTTTATTTAACACCGTGGCTAGACTAACAAATAAACAGATGTCACCTGAACAAAATATTCCGTTACAGTTTAGTAGTAATGATTTTGTGAATTTCTTCACTGAGAAAATAGAAAACATCAGAACCACAATTGTAAACGTTCAATCCTCAATCGCGCCTTATAATTCAGCCTCAATTATCGCCCCGCAAGAACAATTACAGTGCTTTACAACTATAGAACAAAAAGAGTTAAATAAACGTATCACTTCATCTAAAACAACAACATGTTTATTAGATCCTATACCCACTAAACTACTGAAAGAAGTGTTACCTGTAGTGGAAAAGCCTCTCCTCAATATTATTAACTCATCTTTATCTTTAGGTCATGTTCCAAGAACATTTAAACTGGCAGTTATAAAACCTCTCATTAAGAAACCACAATTAGACCCACATAATCTAGCAAATTACAGACCCATTTCAAATCTTCTATTTATGTCTAAAATACTAGAAAAAGTTGTGTCCGCTCAACTGGGCTCTTTCTTGCAAGAAAATGACATCTATGAAAAGTTTCAGTCTGGATTCAGACCGCATCATAGCACTGAAACTGCGCTCGTTAAAATCACAAATGATTTACTTTTAGCTTCTGACCAAGGCTGTATCTCAATACTAGTTTTACTTGATCTTAGTGCTGCGTTCGATACTATAGATCACACAATACTCTTAGATCGACTACAAAATTATACTGGTGTTCAAGGACAAGCATTAAGCTGGTTCAGATCATACTTATCTGACCGCTGCCATTTTGTCTATTTAAATGAAGAAAAATCGATCATAACTCCAGTAAACTATGGAGTGCCGCAGGGATCTGTGTTAGGCCCTCTGTTATTCTCAATATATATGCTGCCACTTGGAAATATTATAAGGAAACATGGAATTAGTTTCCATTGTTATGCTGATGACACTCAAATCTATATTTCATCACGGCCAGATGATAACGCTAAATTATCCAAATTGACAGAGTGTGTTAAAGATATAAAAGATTGGATGATGCGCAATTTTCTTTTATTAAATCCAGACAAGACAGAGGTACTAATCATCGGTTCAACAAACCGCCCACAAAACCTCTCACTCTACAACTTTAACATAGTAGGATGTCCTGTTACTTTATCCTCTACAGTAAAAGACCTGGGTGTTATACTAGACTGCAACCTGTCTTTTGAAAATCATATTTCATATGTTACAAGAACAGCCTTTTTCCACCTTAGAAACATTGCTAAGCTACGTAACATGCTATCAGTTTCTGATGCAGAAAAATTAGTTCATGCATTCATGACCTCGAGATTAGATTACTGTAATGCTTTATTAGCCGGTTGTCCTGCATCCTCAATAAACAAGCTACAGTTAGTCCAAAATGCCGCCGCTAGAGTTCTTACTAGATCAAGAAAATATGATCATATAACAACAATTTTATCATCACTACATTGGTTACCTATAAAGTTCCGTATTAATTACAAGGTATTGCTACTGACTTATAAAGCCCTAAACGGCTTAGCTCCAGTCTATTTAACGGATCTTCTATCGCCCTATAATCCATCGCGCTCTTTAAGATCACTAAATTCAAGGCTTTTGGTCATACCTAGGATTTCTAGATCCACCAAAGGAGGGAGAGCATTTTCACATTTGGCTCCAAAACTCTGGAATAGTCTTCCTGATACTGTTCGTTGCTCAGACTCGCTCTCCCAGTTTAAAACTAGATTAAAGACGCATCTCTTCAGCCAGGCATTCATATAATACTTTTAATCTTACAGTTAAATCCGGCCTCTAGTTCATAAACGCCAGAGGAGAACTGGCCCCCGACTGAGCCTGGGTTCTCCCAAGGTTTTTTTTTTTCTCCATTAGGTCACCTGATGGAGTTTTTCGGTTCCTTGCCACTGTTGCCTTTGGCTTGCTCAGTTGGGGATATTTGGGGATATTTAATTTAATTAATCAATCAACAATACTATTGATCAGCATTACCAAACGTGGATGTTTTCCATTAGAAACAAACATTGATGTATTATTTTAATTTAATACTGTGAAGCTGCTTTGATACAATCTGTATTGTGAAAAGCGCTATATAAATAAACTTGACTTGACTTGACTTGTATAGGAGATGCCTTTGAAAGATGGAGACGGCTGAATAGCTATATCTTTGATATCTGTTACACATAGTGACTTAGGCTTGTGCTTGTACTTACGTTAATGACAGATACCTACCGTTACAAGTTAGACTAACAGCTACTGTTCTAACAATGTACTGTCGCATACGAGCGTACATCTTTACGATTATATTTGGCTAATCGCCATTAGTAAATTTTTGCGATACATAATTACTTCGCAAAACATCTCTCATTAAGCATAAACATAATTAAAGGAGAACTCCGGTCAATTTTAACATTGAGCTCATTTTTTTGTACATTTGGAGTGCTGTCAGTACAGAGAACAACGACAAAACGTTGCCTACACCGTGTTATCCTCTTTTTAAAATTTGCACCCTGTTGACTTCAATGGGGCAAGTTTTAAACCTGCTTTTAGCCTCTTAACATCCTTGATGTGTCATTACAAGTGCACAGGTCATGTGAGTGATTCCTTCGGAGTGAACGCGGGTGAATCTGACTGCAGTAGATGTGAAAGAAATATATAAAAAAGCCAGCGCACATACCTGTATTTACATCCTGTTTTCGGTCGAAGTCCACAGTAGTCCTGGGGCCCCGGCGCATTTTAAGGGGGTCCCTGAGGGCTGATCATTTAAACAATCAGGAATGTTAAAGGTTAAAGAAAGTTTTATTTTAGGTTTTGATGTCCTTAAGAATATATATTTGCGGTATAAGTACTAAAAACCATCCCAATACATTTTTACAGCTCCTTTCTCAGGAGCTCTGCTAAGAACAGGTCGATTTTGGCCTGTCTAATTAATATTCATGAGCCTCTCTTCTGATTGGCCTGTTGTTTTCTGAGTGACGCACAGCCAGGCCAACCACAGGTAACTAGGGTCATGTATTGTGTAGCCTGCTGTGGCTTGGTGATGCTCACAAGGTAAATAAAACACCTGCAATGATGGACATTGCTGAGGGAAATGTTATCCGGCCTTATATGTTCGAGCCGGACTAGGATCCCGAATCGGCGACGACAGGAGACAAACAACCACCTCCTTACTTTCGCCGTTATTGTAAGAGTATTATAATTACCATTACATCGATGCTGCATGCAGATTTAATGTTAATGCTAATTTAAACTGTATGTAAACAAACTTTTTTTTGTAAAATTCGATTTAAATCTCTAAAATGTGTACGTTAATAGCTAGTTATAGGCCTACACTGATTTTGAAACTCTTAACTGCTTTATAATTGTAGCAGGGTGACTGAATCCACTAATGAGGATCTCATTCACCTGTGCTTAGTTTAAGCCCCCGCCCATTTCTTATTTGATATAAGGGCTGTTTCTCAATTCCAAGAACGCAGAGAACGGACTTGTGTTCTCGTGGAGACCGGTCTTGCCAAGCTTCCTTGGAAGAACGAACTCGGAACCGGCCGCAATGACTTCTGGGACACCAGGCGAGTACTAGCTCAAGTCTGCATTCGATGCATCCTCGGTATCAAGAACACATCCGGGTTCTTTCATGCGTCCTCTGTACTTGCGTTCTTGAGAATTGGGTCTGAACTTCGACGGTTAATGATGACGTAAAACGAGAACACAAGGACGCAAGATCGCTGAAGAACGCATATTGAGAAACACCCAAAGGATGTGTGGTTACCACATGGCATGCGTCTTGGTATCGCCCTTGTGACGTCATCTGTGGTTGCCGCAGGCTTAGACTGTAAGCTGGCTTCCTCGTCTGCTGTGTGCTGGCTGCCCATGCCTCACAGGTATGAGTAGCCATTTTTTTGGTTCTATAACAAGAAGAAATTGACTGCGGCTGGTTATTTACGATTTACGTTTTGTTTCCGGTGGCATTGATAGCATGTCATTGATAGCATGTGTTCCTGACTGAGCTGCTGTACTGCAATATGGTGCGCGACTGCAAAGCGGTTTGTGTGCCGGGATCATCCCGCGGTAAGATTATAGTTTTGTGTGTTAATAATTTGCTTCTGTTTTTAACATTATCTTTCTGCTCGGCAGGCCTCCCTGCGTAACTGAGGGTCGCTTTGGCTATTCGTGAGAATCGAGTATCAATGCTGAACTGTGATCGCGTATAATTGCGACTGCGCCGCTGTTTTGCCTCGACATCCATCAGGATAGTAACTTCTAGCTGCTGGTCTGCGTAAGATGGCGGATTGAACGGTTGGAGGAAATTAGTGCACCTGGGGAAGTTCCTTAATTTGAGTTTTTTATATTAGTTACCCTGCTAAACAGCTGGAATTGACTGTCTGACCATGCCGAACGAACAAAAGAACAAAAAAGAGGCCATGACGAGATAAATAACTCCCCGCCATCAACTCCATCCAAAGGAGCACATGTGAAGAAAATGTCTGGAGGTTTTAGAAGCAATTCACTCCAGGTTTGATAGTCAAGACCAAAAGGTGGCGGAGCTTGACGTTAAGCTAACTCAGAACACTGCGATGATTGCTAATCTTACGAAGTCAATTGAATTCAATGCTGAAGGGGTCAAGGAATGCAAGGAGAAGATTTTTACCTTGGAAACCCAAGTGTCTGTTTTACGGAAAGAAGTTGACGAATTCACAGAAAGATCAAAGGAGCAAGACAGATACAGACGACGCTGGAATTTGAGAATAAAGGGAATTAAAGAGAAGGTAACGTTGGATGAAAACATCAGGCAAGAGGTGATACGACTGCTGGGGGAGATCACACCAGAATGGTCCCAGAAAATGGAGGAATACGTGGACACTGTACACCGCCTGGGGAGGAAGGAGGATAACAAGACACGCCAGGTGACTGTGCAGTTCACCAAGCGTCAACATAGAGATGCCATCTGCCATCAGGTCTGTGAGGCGGCAGGGATCCGTTTCGCCGAGGATTTGACTAAGGACGACATGCTGGAAAGGGGAAAACTCTGTCCGCAAATTCTGCAAGCAAGGAAAGCGGGTGAGAAGGCATATTACAGGGGACCTTTTGGCTACATAAACGGTCGTCGCATATATGCCAAAGAATAAAAAACAAGTCATCATAGGCATGGAAAGACTTTTGAAAATTATCATTTAAAGGCAGGGTAACGTTACATCCCTATTTGTTGAGGATTACCCATTAGTTATATTTCTAAAGAACTAAAAAGAGATCTTTACTAATATAGTTAGGCTATATATTAGGCTATATATATATATTTGTTTCCTTTGGTGGTTATTGTTACTGTTTTATTGTTACAGCAGTATTTTTTGTTAAAAAAAATATTTTTCTATGTTAAAGACGAGTTTATTGTTAACTTCTTTGAACACAAGAGGCCTTAGAGATTCAGTGAAGAGGAAAGCAATATTTTTGTTTTGTAAGGGTCAAAATGCCCACTGTACTTTCTTACAAGAGACTCACTCCTGTGACGCTGATCCCACCTTCTGGTCAAACCAATGGGGGGAAAAGATTATATTCAGTCATGGTTCCAATCGATCTGGCGGTGTAGCCATCTGCTTCAATAAATGTCCAGGGAAAGTAATCACTTTTAAAGCTGATGGATTTGGTCACTGGCTTGCTGTTGTGTTAAATATTGAAGGGATTTTTAATATTTTGGTAAACATTTATGGCTTTAATGGTAGTAATCAGAACAAAATGCTGTTTTCAGAAGTTACGGATGTAGTCACTGAATATAAGGAGATATATCATACCGAACTTATTTTGATTGGTGGAGATTTAAATCTAACACCTGATGAATGGCAGGATAGATATCCTTCTAAATACAATACAAACCACTGGAATACTATTCTTTGATTTCCTAAATTCAAACAGCTTAATAGACATTTGGAGGGATAGGAACCCAGAGGTCATTCAATTCTCATGGATCAAACCCAATGGTAGTAGTAAATCCAGAATAGATTTATGGTTAGCAACACCTGGAATTTCTAGCAATGTCTCAAATGTGTCGATTAATAGTGCACCTTTAACTGATCACTGTGTGATAAATCTTGTATTAAATCCAGATAATAGGCCCAAAAATAAAAAAGATTACTGGAAATTTAATGCAGACCTTCTAAAAGATGAGGAATATAATAAAATTATCCGAAATTTGATAGAGAAAATTAAAAATGATATACATGTAGGCAATTATAGTAGTAGATGGGAGTACTTTAAGTTTAAGGCAAGGGAGTTTTCGATACAATACAGTAAATCCAAACATAGCAAACAAAAGCAATATGAGATCCAATTGGTACAGGACACTAATAGATATTGTGATAAAACTCTAATGTCCAATGCTGATAAAAGCGCTTTCATTAACCTACAAGAAAAACTAGATCACTTGTATTTTAAAAAAGCTCAAGGGGCTTATATAAGGTCTCGGGCTAAATGGATAGAGGAAGGGGAGAAAAACACATCTTATTTTAGTGGATTAGAGAAAAGGAGACAGGAGAGAAAGATAATTAATTTATTAATGATTAATGATACAGAGTGCATAGATCATAAAACAATATCTGAAGAAATGTATAAATTTTACTCCAAACTTTATGGCTCTGAATATTCAAGATATGACTCAGATATTTTCCTTGGTGGTTTGAGGCTGTATATCCCCAAAATAGAATTAGCCTTTAAAGAAATATGTGACTCTGAGATCAGAATGGCAGAATTAGATGAAGCAATTAAGAGAATAGCAGTAGGGAAAGCACCAAGGCAAGGCAAGGCAAGTTTATTTATATAGCACATTTCATACACAATGGCAATTCAAAGTGCTTTACATAGAAGAAATTAAAATAATAAAAAGAAATAAGAATAATTAAAACAGTTTAGAAAAATAAAAAATAAAATACAGTACAAACAGTCGGACGAACATTGGCACAGTGCTCATTCAGTAAATGCATAGTTAAACAGATGTGTTTTGAGTCTGGATTTGAATGTGACTACAGTAGGAGCACATCTGATCTCCTCTGGAAGCTGGTTCCAGCTGCGGCTGGCATAATAGCTAAAAGCGGACTCGCCATGCTTACAGTGAACCCTTGGTATTTCAAGCTGATATGATCCTAATGATCTGAGTGATCTGTTGGGTTTATATTCAGTGAGCATATCTGCAATGTATTGAGGTCCTAGGCCATTGAATGATTTATATACCAGTAATAATACTTTAAAATCAATCCTAAATTTAACTGGGAGCCAGTGTAAAGACCTGAGGACTGGTGTGATATGTTCATATTTTCTGGTTCTGCTCAGAATCCTGGCGGCAGCGTTCTGTATGAGCTGCAACTGTCTTATGGTCTTTTTGGGAAGGCCAGTGAGGAGTCCATTACAATAATCCACCCTGCTGGTGATGAAAGCATGCACAAGTTTCTCTAAGTCTTGTCTGGAAACAAAGCATCTAATTCTTGCAATATTTTTCAGATGATAGTATGCTGATTTAGTTATTGCTTTGACATGACTACTGAAACTAAGCTCTGACTCTAGTGTCACACCAAGATTCCTGACTTGATTTTTGGTTGTTTGACCCCTAGAGTGAAGGTATGCGTTCACCTTGAGAACTTCATCTTTGTTTCCAAACGCAATGACTTCAGTTTTGTCTTTGTTTAACTGAAGAAAGTTTTGACACATCCAACTGTTGACTTCATCAATGCATTGGCACAGGGAGTCAATGGGGCTATAATCGTTGGGCGATAGGGCTAAGTAGAGCTGTGTGTCGTCTGCATAGCTGTGGTAAGCAATTTGGTTCTTTCTCATTATTTGGCTCATTGGGAGCATATACAGGTTGAACAGGAGTGGCGCAAGAATTGAGCCTTGAGGGACTCCGCATGTCATGGATGTCCACTCAGACTTATGGTCTCCTATACTCACATAATAACCTCTCCCATCTAAGTATGACCTGAACCATTTTAGGACTATCCCAGAAAGCCCCACCCAGTTTTCCAGCCTGTCCAGAAGTATGTTGTGGTCGACAGTGTCAAATGCAGCACTGAGGTCGAGTAGCACCAGCACTGATAATTTGCCTGAGTCAGTATTTAAGCGAATATCGTTTATTATCTTTATGAGCGCTGTCTCTGTGCTGTGGTGCGGTCGGAAACCAGATTGAAAATTGTCAAAGTATCCATTCGAGCATAAGAATTTGTTCAGCTGATTGAAGACAACTTTTTCAATGATCTTACCTATGAAAGGAAGATTTGAGATCGGTCTATAGTTGCTTAATATGGTCTTATCCAGATTGCTCTTTTTCAGGAGGGGCTTGACAACTGCAGTTTTTAGGGAGTTTGGAAAACTCCCAGAGAGAAGTGAAGCATTTACCACTTCTAGAAGATCTGCTTCTAAACTGTTTAACACACTTTTGAAAAACGATGTGGGAAGTGTGTCAAGAGCGCAGGTTGATGTTTTAAGGTGCTGTACGGTTTCTTCCAAAATGTTGCCATCAATTTCTTTGAAATCAGACATAGTAACTACTTTCTCAGGTGGTTTGATCTGTCTGACCCCAGCGCAAGTCAAGGATGTGCTGATCACCTTTCTGATATTATTGATTTTCTCAGAAAAGAAAGAAGCAAACTCACGGCACTTGCTGTCTGAGAGCATTTCACTGGGAATCTGGCTTGGGGGGTTTGTCAGTCTCTCTACAGTAGCAAAAAGAGTGCGTGTGTTGTTTAAATTGCTGTTTATAATATTTGAGAAGAAAGTCTGTCTAGCTTTGCCTAGTTCCATATTGAAAGCATGAAGGCTGTCTTTGTAGATGTTATAATGGACTACAAGTTTTGTCTTCTGCCACATGCGCTCTGCTTTTCTGCATTGTCTTTTCATATTTTGCACTGCTGTTGAGTTTCTCCAAGGTGCCTTTTGTCTGCCACTCTTCTTCCTGACTTTAACAGGAGCAATATCATCAATTACACCTTTAACTTTTGAGTTAAAAGAATCAAGGAGAAAATCAACAGAGTCAGCAGATATGCTTGGTGTTAAAGATATAGCCTTCATAAATAGTACACTAGTGTTCTCATTTAAGCATCTCTTCTTGACAGACACAGATCTAGCTTCAGTGGCAGGAGAGATCAATATATCAAAGAAAATACAGAAATGATCAGACAGTGCTACATCCTTAATAACAATCGATGAAATGTTTAGACCCTTACTGATAAGTAAATCTAAAGTGTGTCCACGATTGTGTGTGGGTCCATGTACATGCTGAGTCAGATCAAAAGTTTTTAAAACAGTTTTGATTTCTTTTGCCATATTGTTTTCTGCATTATCTATATGGATGTTAAAATCTCCAGCAATGGCAAAACAGTCAAACTCTGAGGTAATTATTGATAACAGTTCTGTAAAGTCCTCAGCAAAGGCTGGAGAGTATTTTGGAGGCCTGTAAATAATGAAAAGTAAAATGCGTGGAGCACCTTTTAACACAATACCCAGATATTCGAAAGACAAGTAATTCCCAAATGATATTTGCTTACATTGATAGATATCTTTAAAAAGAGCAGCTAGACCCCCACCTCTCTTAACAGCTCTGCAGACACTCATAAAAGTAAAGTTAGGAGGGGCTGCTTCATTGAGGATTGTTGCACTGCAGCTGTCTTCTAGCCAGGTTTCATTTAGAAGCATAAAATCCAGGTTGTTTGTGGTTAAGTCGTTGACTAGAAGTGATTTATTTTTAAGTGAGCGAATGTTTAAAAGAGCTAACTTAACAGACTTACTTTTCCCCACAGCAATATTAGTTTGACGTGTAATAGGCACCAGATTAGTTGGGTTTGCTGTACGGCTATTGAAGGCCTTAGACTTTCTATCATGTAATAGAACAGCAATAGAGAAAGATACAGGCACACTGGGTTCCCGCTTGTTTTGTAAACATTTGAGAAAGTTACTGTTATCAAAACGGGGACCCGACACATATCACTGAGAGCTGGTATCAGTTGTTTTTGGTTCACCTCGAGCAGAAGGAGGAGGGTGTGGGCCCTGGCGTTGTGGCAGAGGCCGAAGAGCTCTCACAGGAGGAGGGGGAGGGCGAGCTGGGCCCGCAGGCTTTGGTGGTAGTGGTGCCTGTCTTTTTTTAGTTGGTATCTGGGGGCTTGCAGCAAAAGAGTGGGATAGTCTGGTTCCAGCATGCACCAGTTCTTCCATTTTCTGTGAGAAGCACAGTAGTGGCGTTGCAGGGGAGAGGGAGAAAGTGTCTGGTGAAAGGGGCTGTTGCTCTGGTGTTATAGGAGGCTGTAATATGCTGTCCTGGCTTCCCTGGCTGTTTTCCAGGAAGTCGTCCTTGGGTGCTGAATCTTCAAGCAGTTCTGATATGGCTGTCTGTGGTGAGCTCTGTGTGCAGGGCTCAGCTGAGATTGTGTCCGTGAGCAGAGGTTGTTGTGGCGGAGTGGTGTTATCATGTCCATTTTGCTGCTGAAGTGAAGTCCCGTGGTCATTCATACTGTGTCCAGGTGTGTGTGTGCCGTTCAGATTGAGTGGATTGGCACAAACCGCAGAAGGATGATTTAGGGAGAAGTAGATATTGTCCTTTAACACTCTTGAACCAAGTTTGTTTGGGTGATGGCCATCCCGATGAAACAGTTGTCGTTGACTCCAGAAAAGATTGAAATTGTCAATGAAGTTCACTGCTTTTATATTGCAGGTTTTTTGCAGCCATGTATTTAGCCCAAGCAACCGTGAAAACCTGTTTGTTCCTCTTGCTGGGAGTGGTCCACTGATGAATGTTTGAACTTTCAGTCTTTTAAGTGTTTCAAAAAGTTCATTGAAATCCTTCTTAAGGAGTTCTGACTGCTCTTTATGAATATCATTCTTCCCCACATGTATGATGAGTCGATTAGCAGTCTTATGTTTCATCAGAATGTTCTGAAGTTCCCTGTTTATATCAGAAGTTGTTGCTTGTGGAAGGCAGCACGTAGTTGTATCCCTGTTGCTAATGTTTCTGATTATGGAGTCCCCCACTATCAGAGTCCTGGGCCCGGCTGCGCTCTGAGCTGAGTGCCGCTGTCTGCTCGACCTTGAGCGCCAGTTAGCATCAGTGTTAGCTACTGGCCTATTCAGTCTGTGTTCGATCACATTCATCACATTTGTGGATTCCTCATTTACATTCATTAGTACTTCAAATCTGTTCTCAAGATGTATAGGCAGTGGTAGCAGACCAGTGTTTGCAATCCTTGTCAGAGCTGTATCTGGGGTAGAGGATGCTACTGCGGTAATATGTGATGCTCGTGACAATCTGATGTCTCGAGTGCCTTTGGGTTTAGCTCCGTTTGTGCCATCGATTAGTAAGTCGATCGGCTTGTTTCTCTACCTGTCGAGGAGTACTAGTTTCATGGGACTCACCGGCTGTATGCTGAGGCTGTCCATGACGAAGCTCTGTTGTGTGTTCCGTCTGGTTTGGTGGTCCCGTAAGTAACTTTGTTTCTAGAACTGCAATCCTTTGTAAAAGTCTGTGGCAGTTGGTGCAGCAAGTAGATTCCAGAAGAGGCATTTTCTCTTTTCCTTGTAGGCAGTTGTGTTTTCCTTTCCCGGTATGTAAGCTGGTCGGGTAAAAGAATTCTCAGTTTTTGTAGTAATCCAAACTTTGTCGTATGAGCACTGTGCTGATTTGCTGAAGTTAAAATTAGGTGATAAAAGGAAATAAAATAAAGGAAATAAAATATAGAAAAAATAGGAGATAAAATGTAAGAGCGATAGAGCAAAACGCGGAGCAGTAAGCAAGAGCGTCCGAACAGTAGCTGAGCAGGAAGCTGAGTGGACAAGATGGCCTGACATCTAATTTTTACAAATTCTTTTGGGTTGACCTGAAAGGATTTTTATTGGAAGCTATAAAGGACATTTTGAGCAATAGGACACTTACACCTACAATGAAACAGGGGTTAATAACTCTCATTCCCAAACAAGGCAAAGACAAAAGATTAATCAATAATCTTCGCCCTATCACCTTATTGAACACTGACTATAAGCTGTTTTCTCATGTGATTGCCGACAGGTTGAGGAATGGTCTGGGTGATGTTATAAGTGATACTCAATCTGGTTTTCTCCGAGACAGATCTATACATTACAATATAAGATTGGTATTAGATCTGTTAGACTATAAGCACTTAATTAAGGATGATGGAATTATTCTTTTTTTGGACTTGTACAAGGCCTTCGACATGGTCGAACATAGATTTCTTTTAAGGACTCTGGAGTGGTTTGGGTTTGGGAATAAGTTTATTGACATAATCAATCTGCTATATACATACATCAATAGTTCAGTGTCTCTGCCATTTGGAACATCTAAGCGCTTTGATATAAAGAGAGGCATTCGACAAGGTTGTCCAACCTCGCCTTTGTTATTTATCATTGTAGCCGAATTACTAGCAATCCATGTAAAAAATAGCCCGAACATCCAACCCCTAAATGTCATGGGAAATTCATTGGTAATAAGTCAATTGGCAGATGACACCACACTTTTTTTTAAAGAATGCAAGACAAATTCCAATGGCATTAAAAGAGATTTCTTTGTTCTCCAAAGCATCTGGTTTAAAGTTGAATATGGAAAAATGTGAAATTTTAACTATTCAAGACCATGACATGATTAATATGTATAATATCCCAGTTAAAAATGAAGTCAGATACTTGGGTATTATAATTTCTAAAGATAAAAAGGTTAGAGAAACATCCAACATAGAAAATATCATTCAGAAAAATAAAACTATTCTTAACAGTTGGCTTCAAATAGACTTATCTGTTTTTGGACGCATTTTACTTACTAAAATGCAAAGCTTGTCAAGACTTACCTTCCCAGCTACTCATTGGATATACCCGACAAATTAATTAAGAAGATCAATCAAGATAATTTCAATTTTATATGGAAAAATAAATATCATTATGTAAATAAAAGCGATACAGTGAAACCTGCCAAAGAAGGGGGGTTAAATGCCATTGACTTTGACACAATGAATGGTAGGCCTACCATCAAATTAAAATGGTTACAAAATTTTGTTATAAAAGGTGATAATTTCTGGTTTGATTTCCCCTTCAAAATCTTCAAAATGTTTGGTGGCATACATTTCTTGTTAAGATGTGACTTCAACATTTCCAAACTACCGATTAAGCTTTCAACTTTCCATCAACAGGTTCTCCAATACTGGAAACTCATATACAAACATAACTTTACTCCTCCTCACACGGTCCCAATATGGAATAACAGAAGTATATTAATTAAGAGAAAATCTTTTTTCTACAGTGAATGGATGGAAAAGGGTGTCTGGTCGATTGTTCATTTATTAGATAATTGTGGTAACTTCTTAACATATGATGTTTTCATCCGGAAATATAGTTTGATGTGCACTGAGAGGCAATTTAAAGGAGTCATAACCTGCAATTTTCACTTTTCCACGAGAATCAATGTATGTTATGATCGACTAACGATTATACACTGGCCGGGAAGCCGATATTTAAAAGTGAAGCGTTTGTTTACCTCAGGGTAAATAAACCAGCGCGCGTGCACGCGCACTCAAATACGAGATTTTAGGCTTGTTTGAGATGCGCCTTGCCTCGCCTGAAATGTATGCGAGAGTAGGCGGCTGCAGTGAGAGGAGGAGTGAAAAAAGCGCAGGCAAGCCGGACAGTTCTCTCTTCTCGCAGTGGATCTGACACCTGCGAGATCAAAGATGGATATCGCGGGATTCACGCTCGTGCACGTGTTGTTATTAAACTGGATGGAATTTAAGTTCTGTTGCTTTTATATGAAAGTAAATATAATGAACAAGACACCCAAAGTAGCCTACTTATTAAATTCCATTCCAAATACATGTTTATCAGTCTTTTTTTCTTTAATACAGACGTGTTTTTTTTTTTTAATTTTTTTTTTTTATAAAAATTACATTGCGTAACCCATAGAGATCGCACTGTTAGATATTTTGGGAATATTCACACATAACGTATACACATAAAACATGATATCAGAGTTTTAAAATCAAACATTTTAAAAGAGAACAATACATCACGGTTGTTTAAACCAATGAACATTGAGCTGTGTCGTCAGCAAGTCGTTTCCCATCATGCTTTTGATCAGCGCAGTCGGTGGAAAGCAACTGCGCTCGACTGCAGAATCCGACAGGTGTGCCTTGCGCTCGCGAGAGATTTTTGACATACGTCAGCATGACATCAGAGCAAGGCGGACCGCACTCGGACACATTTCTAACCGGCATGCATCTCGCGCTGATCACCGGTGATCGGTTCTGCGCAGATTTTGCTCATCTCAAACAAGCCTTTTGATTTCAGCTCCCTCTTGACGTCATGAGGTAGTAGGATATAGCCTACCATATATGGACACCGCAGCAGGAAGCCGCAATTCAGGCAATCCCACAAGCTCTGATCACTTTAGTAAAAGGCATGTTAACATACTCTGTGGTTATTCCTCGAGAGCCCACGTTAATCATAGATGCATATAATTTCTTCAATAAAAATAAATGTAATAATACATTTTTTAGAAATGTTCTCACTTCGATCTGCTTCCCTTCACCATTCAAGAGAAAACATATCTTCCAGAAATTTACCAGCAATTGTTTAGTGAAGATAAGAACCAGTTACCTTTCTTTTCCTATTTCACCGAAGGTGAAGTTCACTTCAAAGTGATGAATGAGATTTATCCATGAAACAACTTCTTGCATCAAAGATTTAATAAGAATGTGAATGTTTGTACTTTCTGTAATTCTGATATTGAAACCGCAGAACATCTCTTCTTCTCTTGTAATGTAATCCAGACCTTCTGGGATGCTTTCCAGTACTGGATCATGTACGATACACAAAATATCCCAATTTTAACATATGAATGCGTTAAATTTGGTCTTCAAATGGAGAACAGAACAAATGAGTTTGGAGTGAATAATCTGATTTTAATGGCAAAATATTTCATACACAAATGTCGATTTCTTAAAACATCCCCTGTCTTTAATGCCTTTCTAAATGATATAATTCTGTATAAACAATCCCTGAAATGTTGCAAAACAAAAAAAGCCCTAATTTTTCATGAATACTTATGCAGACTCATTCCTTAGTGTCTACTGCTGAGTCTCTTGGTCTCTTTTCCCTTTATTTATTTATTTTTGTTTGGTTTTGTTTTTGGAAAATGTATCAATGTTGTAGGCTACTCCATGTTCAATTCAATTAGTTCCCCGGTTTCCCGGGGTGGCGTAGTCGATCATATATTGCCATTTCTGTTAAAAGTGTGGTAAACCTTTCTCAATCCTCTTACTCTCGCACCGCAACACTACATAATGTAACGTTATCAGACAGACACCGAATGCAGTAAGCTATAACTTTTGCTCTCCTACTGATACAGTAAGTTGACGTGCTACAATTTCTTTTACAATGTTATTAAATTATAGTTTTGAGCTTGTAATGTTTAGATAGTTTTCATGTTGTGATTTTGTGTTTGTTTTAGTTTATTTTTTTTTATTTTTTCAGTGTTTCTTAGTTTTAGTTTTTCAGTATGTTTCACATTAAAGCTTAAAGGCCTGAATAATAAACAAACTTTTTTTTTGGCTCTGGAATTTAGAGCCAATGACTGCAAAGGATTTCAAACTGTTGTCATAACTGTGCTTGACAAGTAACAGGTGATTTGATTGGTTTATGGTTGCTATGGTGGGCGGGCAATAATTCAAATCAAGAATGCATCAGAAAGCCGCATGGTAAGTAGCCTGGCATACCAAATCTAACTAAACTATTATAAGGATGATAAATCTATAAAAAAAAATATATATATATATAAAAAAACATGCACATAAAAAACTATGCATAATATCTGTCTTGATGGCATTAATCAGAAATAATGTTGTTAGTTTGGTACACACACACACACCATGACCCCCCCAACAGTAATAATGGTAGTAGATGTTTTATTTACAGTATGGCAAATGAGAAGGAAGCGAGAGGAGGAGGAAGGATGAGAGAGGAGACAAGTAGAGGAGACAGGAAGTGAGAGACAGGAAGGCTCTTTTTGTTATTTTCTTTCTGTTCAGTCAGTGAGATGGGACACATTCATTGACTTGATCTCAGTGCCGCAAAGGGAGAGGGCCATCAGAAAGAGAGTGAAGCCACCATCATATAACCTCACAAGTGAGCAACACATTGAATATCCATCCAGTCATCCGGCAAGCAACCAGCCAAGCAAGCCAGCAAGTACCCGGGCAGCAAGCAACCAAAAGGGAAAAAAAGCAGGGCAAGAGAAGCAAATTACCTTGCAAAGTCTGCAACACCTACTATGGTGACCCAAAAGACCCTAAAAGCTACTGAGGAATGGGTCAAATGTGATCTATGTTCTGCCTGGTTTCATGAGAGCTGTGGTGAAGAGAATGGTATCTGTGATGACGATGGTTTCATTTGCAAAGACTGTGTTTGAAAAATGTTTTCATCACACACACACATCAGATATCAATTTTGAATGTGAATTTTTGTAATTTGCACATTTCGTTCTAAATGTGTTGTTAACACACACACACACACACACACACACACACACACCACTGACATCAGTTCACTGATCTATGCTGTTCCAAAATGGACTTTTTTAATTGCACATTTGAATATGTGGGTTTGCACCCAAAATGTTTTTTTTTTTTTTTAATGGCACATATGAATATGTTTGTTTAATGCAGTTTAAATGTTATGTGGCTGTATAAGCAATTGTGTTTTAAAATTAAAATTTATGTTAAATTACTATTTCCCTTTGCAGTTTGACTGGCCCATTGTACCTGGAACAGCTGGCCCATTTTACCTGAAACTGCTCATGCAAAAAAAGCTGGCACAAGCTGATGTTTCAAGAACTGTAGGGCCTAAATAATTATATTTTATTACATAATTTCAACACAAAATTATCAAAAACAGCCATTATTTATCATAAAAACACATGGAAAAGGCATATATGGTATTGTATTATTGTCCCAAACGATTTACCAAAAAGTGGCCCAGTTTAGCTGATATCACCCCTACCTGTTAGATCTACCCGAAAAAATCTAAAAACACTGTTTATTTCATTTGTAGCCTTTCTTTGTTCTATCGTATTTATTTGTAAGTTTATTATTTGTTCTTATTTTGTTACTGACTGCTTACCTTTAATAATGTTTTAAATTCACATTAATTAGGCTGGTAGTTTTTGTTGATATATATTATATATCATATTAGAATGAACAGTGACAGTAACAGAAGCTCATACAATGCATTTTAGCAGGCTTAAGCATGAAAATAACTGAAGGAAATATTTATCTATAAATTACAGAAACGTCTGTCTGTCTGTATGTCTGTGTGTCTGTATGTCTGTTATTCGCATATCTCACGAACCGTTAGTCCGATTGATTTCAAACTCGACAGGTGTCTTGCTACGGGCACGAGTAAGTGCAGTGCCAAGTTTGACGTTGTTTGGATGAGGAATGCAAAAGATATTGTTAAATATATCATTTTTAGAAGGTTGTGGTTTAAAAATAAACATTCTGACATTAGAGGGTTGTATCGGTCAAAGGCCCCGTCCACACTACTGCGTTTTCGTTTAAAAACGGAGACCTTTTGCTACGTTTGCACCTCCCGTCCACACTAAAACGGCAAAAACGGAGACCCAAAATGGAGAAGTTTAGAAACGCTGCCGACCCGTTTTTCGTTTTGAATCTCCGGAGGGCGTTTTAGTGTGGACGGGTCAAAACGGAGGACTTTAGAAACGATGACGTAGTAGAGGCTCACGCTCGGCTCTATAATTGGGTGTCATCAGTCATGGCGTAGGCTATATCTTTTCTAGCAGCTGTTGTGCAAGTAAATTCTGCATTTTACAATGCTAACTGCCTACATGCACTGGAGGCAAGCTATTATTCGAGCGATCTGTGACAATTCCCGGTAAAATAGTGACAATGTGACAATTCCCGTGTGCAACTGACAATTCCCGATAAAATAGTTTACGTTTGACAATTCCCGGTATCGACCGTGTACATGGAGCGTCGGTTTTGGGTTAACCCAGGAAGAACCAGCGCATGGTGGGATAATTTTATCAATGAAGTTGTGTTTACACCGGCTCGCGCGTGCCCACTGCCCAGTGTTGGTGAATGGTCACGTGATCCGCGTTTTCAGTCGTTTTAATGTGGACGGAGATCAATTCTAATACGCAGCTAAAACGCTGGTGTGGACGGAGATCGTATTCGTTTTAATTCTCCGTTTCTAAACGAAAACGCAGTAGTGTGGACGGGGCCAAAGAAGCCCCAAGAAGGTTGTGGTTTAAAAATAAACATTCTGACATAAACACTCTGTCAGCTACACTGTTTTCTTCTGAATATTATATTTTATTCACAGCCATCATTTGTAGTAACCTATTCACAAACTGTTTGCTCAAGCGTAGCATTTTTTCGGAGTTCACTGTGTAGCCTACTCCCTGAATCGTCGAGTTTACTGTGTAGCCTGCCCCCTGAATCGTCGCACTTATTCATTTGTGGATGTTAACTGAATCTGTAAGTCACCTACGCTGTTTACTTCTGTATATTATATCTATCTATAAATTGCGGGAGTGTGTGTGTGTTATTCGCATATCTCTCGAACCGTTAGTCTGATGGATTTCAAACTTGACCGGTGTCTTACTACGGGCATGAGTAAGTGCAGTGCCAAGTTTGACGTTGTTTGGATTAGAAATGCAAAAGATATTGTTAAATATATATCGATAAAAGAAGCACGTAAGTAGCGTTTTCTCGGAGTTCACTGTGTAGCCTGCTCCCTGAATCGTGTAGTTCCATTTTCCACATTTATTGTATGTCATTATGTCAATATCAGTATTTGCTTTCTACCATGCACAAATAAAAATGTCACTGAACTTTTGCTGTGTAATTGTAACAATGACCACTCAAACACACCAATCCAACAATTACTAAAATCACACACAAAAACTGATTTTGCACGGGCACTTTGCACTGCTCCCTGAATCGACGCGCTTATTCATTTGTGGATGTTAACTGAATCTGTAAATCAGCTATGCTGTTTACTTCTGAATATTATATTTCATTCTGGTGCGCTTAACGTTATTGCTACTGTGTAATAGTAGCCTATGCTATTCAACAACTAAACATATCCTATTCAATGCGTTCACATTATCTTTCACGGCCATCATTTGTAGTAGCCTATTCACAAACTGTTTGCTCAAGCATAGTGTTTTCTCAGAGTTCACGTTGTGCTTTCTACCATGCACAAATAAAAATGTCACTGAACTTTTGTTGTGTAATTGTAACAATGAGCACTCAAACACACCAAACCAACAATTACTAAAAACACACTCAAAAACTGATTTTGCACGGGCATTTTGCACAAGTATATTTGATGAACAAATTAAGCCAACTAATATGATTTATATTCTTTTGGTGTATCTACTAATACATTTAAAAATTACAAATGCAGTGAAAATTCAGGGATCGGTTACGGTCTCGGTATCGGTGAGTACCAAAAATGAAAGTATCTGTATCGGACTCGTTCTGCAAAAATTGGTATTGGTGCATCCCTAATTAAAAATATTTTGTTGTTGTTGAAAAAATACAATCGTTTCACGCTAAATTAACGCTGCAGCCCGTCTATTTCACATGGCTATGAGCATGATATTAAGTATATGATAAGTATATAATACAACTTTGATTCTTTAGGTCAATCATATATTCATAGGAAAAAAAAAAATCTGTTTCAATATCCTTTCAATGGTTAAGGGGATATCCCATGCCTGACAGCACTGGTCAATGGATTGATCTCTATGAAGTGAAACATCAGATAGGCTACCATATATATGTAATTTGAGTAAAAAAAAAAAAAATAAATAATAATAATATAATAATAATAATAACTAGATGTACCGCATGGCGGTACAAAATATGACCACCGCTCAGGCCTGCACTGGCTTTCCACAAAAATAAATGACGTGGAGCAATTTGGCTGTATTGCGTGTTTATGTATATACCTAAAAAAAGTAGTAGTATGTGCATGTCTGTCTGTGTGTGTGTGTATGTGTGTGTGTTTGTGTGTGCGCATGTGTGTTTGTGTGTGTGTGTCTGTGCATGTGGATTTGTATGTGTGTGTATGGGTGTGTGTCTGTGCGTGTGGATGTCAGTGTGTGTGCATGCTTGCGTTTGTTTGTATTCCTGCATGTGTGTGTGTGACAGTATCATCCTAAACCAGCAACCCTTCGCTCAACAGCACCATCTACAGGCCGATGAGTGTACAGTCACTAAATGTGCACATAAATGAATTTATTTTATACCCCCCCATGGATGAAATTCTACGAAACTTAGCATACCCCCAGAGGATGTCAAGTTAATCATACACATGAAACATGGTGCAGTTCTGAACATCTCCACTGAAGATAGGGGCGATTAAAGCAGAATAATATTGCATTTTCATTTTTTAAGGGAGGGGCGCAAATCACAAATGAGTGATTATGTGCTAGGTTGATGTGGGCCCTTAAGACCAACATACCATAAAAATTTCTTCATCCTCGGTTCCACGGTTCAAGTAGTTATTTAGGAAAAACTGCATTTTTTGGGTTTGGGGGGGCCCAGCGCGGGGGGGGGGAGTGGCCCCCGGGGACCAAACGAAATTTTTCCGTAAAAGTCTAGTGGGGCTACATGCCCACCAAATTTCATGTTCCCCGGTGTTTCGGTGTCCCTGGTATTGTTGACGGAAAATTCAGTAGATTGACGGGAAAAAAAAACAAAAAAACTTTGACAATCGATTATGGGCTAGGTTGATGTGGGCCCTTAAGACCAACATACTTTGCAAATTTCTTCATCCTCGGTGCCACGGTTCAGGTAGTTATTTAGGAAAAACTGCATTTTTTGGGTTTGGGGGGGCCCAGCGCGGGGGGGGGAGTGGCCCCCGGGGACCAAACGAAATTTTTCCGTAAAAGTCTAGTGGGGCTACATGCTCACCAAATTTCATGTTCCCCGGTGTTTCGGTGTCTCTGGTATCGTTGACGGAAAATTCAGTAGATTGACGAAAAAAAAAAAAAAAAAAAACTTTGACAATCCCTATATGACCGCTTTCGCTAGCTATGCTAGCGGCGGTCATAATAATAAAGATATTGTTTGATAAGTGCTGATTGAAGTCCTTGAAATCCAAAAAGTAGTGCTTGAAAAGTCCTTGAAAGTTCTGGAATTTAATTTGACAGAATCTGTACGAATCCTGGCATAGAAGTGCGAGAAAATAAGTCATTATTATGACCGCCGCTAGCATAGCTAGCGAAAGCGGTCATATAGGGATTGTCAAAGTTTTTTTTTTTTTTTTTTTTTTGTCACCTTACTGAATTTTTCGTCAACGATACCAGGGACACCGAAGCACCGGGGAACATGAAATTTGGTGGGCATGTAGCCCCACTAGACTTCTAAGGAAAAATTTCGTTTGGTCCCCGGGGGCCACTCCCCCCCCCGCGCTGGGCCCCCCCAAACCCCCAAAAATGCAGTTTTTCCTAAATAACTACCTGAACCGTGGCACCGAGGATGAAGAAATTTTTATGGTATGTTGGTCTACTAGACTTTTACGGAAAAATTTCGTTTGGTCCCCGGGGGCCACTTCCCCCCCCGCGCTGGGGCCCCCTTAAATTTTTCGTCAACGATACCAGGGACACCGAAACACCGGGGAACATGAAATTTGGTGGGCATGTAGCCCCACTAGACTTCTAAGGAAAAATTTCGTTTGGTCCCCGGGGGCCACTCCCCCCCCCGCGCTGGGCCCCCCCAAACCCCAAAAAATGCAGTTTTTCCTAAATAACTACCTGAACCGTGGCACCGAGGATGAAGAAATTTTTATGGTATGTTGGTCTACTAGACTTTTACGGAAAAATTTCGTTTGGTCCCCGGGGGCCACTCCCCCCCCCGCGCTGGGGCCCCCTTAAATTTTTCGTCAACGATACCAGGGACACCGAAACACCGGGGAACATGAAATTTGGTGGGCATGTAGCCCCACTAGACTTCTAAGGAAAAATTTCGTTTGGTCCCCGGGGGCCACTCCCCCCCCACGCTGGGCCCCCCCAAACCCCCAAAAATGCAGTTTTTCCTAAATAACTACCTGAACCGTGGCACCGAGGATGAAGAAATTTTTATGGTATGTTGGTCTACTAGACTTTTACGGAAAAATTTCGTTTGGTCCCCGGGGGCCACTTCCCCCCCCGCGCTGGGGCCCCCTTAAATTTTTCGTCAACGATACCAGGGACACCGAAACACCGGGGAACATGAAATTTGGTGGGCATGTAGCCCCACTAGACTTCTAAGGAAAAATTTCGTTTGGTCCCCGGGGGCCACTCCCCCCCCGCGCTGGGCCCCCCCAAACCCCAAAAAATGCAGTTTTTCCTAAATAACTACCTGAACCGTGGCACCGAGGATGAAGAAATTTTTATGGTATGTTGGTCTACTAGACTTTTACGGAAAAATTTCATTTGGTCCGCGGGGGCCACTCCCCCCCCCGCGCTGGGGCCCCCGTAAATTTTTCGTCAACGATACCAGGGACACCGAAACACCGGGGAACATGAAATTTGGTGGGCATGTAGCCCCACTAGACTTCTAAGGAAAAATTTCGTTTGGTCCCCGGGGGCCACTCCCCCCCCCCGCGCTGGGCCCCCCCAAACCCCAAAAAATTCAGTTTTTCCTAAATAACTACCTGAACCGTGGCACCGAGGATGAAGAAATTTTTGTGGTATGTTGGTCTACTAGACTTTTACGAAAAAATTTCATTTGGTCCCCGGGGGCCACTCCCCCCCCCGCGCTGGGGCCCCTGTAAATTTTTCGTCAACCATACCAGGGACACCGAAACACCGGGGAACATGAAATTTGGTGGGCATGTAGCCCCACTAGACTTCTAAGGAAAAATTTCGTTTGGTCCCCGGGGGCCACTCCCCCCCTGCGCTGGGCCCCCCCAAACCCAAAAAAATGCAGTTTTTCCTAAATAACTACCTGAACCGTGGCACAGAGGATGAAGAAATTTTTATGGTATGTTGGTCTACTAGACTTTTACGGAAAAATTTCGTTTGGTCCCCGGGGGCCACTTCCCCCCCCGCGCTGGGGCCCCCGTAAATTTTTCGTCAACGATACCAGGGACACCGAAGCACCGGGGAACATGAAATTTGGTGGGCACGTAGCCCCACTAGACTTCTACGGAAAAATTTCGTTTGGTCCCCGGGGGCCACTCCCCCCCCGCGCTGGGCCCCCCCAAACCGCAAAAAATGCAGTTTTTCCTAAATAACTACCTGAACCGTGGCACAGAGGATGAAGAAATTTTTATGGTATGTTGGTCTACTAGACTTTTACGGAAAAATTTCGTTTGGTCCCCGGGGGCCACTTCCCCCCCCGCGCTGGGGCCCCCGTAAATTTTTCGTCAACGATACCAGGGACACCGAAGCACCGGGGAACATGAAATTTGGTGGGCATGTAGCCCCACTACACTTCTACGGAAAAATTTCGTTTGGTCCCCGGGGGCCACTCCCCCCCCGCGCTGGGCCCCCCCAAACCCAAAAAAATGCAGTTTTTCCTAAATAACTACCTGAACCGTGGCACCGAGGATGAAGAAATTTTTATGGTATGTTGGTCTACTAGACTTTTACGGAAAAATTTCGTTTGGTCCCCGGGGGCCACTCCCCCCCCCCGCGCTGGGGCCCCCGTGAATTTTTCGTCAACGATACCAGGGACACCGAAACACCGGGGAACATGAAATTTGGTGGGCATGTAGCCCCACTAGACTTTTACGGAAAAATTTTGTTTGGTCCCCGGGGGCCACTCCCCCCCCGCGCTGGGCCCCCCCAAACCCAAAAAATGCAGTTTTTCCTAAATAACTACCTGAACCGTGGCACCGAGGATGAAGAATTTTTTATGGTATGTTGGTCTACTAGACTTTTACGGAAAAATTTCATTTGGTCCCCGGGGGCCACTTCCCCCCCCCGCGCTGGGGCCCCCGTGAATTTTTCGTCAACGATAACAGGGACACCGAAACACCGGGGAACATGAAATTTGGTGGGCATGTAGCCCCACTAGACTTTTACGGAAAAATTTCGTTTGGTCCCCGGGGGCCACTCCCCCCCCCGCGCTGGGCCCCCCCAAACCCAAAAAATGCAGTTTTTCCTAAATAACTACCTGAACCGTGGCACCGAGGATGAAGAATTTTTTATGGTATGTTGGTTTACTAGACTTTTACGGAAAAATTTCATTTGGTCCCCGGGGGCCACTTCCCCCCCCGCGCTGGGGCCCCCGTGAATTTTTCGTCAACGATACCAGGGACACCGAAACACCGGGGAACATGAAATTTGGTGGGCATGTAGCCCCACTAGACTTTTACGGAAAAATTTCGTTTGGTCCCCGGGGGCCACTCCCCCCCCGCGCTGGGCCCCCCCAAACCCAAAAAATTCAGTTTTTCCTAAATAACTACCTGAACCGTGGCACCGAGGATGAAGACATTTTTATGGTATGTTGGTCTACTAGACTTTTACAGAAAAATTTCGTTTGGTCCCCGGGGGCCACTCCCCCCCCCGCGCTGGGCCCCCCGTGAATTTTTCGTCAGCGATACCAGGGACACCGAAACACCGGGGAACATGAAATTTGGTGGGCATGTAGACCCACTAGACTTTTACGGAAAAATTTCGTTTGGTCCCCGGAGGCCACTCCCCCCCCCGCGCTGGGCCCCCCCAAACCCAAAAAATTCAGTTTTTCCTAAATAACTACCTGAACCGTGGCACCGAGGATGAAGAATTTTTTATGGTATGTTGGTCTACTAGACTTTTACGGAAAAATTTCGTTTGGTCCCCGGGGGCCACTTCCCCCCCCGCGCTGGGGCCCCCGTGAATTTTTCGTCAACGATACCAGGGACACCGAAACACCGGGGAACATGAAATTTGGTGGGCATGTAGCCCCACTAGACTTTTACGGAAAAATTTCGTTTGGTCCCCGGGGGCCACTCCCCCCCCGCGCTGGGCCCCCCCAAACCCCAAAAATTCAGTTTTTCCTAAATAACTACCTGAACCGTGGCACCGAGGATGAAGACATTTTTATGGTATGTTGGTCTACTAGACTTTTACAGAAAAATTTCGTTTGGTCCCCGGGGGCCACTCCCCCCCCGCGCTGGGCCCCCCGTGAATTTTTCGTCAACGATACCAGGGACACCGAAACACCGGGGAACATGAAATTTGGTGGGCATGTAGCCCCACTATAGATTTTACGGAAAAATTTCGTTTGGTCTCCAGGGGCCACTCCCCCCCCGCGCTGGGCCCCCCGTGAATTTTTCGTCAACGATACCAGGGACACCGAAACACCAGGGAACATGAAATTTGGTGGGCATGTAGCCCCACTAGACTTTTACGGAAAAATTTCGTTTGGTCCCCGGGGGCCACTCCCCCCCCACGCTGGGCCCCCCCAAACCCAAAAAATGCAGTTTTTCCTAAATAACTATCTGAACCGTGGCACCGAGGATGAAGAAATGTTTATGGTATGTTGGTCTACTAGACTTTTACAGAAAAATTTCGTTTGGTCCCCGGGGGCCACTCCCCCCCCGCGCTGGGCCCCCCGTGAATTTTTCGTCAACGATACCAGGGACACCGAAACACCGGGGAACATGAAATTTGGTGGGCATGTAGCCCCACTAGACTTTTACGGAAAAATTTCGTTTGGTCCCCGGAGGCCACTCCCCCCCCCGCGCTGGGTCCCCCGTGAATTTTTCGTCAACGATACCAGGGACACCGAAACACCGGGGAACATGAAATTTGGTGGGCATGTAGCCCCACTAGACTTTTACGGAAAAATTTCGTTTGGTCCCCGGGGGCCACTCCCCCCCCCGCGCTGGGCCCCCCGTGAATTTTTCGTCAACGATACCAGGGACACCGAAACACCGGGGAACATGAAATTTGGTGGGCATGTAGCCCCACTAGACTTTTACGGAAAAATTTCGTTTCGTCCCCGGGGGCCACTCCCCCCCCGCGCTGGGCCCCCCCCCCAAACCCAAAAAATGCAGTTTTTCCTAAATAACTACCTGAACCGTGGCAACGAGGATGAAGACATTTTTATGGTATGTTGGTCTTAAGGGCCCACATCAACCTAGCCCATAATCGATTGTCAACGTTTTTTTTTTTTTTTTTTTTCTCATCTGAATTTTTCGTCAAGGATACCAGGGACACCGAAACACCGGGGAACATGAAATTTGGTGAGCATGTAGCCCCACTAGACTTTTATGGAAAAATTTCGTTTGGTCCCTGGGGGCCACTCCCCCCCCCGCACTGGGCCCCCCCAAACCCATAAAATACAGTTTTTCCTAAATAACTACCTGAACCGTGGCACAGAGGATGAAGAAATTTTTATGGTATGTTGCTCTTAAGGGCCCACATCAACCTAGCCCATAATCACTCATTTGTGATTTGCGCCCCTCCCATAAAAAATGAAAATGCAATATTATTCTGCTTTAATCGCCCCTATCTTCAGTTGAGATGTTCAGAACTGCACCATATTTCATGTGTATGATTAACTTGACATCCTCTGGGGGTATGCTAAGTTTCGTAGAATTTCATCCATGGGGAGGTATAAAATAAATTCATTTATGTGCACATTTAGTGACTGTACACTCATCGGCCTGTAGATGGTGGTGTTGAGCGAAGGGTTGCTGGTTTAGGATGATACTGTCACACACACACACACATGCAGGAATACAAACAAACGCAAGCATGCACACACACTGACATCCACACGCACAGACACACACCCATACACACACATACAAATCCACATGCACAGACACACACACATGCGCACACACATACATACACGCACAGCAGAGGTGGGAGACTCGAGTCATATGACTTGACTCGAGTCAGACTCCAGTCGCAATTTTCTTACTTGACTAGATCTCTGAAAAGACTCGACTTGACTTTAGACTTGCTCCTTGTGACTTTAGACTTGACTCGGACTTGTGCCTATTTACTTGAAATGACTTGTGGAAAATAATTTATTTCAATTATTGTGATTTTTTTTTTTTTTTAACGGAAACTCCCTGTGGCTGTCAATCATTCTCCATTCAGTATTCAAACAGCGCTCGCGCCTCTTCCGGTTGGATGCACGGTAAAACTCTCTCCATTCTCCAATATGATATATTCACATTATAATGCATGATCTGTAGATAAAAGGCTGTGGATTTGCATAAAATGACTTTATTTTGTTGGAGTTTGTTGCTGTTTTTAAACGACTCACTACCGTGTGCTTGTTAGATCACGCACATCACAAGGACTATGAATCGGCATCAAACGCACAATAACTGGAATTTAAAACTGTGAAACAAATGATCAATAAACTGTTGGACAGATATACACTAGGATTTGTGCGCTCGACATTTCTTCGCTTTGTGCCGTGAACTTTTAAATGCGCACTTGTGCAGCGCAGCGCTGAACACTGACTCCATGTTGCTTTGAGCACATCATTCTGCATACGCGCTTTGTGCGTTCTGTTTTGAAGCGTTTCATTATCATAGTTTTGCGCACTGAAAGATTATTAAAAGCTTATATTTGTTTATACCTAGCCTGCTCAATACATTTAAAATAAGCATAATTTAATTGTATATTATTTCTGTGTAGTGTAGGCTATATAAATACACTTCTGAATTCTTGACATTAATATATAAATATAAAATTGTGAAATGTATGACTGCCTGATTGAATTGAGTACTGATAGAAAGAGTACTAATAGTAATTTGTTTTTATTAACATGTTTAGATTTTATAAAATTACTGTGCAGATTTTTTCAAGAATTACTTTTTGCTGCTGATTTATACACATTAAGTTTAATAAAAATGCATAATACATTTATGTAATATTTAAAGGTGTTAACTGGAATCTTACACTGCAAAATAATAACTTAAAAAGGATTAAATTCATCACAATTATGTAAGTATCTGGAAATTTGACATCACAGCAAAATAACTATATGTATGGCTAGCACAAGATGGGAAAAGTTTTATTAATTCTTGTTTACTTGTGTTCATTTAATTTATTTTTATTTTAGAGCATTTAAAGTGCTTCTTAATGATATTTTATTTATTACACACAAGTTAGTTTATTTATTTTTGTAACCCATCAGCCCTCTGTGTCTAAATAAGTAATAAAAGTCCCAGAGTTAAAAAAAATGTGTAAAACGAGCCTGTGCGTGACTTGGTATGACTTGATGACTAAGTTGCGACTTGACTTGACTTGACTTGACAAAGAGTATGACTTGACTTGACTTGACTTGACCCTTACAACAGAATGACTTGACTTGACTTTGACTTGACCCTTACAACAGAATGACTTGACTTGACTTTGACTTGCAATGTTAAGACTTGGACTTGACTTGAGACTTGCATTTAGTGACTTACTCCCACCTCTGACGCACAGACACACACACACACACAGACACACACATACACAAACACACACACATACACACACACACACACACACACACACACACACACACAGACAGACAGACATGCACATACTACTACTTTTTTTAGGTATATTCATAAACACGCAATACAGCCAAATTGCTCCACGTCATTTATTTTTGTGGAAAGCCAGTGCAGGCCTGAGCGGCGGTCATATTTTGTACCGCCATGCGGTACATCTAGTTATGAGAAACTTTCTCATTATTATGACTTAAAGAATCTTTTTTTTTTTTTTTTACTCAACTATGGTGGAAACGGGCTTCCATAAGTACATAAATAGACACTTTTACATATGAAAAAATTTAAAAAATTAAAAAGAGAAGGAAAAAAAAATTAACATTCACATATTTATATCAAACTCTTATAATTACACATAATTCCTAATAAGGAATTCAAGTAATATTATTTAAACAACAAATAATAATAACAATAATAAATAAAATAATAAATAAGTAAATTAAAAGGGAGGGAGTAAATAAAAAAAAAGGTAATTCATGTAATATGTATTCATTTATTTAGAAGAGTCTTTGATTTAAGAGGTGCCCATATCAAAATGTATACTTTTGCTCTTAATTTCATGTTATCCTGCATAGTGTACTTTAGAAACTATAGTAGTCAACAAGTGGATCAAAACCTTTAATCAAAGTTATACATGAATTTTGAACAGTACCAGTTCTTAGGACAACTTTGATGAACTTTTTTGATCCACTTCATATGTTGACTAAATCTAACCAATCATTTAAAACTGGGGATAGTTGCTTTCTCCAAAAATGTTGTTATTGCTTTAAAAGCTGTAGTAATTCTCAGTATTCTAAATAAGTATAACTAATCTTTATATAAGTATTTGTATTTTTAATTAGCTTCACTTAAATTTTATTGTAGGTTGATGTCACTTTTTAATTACTTTTACTTTAGACAGCGCCCATCTTTTGTCAAATGTCACGCTTTGATTATTTTAATTATTTTGATGCTCATAATGCAGCAGAACGACTTTGATAACACATTATATAACTTCTTTCAGTATTTTGAGTGAAAATATAATTATTGCTAATTATATTTATTTTCTGATCAGCTCAATTCTGACCTGGGTTACACAAGTCTATTCATATATTTATCTTCGTTTTGGCAACACTGATAAAGAGTAGCATTCACGCAATGTTCCATTCTCCTATAGTCCTACACTCTCAGAAAAAAAGGTACAAAAGCTGTCACTGGGACAGTACCCTTCAAAAGGGTTCTAATATGTAGGCTATCATTTAGGTCATAATATGTACAAGTTTGGTACCAATATGTACACGTTTGGTACCAATATGTACATTTGAGGGACTTATATGCACTCTTATATGCAACTAAAAAAAATAGTTGTAGGCTATTTGTTAATGCACTGTGAACTAAGATGAACAAACAATGAATAGCTAGGCTATTTTTATTAACAATAACGTTAGATTACAGATTATAGCCTACAGTAAAACAAAAATATTGCTCATGGTTAGTTCATGTTAGTCAATAGGCTACATTAATAAATGAAACCTCAGTGTAAAGTATTAGCCTACCAGTCTCTTGTATAGGATTCAATGTCCGCATTCTCCGCAATGTCCGCGTTGCGCTTTATCGCCATTCGCCAACACTCCGACCCAAGCACAACCCACGCGAGATATGAGATCATATGACACTAGGTACATCATAATCACAACTTTATTACAGCAAAATCATGCGCCTCAGGTAGGCTATACCACCCACACAGAAGTGGAATTCAAAATAAAACGAAAGAAGAACGTCTTGAGGAAGAAAATGTCACTGTCTTTTACTTTAAGTTATATAGACGATCATTATCAAAGAACATAGAAGTAGGGTACACAACACCTGTTTGTCTGAAGACCGATTTTGCATCGACTTGGGATCGTGTTAAGAAGGGACAAGCGCGAGCAGTAATTGGATTCATTAATTTTAAGAATGCTCAAGCTTGCGTATCTGCTGTCATGCTTGACAGTTGTCAATGCAGGTAAGTTAATTTAATGCTTTCCTATCCACCTTATTTTGCAACGCGGAAGTAAGCTGTTTTCTGTTAGATGTGTGAGAAGAGTAAAACTATTTGTGCTACAAACAAGTGTTTTTATAATTACGACAATAGGCTACATGGTAAGAAAAAGGTACCAGTTTGCAACATCAAACAGCAAAACGAGCTGTTGTACAGCTAAAAATAACTGAAAGTGGACACCACACATATAAATGGCCGCCGCGCCCGATCTTAAAAATAAGGTAGGCCTAAATAGCCTACTTCTTTTTATTTCATTAAAAAGGAAAGAAAACATATTTGATGTCGATGGTAACAAATGGTTTTGAGTGTTTGTGTCTATAAACCTATAAACTAGCATGACATGCACGTACGCATGAAGGTGCAAATGGTTGTATATTAATTGTGATGTTTAGCCACCTACCTAAACAGTTGTTTACAGTATGATGGCAATTTATCATTTGTCGGTATTTCATTGTAATTTATTATTTATAGTTAAAAACAACGATCAGATGGGTTTTTTTTTTTTTAGTTTTTTTTTTTTTTTAAGTCATACAAGTTTGGAGGGTGAGTAAATGTAAACAGAGTTTAATTTTGGGTGACCAATCCCTTTAATGTTGCAATTTTCATATTTTGTCTGGGAATGTTGGACAGTTTTTCAGATTTGAATATCTTTTTTTGTGTGGCATAGGCCTACATAAACAATTGTTAATACGTGTGAAATATCTATATGTGAATTGTAAAATTGCACAATGGCCGCCTGCTGCTTTCTATATATATATATATATATATATATATATATACATACATACATACATACATACATACATACATATATATATATATATATATATATATATATATATATATATATATATATATATATATATATATATATATATATATATGTGTGTGTGTGTGTGTGTGTGTGTATATATGTGTGTATATGTGTGTATATGTGTGTGTATATATATGTGTATATATATATATATATATATATATGTGTGTGTGTGTGTGTGTGTGATAATATTTTTAACAGAGTTGAAGTATCATGGTCTTGCATAAACTCAACTCTGGTCTTGGCTTGGACTTTGTCTCAAATTAGCTGATGATTCTTTCATCCGTTATCAGCATGGTTGAAAATACTACAATAACCATCCAAATCTTTTCTCTCAATCTCTTGATTCATCCTGTCTATTTTTGCTTCTCTGTTTCACTGTTCTGCATCAAGTACAAGGTCCAGTACAAGGTTCTTAACAGAGGAACCTTACTTCTTGATTATTTTATTGTGGATGACAACTTTTCTAATTAACTTAGCAATTTATAATGTAATATTTATCACACGTATATTGTTGTGGGTAACAAATAAACAAACAATCCTGAATAAGAGACAATACTAATTTACTTTGAGGTTAATTTTCTTGCAAGAAAAGGTCAGCAGTCATACAGTCACACAGAGTGACAGTGAGGGGAGGGCATCCTTCCTCTTTTATAGCCTCAACTCTCAGATTTTTGTCTCTCTAGTCTAGGCCAATGATGTTATTTTCAACGATATTCGTGACAGGAGGCCCTCCAACACTCTTCTTTTCATACACTGTAAACCCTAACGCTCAAAATAATTAATTGGTTTGAGTAGGACAAACTTAAATTAAACTAATTTGTTCAGTCAAATTAACTTTTATGAGTATTTAGCACTTTCTTTTTCTTTCAAGTTCACAGAACTGATATATTTTAAGTAAACTGAACTGTTTCATTGTTTTGAGTTTTATGAAATGATTTATTTTAATTTAAACAAACTTAAGTTTAACTGAAACGGCTGGGATGTCTATTTCCCAGCATGCTTTGCCGATGTCACTTGAATGGGAGAGTAAATGCTAAAATTAAGTGTAATATAATGTTTTTTTTTTATATATATATATTAATGTTAAGTGGGAGATTTAGTAGTGATTAATGTTTTGTTATGCTAATTTAGTAGAATTTCTGTTATTGTTGGTTTTAGGATAGTTACCATCATGGTGACAAGTGGTGCATGCGGCTTGATTTGAGAGCAAATAAAATCTTTATATTGTAGTACTCATACAGCAAGTGCTGTATAACATACTATTGTTAGCATGATAACATGTTAGCAAACTAGCTTGTTAAAACTAGTGTTCTCATTGAGATTACATGAAGGTTTTAAGTTAAATGTATGAACTAGTGTACTCTGATTTTAATTGTTCTTAACTTGAAATGTTTAAGTTCTCTTGAATTATTGCAATGAGAAAGATGAATAAATATTCTGAGTAGCAGAAACTGAAAATGTTTGAGTTTGCTTAATCAGTAAATTTAAGTTAATTATAATTTAAAATTATATTTAAAATAAACTCCAAAAATATAAGTGATGATGTACTCAAATGTTTGAGTTTATGAACTTAAAAAAATTGTGGCAACTGATTGCCTCACTTTTTTTAAGTTCTGCTTACTTATTCGGGTTTACAGTGTATGATGGTCACACACTAGCCTGGCTAACGTCAGACCTCGTCTCATTGAGACGTGGTCTGGGAACCACATGTTCATTTTCTCGTATTTGAGGCGTGGTTTACGAATGTCCAGAGCCGTTTATTGGGCGCTACGAATGTGTATCAAAAGCGCCTGTACGTAGCTCATAGCCAATCGTTTCAATTATACCAGGTGACGTATGTAGAGCGACAGAAATTCGACGAGGAAGAAGACGATGGGTCAGAGATTTATGTGTACATGATGGCGTTCAGCGACTAAACTACTTAGAACACTATAAGGCTGCATCGAAAGGTAACTTTGCGTATGTTGGATCCATAGATATAACAAACTGCTTCAGTGTGTCGCATAGACCTCGTCATCGTCTTGCTGCTCCCTCCCCGTTCTGTGATTGGTTCCCTTTTTGAGGCGAAAATCTGGTCCATGGCGTCCAGGCTGCCTAGCAGCGTGAATAAAATCGTGCTACGCACAAGGCAGCATGGGGAAACCCAGGCTAGTCACACACATCTTAAAGATAAAAATTTGTTCCACAATATTCATTTATAATGCCAGAGCCCAGAGGAAGATAAGTCTGGACTGGAATGTATATTCATATGTTATGGTCTAATTTGACTAATCTGTACTAATATTTCTCGTCCTTGTGTACACAGGTTCTCACTCACTGATGGCTTTGTTAACATATATAGTTGGACAGACACCATTTCCTGAGTTCAGTGTTGTGCTGATGTTGGATGATATGCAAATAGGATATTATGACTCAACCACATGGAAACCTGTCTATCGCACTAACAGTGATTCAAAATACCATGATGAGGAGCAAAAGGATGCTGGTGTTATATTTCAATACATGTATGATGGCATGAAATCTCGGGATTTGTATGTTAAAAAACACCTCAATCTCACAGATGGTGAGAACTAAAGCCTACATTATCAGCATTAACACATACTTAATTTAATAACAGATGTACTGTAGCCAGAGGTGTAAAGTCCAGGGGTCAGAAAGTAAAAGTCCTGCCATATGTTTATTCCACCCATGAACTCAGCCAGCTGATTTCACTAATTAGTTCTATCTCCTGGCTGAAAAACTGCTAATTAGCAAATCCAGGTGATTGGAACAAAATACAGAGGAGGACTTTTACTTTCTGAACCTGGACTTTACACCTCTGACTGTAGCTTTAATTTGTGTTTTAATTATTTTATTAAAACTTTTGATGTAAGAGGGTAATCATAATGTGCAAAATATTCATTTTCAGTTTACTACGTTTTATATTGTGTCAGAGTGAGGACTAATTTAAAAAAAAAACATTTGTCTTTTATTTGAAGGTGTACATGTTCATCAGAGAGTTGTTGGATGTGAACTGTTGAATGATGATAAACCAGGTCCAGCTCATTTCTGGAGTGCTTTTGATGGACAATCTATGGAGGAGGTCACCTATGACCTGGAACAAAACGATGTCCATGTGAAAAAGCCATGGATTATATCATGGTACCAAGTAAATCAGCTTCATATAAAGTTTTTATGTGAAAATGTTTATCATCCTATTTGTATTAAAGTTTTGCAAAGGTACCTGCATTTGGAAAAGAACAATGTGATGAGAAAAGGTGAGAGAATCAACCTGATTATCTTCAGTATAATTAAGATAGGAAAAAAAAGTTTATATATCATATATTATATCATATTATATATGATTATATATTTTATATAATCAACAAATATGACCCAGACAGCGGTACTGACAGAAAATGCGGGCCTCTGAATGCGTAATGAAACATGAGAACCATAAATAAATAACAACAGTAACACTTCTCATTATTCTCTGTAGTGAAACCCAGAGTCAGACTCATGAGGAAGAAACTCCCAGACTCTCAAGGGCTTCGGATCAGCTGTCTGGCCACTGGCTTTTACCCCCGTCACATTAACCTGACCCTGTTCAGAGACGATCAGCCTGTGGATGATGATCAGATCACAGGAGGACAGATTCTGCCCAACGGAGACGGAACTTACCAGATGAGGAAGAGTTTAGTGATCAGCGATGAAGAACTACATGAAGGACATAAATACAACTGTACAATGAAGCACCTCAATCTGGACAACAAACTGAACATTATATTTGGTACATAAAAATGCCCAAACCAGCAAGCAAACAAACTAAATGCCCTTTTTGATATCAACAACATAGATTTAATAATAATAAAAACTATTTCAGTACATATCTTTAGCTTTTGTATTTATTTTTCTGTTTTTTTGTTTGTTTTTGTTTTATTCACCACAATTTCAGATACAGATAAATATGACCCAGGAGGATCCGCCAGTCTGTCTGTAGTTATCAGTGTGCTGGTGTTAATGTGTGTGGCTGTTCTCATCGTAACTGCACTCATCATATGGAGGAAGAGACGTGCTGCTGGTAAATGTTCTACGGTCCAGTTCATTACGTTTGATGCTCAATTAGAAAATGAAACCAAACATCATGTTCCTTTAGAAGAGGCTCTTTCAATGTTTACCGTATACAGTTTTGTGACTGTGACTTTTTATTCTGGTTTATTTCATCTTATTCAGGACAAGGCTCTGAGACGTCACTGAATAAATACTCCCCTACTCCATGTGAGTATACTGTGTTTTAAATGAAGTCAGCAATATGTTAATTTTAAGTTTAATTTTGGAAAATGTCTAGAAATTGAACCAAATGAATTTTTTATTGATTTCAGCCACCACCCAAGATGAAAATTGAGTCTATGCATTAAATAAAAAAATCAAGACAACACATGGGAAAATGAGCATTTCGGGGAGGTTCCAAGATGATTCCTTGATTGCACGTGTTTTGATCAGCTCTGCATTCCCAAATACTTAAATTGACTTGTAACATTGTTGCAAAGAAGACTTTGAAAGATAGCTAACTCTAATAACACAGTGATTCTTCGGACACAACAATGGGTGGATCTGAAAAAAGGAAAAGTGCTAGAAAGAAGACTGGAAAGTCCAACCAAAGCGTAAATGCTAACACTGCTAGCAAAACTAGCAGCAGCACGCAGTGGCCGAAACTTTTATGAAGATCCCTTCCAGTGATCTGATTACTGACAACTTGCATGATTATCTTAGACAAAACACTGATCTGGATGAATTTATACTGGTGGAGGAAGAATTTCCATCTCTCCCTGAAACTCCATGCAAGTCTCCATCCCCAAACAACATAGCACTGTAGACAGACACACAACGGTCATCCTCGCACAGATCTCAGAACTTTTCTGTGATAAAAAATGATAAAAATTTAATTTGAAATTGGAATCTTTTGTTGTTTAAAGTATTGTAGTGAACTGGCAAAAATTAGGAAAATTGGTGAGGATAAAATTTTAGGTAAAATTTCCATCTTCTAAAAAAATAGAGGAAATTTCTGAAATGGACAAAACAGAACTGACTGAGCAGAAACTTAAATTAGAGGAAATTTACAAAAGAGTGGCTGAAGATCTTTATAAGATCTCAAACAAAATGGCTTGAAGAGGGTGAGAAGAGCTCTGCCTATTGTTTAGACTTGAGGCATGCAATCCAAAAATAATTATATTGAGCAATTGAATATTAATGGTGATATTGCTGAGGACCCCAAAATCATTGCACATTTTTGTTGAGTTTTATAGTTATCTTTACACCTCAAATTTTTGTCAACAATCTACTACTGAGTTTTCCGAGTCCTTGCCCAACATAAAGCAGTTTAGCATAGAGGATTCTAATATACGAAGCCCCTCTCAGATTAGAAGAAATTATTGATGCCATACATTTTTTGAAAAATAAGTCTCCAGGAATGGATGGTATAACTGCTGAATTTTATAAAGCATTTAGAAAGACCGTTGCTCCTGTTTTGTTCAAAGTTTTAATGGAGAGCCTTGAAAGAGCTTTGCTTCCTCCAACCCTGATGTGTCAAGGACTTATCACCCTCAAAACCAAATAAAGACCCCATTTTAATTGATAGTTGTCAGCCAAATATGTTGCTAAATAATGATTATAAAATAATTGCTTTTATCAAAAAGACTGAAATGTGTTTTAAACAATCTGATTTGTTTAAAAAAGAAAAAAGGCGCATTATATATAACGTTATAGTAACGTTTGGTTTTGGACATCTTACATAGATCTCTAATGATTGTTTTGGACTATTATAAAGATTTCGAGTCTTTAGGAAAGCCCTTTAAAGGGAATTAAAAGGAATCAATACCAAAGTGATAAGTCAGTTAGCCGATGACACTGCCTGTTTCTGAAGGATGTCTCTCGAGTAGATATTGCATTAGAAACTCTTAAGCCCTTTTCCAAAGCCTCAGGTCTTTATCTTAATATCAATTAATGTGAGCTGCGTCCAGTTGGCAACTGCTTGGAGTCCTCAATTTGTAACATTTATGTAAGAGAAAGCATCACCTTTTTGGGGGTTAAAATAATTTGATAATAAGATGATAAGAGGTGTCCCTCCATTTTTTGCCTCAAAAGACATGCAAGGTTGAATCATTTGTTTCTGAGAGATCTGTCACTCAAGGGAGAGTTCTTCTCACTAAACCAGAAGGCATTTCTCGCTTATTTACTGCTCAGTCACTTTATGTTGACAAACAAACATGTAAATTAATTGACAGAATCTGTGAATTTGAATGAAAAAACAAAGTTCACTACTAAGAAATCAGTGATATTAAATTCATATGATAAAGGTGGTCCACATTTTATAGACTTTAGCTCTCTGAACAATGCTTTTAATATAAACTGGCTTAGACAGTCTTTTCAAAACATGGTCTGTTTGGAATATAATCCCTCTGTATATTTACTCTCAATTAGGTGGCAAAGAATTTCTTTTAATGTGCAATTATAAAATTGAAAAACTTCAAATTAAACTCTCTAAATTCTATCAATAAGCACTTGCTGCTTGGAGTCTCAATTAAGTATTTATTTATGCTTACTCAACAATATATAGATATGCTCTCTGTTGTTTTCTTTCTTTTTTTCTTTTCTCTTTTTTTCTTTCTATTGTATTGTAAAACATCTGTACTTCTTATGTAACATGGAAGTTACTCTTGGACATGCTATTTGTTGATAATAAAGCATTTAAAAAATTAGCATTTGCTTGGTGGATGTAATTTGGGTTGTTATGAAAATGACCATTAAACGATGAAACCACAAAGGAATGTAACACAGGTAACGAATGTTTAGCAGTTATGAAATGTTTTTAAAGAATAATATCACTTTATTCGTTTTCTTTTCTTGCTGGTCAAAAGGAGATTTGTGTTTTATCCAAGCTCTTCTCACTCGCAACTTCAAGGCATCTGATATTGTCACATGTCCAAGAAGAAAAATGTGCATCCTTATACAAATGCCCAAAGTGCCCATAATGTGACATATTACTTTCAAAGAGAAACCTTTGCCATCAATAGACTGACGCAAAGGACTTGGAATTTTGTGCCAGAAACCAAGGGAAGATCATTTTATCATATGACATATTTTGGAGTAAGATTTTCAGTTTGACTGTGTAAGCTTAAAACTGAAATTGCCACTCATGCGTTCAAAAAATGCTGCATGAAGAAGCGTTATGTAATCTAATGTGTGACATGCCAAAGTTCAGATTTATCTTTTGAATGGTTGAATTCAGAATAGAAAACTAGCATTATATGCTTAAGGCATTGCAGAAATAGTAATAGTAGAACATTTCACGCTTGAACAAATTTCAACTGGTCGATAAGAGAGTCCCATGTTTTAAAGCAGTTGTTATTATTCCAGTGCCAGAAAAGCAGAATATCAGGTTCTCACTCACTGATGGTTTTCGCCACATACAGTCAATCCAAAAAATATTCAGACACCAGATATATATATTTTTTTTACTGGGTGCAGGACACTATAGTTCATTTATGTATATCCATGTGAGGATAGCAAAATAGATTTCTGGCCTTGGCGCTGGCTAGGCAGAACTGCGGATCGTACCATTTAGTACATTTATAGGTATCTAAATATATGCCCTCAGTTTCTCTTTACGCTCAGTTTCTCAACCGGAGGTAGCGTTAACGTTAATCCTGTCAAATCGTATCCATTGACTGAGCGTGTATAGGAGACTGGGGACAGTTGCAACAGGGGATGGTTGCAACATGTAATTTTTCTCCAATCAGAAACAAGCTAGAGTGATGACACTCATACTGCACCAGGGATGGAAATTAACTTTTTTGTCCACCTGCCACTGTAGCTGATGGATTTCAAAATCTACCAGCCACTCAACGTTTTTACCAGCCACTTTCTTGTTTTTAACCGACAATGTGTAACTGCATGTGAAAATTAACACTACAAGATCTACAATACTTAAGTCGTTTATTTCATAGGGTCTCAAGACTCAAGGAAATACTGACATTTTCTCTTTCTCTCTTATACACACACAAACCATGAACTGATACACATTTCATGAAATGAGTAGGGCAGATTAAACAAAAAACAAACATTCCTCCACCCATCCTCCCCATTCCGAGTCCAATTTACTCAGATTCTGAAGTCTCAGAGGTGCTTTCCTGAGCATTCTTCTTCCCCTCCATGAACTCTGGCCTTCTAGGCCAGATGCTAGCCTGATGCCAGAGCTGGATAGCAGGGGTGGGGTCATAATCCTCAATAGAGGGACTGGATAGCTGGACAGTCAGGAGGTCACAGAGGCTTCTGGATGTAAGATGGGACCTCCAGTCACTTTTCAATAACTTCATTTGATTGAAGCCTCTTTCACAGTCTGCAGTAGAGGATGGTACGGTGGGATGAGCTCAACAGCGACCCCCGAGGATGTCAGGATGCTCTGGAAGTGTCTAGTTAATTCCTCCACTTCTGATTCACCAAATTCTGAAAAGAGACGGACATAATGAAACAACATTGAGTTATATGCTTTCATGACTTTGTAGATGAAATGTTATGTATGAACCTAAACCACAACCGTATTCTCTGGAACTGCTTTTCCCTGCTATCTTTTTTACCTGGATGTGGCATTTGGATGATTCGTGGCCTTTTATGGCTTCCAGTTTTAGGTTTTTAGTCCCAACAATGAAACTATTAGTTCTCTTATTGGCATCTTCTGAAGCGTGTTGACGACATACCGAACAGAACATTGTCAGACTTATCTCGTTGTAAACTAACCAATCGTGGGACTCCCCATTGTCTGCTTTTCTCCATTGTTCTTTAAAAAAACTTTTTTTGACCTTCGCCTCTTTGCCCACTGTCTCCTGAGATGTTTTCTCTGCAGACCTCTTAACACCTACGATGTAACGCCACATTTTTTTTAAGGTGTGCCTCCTCTAAAAGTGTCCGGGTGAAACAGCATGCTACTTTTATTTACCCGCCACGGTGGCTGGTAGGTGAAGCGAGTTTACCAGCCACAACACAAAATCACCCGCATTTGGCTGGTGGCTGGTACTAGTAATTTCCATCCCTGTACTGAACATGCACAGTTAGACCCTCCCCCCACCAAGAAGACAGTAGACATGTTCAGCATCTGCTGCTGCATTTATTGAACGAAACTTGTTTTGGAGGTATGAAAGTAATTTTTTTCATGAGATGTATTTTTGTCATACTGTCCTGACATTTTGTATGAATTAATCAAAAATTACTTAGTTTGAATTATTGTTTTGTTGACTTCTAAGTGACATGGTTAGCATGTGTCAAAGTCAGTGTGTCTAGCAGGCACATGATGTTCTGTCATGGCTGATAGGGTTGGGGACGGTTGCAACAAGTTATAAATTGCATGTTTAATAAAAGTTTGTTGCTTTGCAAATTGTTCAATTCTTCCTGTCTGACACTGAACTGTGGAGAGATTGAATAGCATCTGTAACACCTGCACACTGAATCTATGTAGGCCTAATTCTACACATAAACAAACAAAACTCAATAACTGTTATTTGATAAATATGACTAAATAAATAAATAATAGGCTACTATAATATTATTGTATAAATAAATAATACTATAATATTATAGTAGGCCTAAAACAGTTAATATTTTCAGAAATATTGAGACAAAAAGCTAAAGTTAATTAATGAAATTTAAGGTATTTTTAACAGGTTGCAACCGTCCCATGGTTGTGTTGCAACTGTCTGGGTTGGGGTCAGTTGCAACTAATGATGGGAAGTCCGGCTCTTTTCAAAGATTCGGCTCTTTTGGCTCGGCTCCCTTAGAAGAGCCGGCTCTTCATATAGTTCAATGGCTCTTCTTTTAGGATCACTCGGAGCTTTATATTTTAGTCCAATTTAGCAATTGTGAATGAATTGTGTGTTGGTAAGCAATTTTTAATTCAGTGTTTTCATAAAAGCCTTATTTTTTTATGCATTTGTTCGTTACAAAAAATACACAGTTACTATTATTTAACATTTTAATACAACTTTAATTGAACAACTGAACACAGAACCACAGCAAACAAATCAAATAAATAAAGGCAAAAGTCTTAACATTAGCATTTAAATCCGGCTCCCCCACCACTACACTCGCTCTCTTCGGAGTGTCCCTATAGAGCTGGTAAGTCCCGCCCCTTCCGCTAATCCCGCTGGACCTCAAAGTTGAAAAACCGTCAATGCAAGTGAATGGGAGAAAATAATCATTTTCTGGTCCCGTTTGAATTTTGCCATGAATGTGAACATATGTTGTCTGTGAATTTTTTATAGAACTTTTCGTGTAAAGAATGCTACAATTTAGCGGGTAGAAGTTTGATACGGTTAGACTTTGTGTGAAAGCACTTTGTGGACTACAACTCTTCGCTGCATGCTTTCGACGCGTTTGAAACGTCACCACCACTAGCACACGGCTCTAGCTCACGGATCCCGCTAAACATGCTGTGTCTTTGGTGCACTTCACCGCCTTCTTTCAGGGAGAGGACAAAATCGTCGAGGTTGGTGAAAACCACGGGTAAGTCAACTTTATGGGGTGACGTCACATAGGCGACATGTAGTCTTTCTCGTTATGTCTTTTCCACAACTGCTAGCCGACGAATCATACCATATACTGTCAAACTTGTAACATGAAAGATTATATAAAAAATTCACAGACAACATATGTTCACATTCATGGCACAATTCAAACGGGACCAGAAAATAATTATTTTCTCCCATTCACTTGCATTGACGGTTTTTCAACTTTGAGGTCCAGCGGGGTTTTACGGAAGGGGCGGGACTTACCAGCTCTATGGTGTGATCGTAGTCTGTCCTCCCATGTGATTGGCCGCATGGTGAAGTCCTGTCCCAAATAAAGATTCGACTCTTCTTGTTCGTGACAAAGAATCGGCTCTTAGAGCCGGCTCGTTCGCGAACGACACATCACTAGTTGCAACATCTGGCTTCTTCCATTCAAATAAATACTGTGAACGATATGTCATATGTAATCATCTTTAAATGGTATGGGTAATTAGCAGACAGATGCAAGTTTAATATATACAAATTTGGCTTGTCAAGTCCAAATAGTCTCAGATTTTACACTTACTGAAAAGTGTTGTCCTACTGTCCCCGGTCTCCCCTACGTGTCAGCCAATCTGGGATGTCCGTTAAAATTAACTTTTGCAAATAACAATCGTGGTCCTGGACAGAGTGACCTTGCACATTAAGATAAAATCGGATTTTCTCCAGTCATTGTTAAAAAAAAAAAAACGTGCAAACTAACGTTAGTGAAGCGGCCAGAGGGATCGTTCCACCCCCTAAGATCCGCCCACCAAAAACGTCAACACGGAAACGATCTGAAGAGAGAAAACGCAAAAGTGATCACTTTTTATTCTGCGTTTAGACGAGCGTTATGGGGGGAAATCTGCGTGCATATGGTGACGCAAAAGTGTGTGAAATTCGATGTAGTATGCACTCCAGGCGGCTAGGTGGCAATGTGAAGCACTGATCGGTGCCTTCACTGCAGACTTTTGCGTTTTTACCTATTTTTTTACAGTCTATGGTTTTTTTTACCGTTTAGACGGAAATGCAACGGTGGAGCGTTTTTAAGATTTCCACTCTGGAGGGTGGTTTCACTTTTTTGCGTTTTTAACCGTTTATATACTGTCTATGGTTTTTAAGCCCCAAAAACGCACATCTGATATATTTTTACGTTTTCACCCGCGAGCGTTCTCGTGTAAACAGGGTGTGTATCATAGACAGTATGGGGGTGTGTATGGGTCTGGGACTATGGTCTGGGATCGTGCAAGGGACAATTAAGCGCGTAATTTTTTTTTTACAGAGATGATCCATAACACCTGGATTCGTTAATTTTAAGAATGCTCAAGGTTGCGTATCTGCTGTCATGCTTGACAGTTGTCAATGCAGGTAAGTTCATTTAATGCTTTCCTATCCACCTTATTTTGCAACGCGGAAGTATGCCTATAAGCTATTTTCTATTAATGCGTGTGAGAATAGTAAAACTATTTGTGCTACAAACAAGTGTGTTTATAATTACGACAATACATATAATATGGTAAGAAAAGGGGGAGAGCGGGGCTCAAACTAACGCGGGGCTAGTTAGCATGACGAAACTTGGGCTGCGTTCGAAACCGCATACTCAATGAGTAGGTAGTACTTAAAGACGCTTATTTTAAATCTGATAGGAAAATTTTCAATAAGTAGGCCTATTGCAGAAGAGCACACCACAACATGAAATATACATCTGAGTGCTATTATGTAGAACAAATCTATAAAGTAACTTAACATAATTTATCTATTTTATTTGTCCATTAGTAGCCTATACTGTTGATAAATTGAGGAACATTTATGTTGGATAAAAAGTTAAAACAACCTCAACATGTAAATGTAGTGTTGAGCTCATAAATCACAGAGGTAAGGTGAATCTTGTCTGGATGTTACAGGGACAGATGAACAGATGTAGCCTACATACATGATTGTAGTTTGAATAAAGCTTGTGTTAAATGTGTTGACTTGTATATGCATTTGTTTATTGTGTGATGGTGACTTTCATTCTTTTACTAATTTATTCATATTTCTTCTTGTTGTCAGTAAATTAAATATAATTATTTAATTAATTAATGCATTCATTAATTGTTTGACTGAAAATGTAGATATGTTCACTATATACACATCTAGAGTGTATTCATGCATAGCTATGTCATATGACATATATTACATTTTGTTTGTTTTATTGAATGATATCATTTTCAGTAAAAAGTAATATAATTATCTAAGTATTGGTCAGCATTTATCATTGTTATTATTGTATGTTTTGGGGTGGGATAGCAATGCAGTTCATTCTGGGGTAATATAATTTTTTTATTTCAATGATACTTACATTTTTCGAGTATAAAATCAACAGTTTTCTCCAAAGGCGAATCTTCGCGCAGCTGCCTCCTTTGTGCAGACATTACAAACGCTGAGGAAAACCGTTCTAGGTAGGGCTGTCGAGTTACTGATGTTATGAGGTGTCAGTGCACCTGTCGCTCATATTAATATTGTTTATTGCAGAACTTATACAAGATCAGGGAAAGATACCATGGTTGTATCTTTAACAATAAACGTACACAATCACAATGACCAAAAAAAAAAAAATATATATATACACACATGTCATGGGTTTGCGTACATAATATGAGCTTTTATACACAAGAAAAAAGAACTGACATGGTTGAATATCTTAATTTTCTTGAATAATTCATTATAATACGTTTAAAAAAAATGCATTTGTTGTTATTTATTATAGGCCTAGGCCTGAGGGATGAAATGAGAGTTAAATTCAACAAGAAAAAGAGAAAAACAAAGCAGTAAGCCAGTTTTGCTTGCTGATGAAAATGTTTGGATATAAAATAAAGAAATTAACAACATATTCAAGAGATGACGATTTTGTGATTTCGTTATAAAAATAAATAATATCGATACGACGTATAAAACGGTGGGTCACATTAGTAGGGTTAAAAATATAAGAACTTAAATCAACCCTAAATGTATTCACAAAATAAATGGGCTGCAGTTTCTCCAACAAGACCACAAAATGAGCAAGTTAAATCAATATCAAGACATTTACAGATAGAGGAATTAACGTGTAAGTTAGTTCAAATCTTGTCAGTTGTTGCGCTTGTGATAACACGTCGTAGTAGGTCCCATGATAACGTCAACATGGCAGCAGTCCGGTTCGCATTCATACTAAACGAGATCAGGCTATAAAGTATGCTACCTACTCTTTTAGCGCTCGTTAAGTAACCTTAAGATGTATATGATTAACAATTTCCTGTGCCCTGGGCAACAAGACTCAAGGCCCCCCATAGTTAGGGGCCCTAACTATGGGGGGCCTTGAGTCTTGTTGCCCAGGGCACAGGGGGGTTCGGGGGCATGCTCCCCCGAGAAAATTTGGATTTCTCTGACCTACATATGTGCAATTTAGGACTTTTGAAGGCCAAAAAATTATAAGAAATAGGCTAGCTTTAAAACCTTGTCATTAGATTATTTGTCAATACCTGCTCTCTCCTCATCTTCATATTTCTTATTCTCTCAGTCTTCTTATCCTGGCCTATTTCTACCCCTCCTAAAGCTGAACTTTGACTGATAGTCTTTTCATTTTCGTCTGTGTCAGTGACGAAAGTAAACATAGGCTCAACTGATATTTATACGTTTTATGAATCATTTTCTTAGACATGTTAATTTACTCAAGGCTACCAGGAAAGTTGTAGCCTAAGTCAGTATTGCCATTAGGAACCTTCTGCAAGCTTTGGGATTTGAAAACGTCTGTTTTTAAATGTTAAAAGTAATTTTAAATAATACAAATTATAGAATACGTTTACCGCAGTTGGTGGAATTGGCAGACGTTCCCTTAAGCATCGTGCGCTGTGGAAACGCGTCAAAGCATTCTCAGGTATTATGCAGCATGAATGCATGAATGATTTTGAACGAATATTTCATCATGTCGATATACAATGGTCACATAATGTTAAAACTAATCTTGCTATTGATATCTTTGTTAGACTACCGACCCTATAGAACAAATGTCCGGCTAATATCGAGCCTGAAACGAACTTTACCGCACTCAACCAGCGGGAGTGCATTTCACGAATTAGTAATCGCTGGCGTTCAGCGGGGAGGGAGGAAAGTCTGCGTGAACCCGCGTAGATGCAGTTTATGCAGTGAAGACAAAAGAGTTTGATAACTTTATTAAATTTCTGTGAATTTCCTGTCAGGGCCCCCTAGATCTCATGGGCCCCTGGGCAAGTGCCCAGTTGCCCTAATGGTTGATTCCGGCCCTGCCTGGGATAGAAAAAGTATCCATCGGTTGAGCACTCGAAAATCTGGACGGAAGTAGTAAGCCATCCGGGAACTTCTCGCCTACTCTTTTATGAATACTGATTTTTCGAACATAATTTTTCTTTCACATACTTTTTTCTCCTACTATATAGCCTAGTAGGTAAGTAGGCATATTCGAACGCACTATTAGTATGCGTACATCCGAATCTCGATAGAATTAGTACGTCACCCAGGTAATTCCCGCCTACTCTTTTATGAATAGTAAGGATTCGTATATACTTTTTCGCTCGCCTACTCTTTGTCCCCTACTATATAGTAGGGAAGTATGCGGTTTCGAACGCAGCATTGATGTATTTACTAGTTGCCAAGGGCGTAACTTTGGGTCTACCATTGGGGGGGTTAAACTCGCGGCATATTTATTAATTAATTAATTTATTGAATAATTTTCTTGTGTAAAATGCTAATTTGCCGTTCCTGTATTAGAAATACATTGTGAGACTTTTACTGATTTAGGCTACTTAATGTAAATGCAGCTGTTCACTTGACTATGTATGCCATAATGACACAGTAGTTAAATTAAGTGTTTCTCAAACTTTCTCTGCCATTCCCCACTTCGGAGGTAGGAAAGGGTTCCGAGCCCCACCTGTCCCCAATCACCCCAACAAAATGTTAATAAACTAGGCTTTAAGTTTAACTCTTAAAATGTATTTTATTAACATCACATTTTAAAAACTGTACATCAAATAACAGCATTAAAAACTTTCAAATAGAGAAAATGAAAGTGCAATTATATTATCACTTTGCATGAAATAAGACTCAAAAGTAGATTAAAAAAAAATGTGTGTTTGCATTTAGCCTCTGATAACATCAAATTCAGAAACTGAGAAAATACAAGTGTGGACTAACGTTAGTTGTGCTTTGATTCATTTTGTCACTTTGCAAACTCCATGCAAAAAGAACAAAATAATAATAATAATAAAAAAATTAAATAATAATAATCTCAAATTGAGCCGGAGGTGGTAAATTCCTAATAATGTACGTAATTTTTTTTTTTTTTTTAGGTATTTTAATAAGATAGCAGCTACCTAAAATACGTTGCGCATACAGCTCAACTAACGCGATCGTTATAAAGGTGTTTGAACAACAAAACACATCCACTTGCACTTGCACATATTTGACAATCGGAATATCATATATATCCTGCTATAGCTAACAAATTTGTGAAATTTTGAATAAAAAAGGAAATAAAAGCAGATCATCAGTCATTCAGCGCGGCTGCGGTGTGACAAGCAATGAATGACGCGTCTCCATGGGAACCATAAAGTGATATATCAATAACGGTCGCCTTGAAAAACTTTTAAACTTACGTGTGTAAAGGTTAAGTAAGGCTTACATTTAAACGTGTCTTTGTTTTGTTTTGAGTGTATGGTCAATAAATAAAGGAATTAAAAAGTTGGGCACAAATCCTGTTTGTCGCGCCCCACTTGTCATGTCTCTATTTCCCACCAGTGGGCCGCGCCCGCGCCCCACACTTTGAGAAACGCCGAGCTAATATAGGGGTAGGCTACCTCCGTTTGGTCAGGATTTTTCCTCTTTTTGGCTGGTGTCGACCAACAATGAAAAATCGTTGTCTGGCTACCTTTCAGTGTCCTTTTCATCTTTCCATCCGTTAGCATGCTTCTCCAACCATTCATCCCAGCGACTGCGCAAAATAGTTAACAAACTTGGTAGAGAAAGCGGGTTGGGTAATACCAAGTAGTCGGTGCGGTGGGCGGGGGTACATTACAGATTTTTTTAAAAATATGATACTATCTTTCTTGCTGGCAAATGAAATTAATAAAGAAAACGAACAAAAGTATTAATTAGGAATATTTCATATTTATTTTAATCTGAATGATGTGATGATATTGGGGGGGGTTATATTAGCTGGATCTGATTTTTGAGGGGGTCATGACCCCCGTAACCCCCGTGCAAATTACGCGCATGCTAGTTGCCATATTAACACTATAAAGAGAAAAAATTGCGCCAAAGTTCACAATCTTTGGAAGATATCACTGAACATTTATTTAACCATAGCAAAAGTAAATTACTGACAAATTTTTCATGTCTATTTTTGGTGTTTTCTAAATTTCAAATTTGATATTATTTTAATCTCCAATATGTTATTTAACAGTTGATATGGTTCTTTAATGCTTCGTTAACTAGCAGAAAACACTAATCCCAGTTGTGCCTATATTGTTTATATATTCTTTCACCCGTTATCAGCAAATGCTGCAACCATCCAAATCTCTCTTGATTCATCCTGCCTATTTTTGCCCTTCTGGTTCACTGTTCCACATCAAGGACAAGAGGAACATAACTTTTTGAATATTTTAATGTGGATGACAACTTTTCTAATCAACTTTACAATTTATAAATACTGTGTACTGATTTAATATATCACATGTAATGTGAGAATGTCTCAAGGCCAATGATGGTGTTTTCAACCATATGTGGAACATTATGAGACTTGTTCATCATATTTTATCCTTGACCTCCTTTCACGTACCAACACTCTTCTATTGTCATATGATGGTCACACACATCTTAAAGTTAAAATTTCTTCTTCAGTTATAATGCCAGAGGAAGATAAGTCTGAAATGAAATGTATAGTCATGTGTTATGGTCTAAGTATGGTCTAAAGTTTTTGAATTGAATTGAATTGAATTATGGTCTAATTTGACTAATCTGTACTAAGATTTCTTGTCCTTGTGTATCAACAGGTTCTCACTCACTGATGGCTTTGGCAACATATATAGTTGGACAGACACCATTTCCTGAGTTTAGTGTTGTGCTGATGTTGGATGATCTGGAAATAGTATATTATGACTCAACCACATGGAAACCTGTCTATCGCACTAACAGTGATTCAAAATACTATGATGAGGAGCAAAGTGATGCTGGTGCTGTATTTAAAGATATGTATATTAGCATGAAAACTCGGGATATTTATGCTAATAAACACCTCAATCACACAAATGGTGAGAACTATACATTATCATCATTAACAAATCATTTAATAACAGATGTAGCTTCTATGTGTTTTATTTATTTTATTTAAAAAATTAGATGTAAGACTTTAAGAGGGTAATCATAGAGTCCATAATATTCATTTTCAGTTCACTACATTTTACATTGTGTCAGAGTGAGGACTAATAAAAATACATTTATTTTATTTGAAGGTGTACATGTATATCAGAGACTTGCTGGATGTGAACTGTTGAATGATGATAAACCAGGTCCACTTCATTCCTGGGATGCTTTTGATGGACAATGTATAGAGGAGTTCACCTATGACCTGGAAAAAAATGATATCCATGTGAAAAAGCCATGGATGATATCATGGGACCAAGTAAAACAGCTTCATATACAGTTTCTATATGAACATGATTATCATCCTATTTGCATTAAAACTTTGCAGAGGTTCCTGCATTTGGAAAAGAACAATGTGATGAGAAAAGGTGAGAGAATCAACCTGATTATCTTCAGTATAATTAAGATAGAAAAAAAAGTATAATCAACAAATATGACCCAGACAGCAGTACTGACAGAAAATGCGGGCCTCTGAATGCGTTATAAAACATGAGAACCATAAATAAATAACAACAGTAACACTTCTCATTATTCTCTGTAGTGAAACCCAGAGTCAGACTCATGAGGAAGAAACTCCCAGACTCTCAAGGGCTTCAGATCAGCTGTCTGGCCACTGGCTTTTACCCCCGTCACATTAACCTGACCCTGTTCAGAGACGATCAGCCTGTGGATGATGATCAGATCACAGGAGGACAGATTCTGCCCAACGGAGACGGAACTTACCAGATGAGGAAGAGTTTAGTGATCAGCGATGAAGAACTACGTGAAGGACATAAATACAACTGTACAATGAAGCACCTCAATCTGGACAACAAACTGGACATTATATTTGGTAAATAAAAATGCCCAAACCAGCAAGCAAACAAACTAAATGTCCTTTTTGATATCAACAACATAGATTTAATAATAATAAAAACTATTTTAGTACATATCTTTAGCTTTTGTATTTATTTTCCTTTGTTTTTTTTTGTTTTTTTACCTTAATTTCAGATACAGATAAATATGAGCCAGGAGGATCCGTCAGTCTGTCTGTAGTTATCTGTGTGCTGGTGTTAATGTGTGTGGCTGTTCTCATCGTAACTGCACTCATCATATGGAGGAATAGACGTGCTGCTGGTAAATGTTTTACAGTCCAGTTCACTACGTTTGATGCTCAATTAGAAAATGAAACCAAACATCATTAGAAGAGGCTCTTTCAATGTTTACAGTTTTGTGATTGTGATTTTGTGTTTTTATTCTGGTTTATTTCATCTTATTCAGGACGAGGCTCTGAGACGTCACAGAATGAATACTCCCCTACTCCATGTGAGTATACAGTGTTTTAAACGAAGTCAGCAATATGTTCATTTTAAGTTTAATTTTGGAAAATGTCTAGAAATTGAACCAAAGGAATGTTTTATTGATTTCAGCCTCCACCCAAGATGAAAATTGAGTCTATGTAATGGATTAAATAAAAAAACCAAGACAACTCATGGGAAAATTAGCATTTTGGGGAGGTACCAAGATGGCTCCTTGATTGCACGTGTTTTGATCAGCTCTGCATTCCCAAATACTTAAATTGACTTGTAACATTGTTGCAAAGAAGACGTTGAAAGGTAGCTAACTCTAATGCACGCAGATGGCCGAAACTTTATGAAGATCCCTTCCAGTGATCTGATTTCAGACAACCTGCATGATTATCTCAAACAAGACACTGATCCGGATTAATTTATGCTGGTGGAGGAAGAATTTCCATCTCTCCCTGAAACTCCATGTCTCGAGCCCTCAAGCAGCCCAGTAGACAGACACACAATGGTCATCCTCGCACAGATCTCAGAACTTTCTCGGCTGGTGCAGAACAGATCAGGTGTACTGGAGAAGCTGGTGGAAAGAAACTTGAGCATGTTTAATGAAATGAAAGTCATGAAACAAATCCCCAAACTAAAGGAAACAACTGAGTTTATTTGCACCGTCATCAATGCCTTACGACATGCTAAGTTACTCATGCAGAATATCAACTGAAACAAGCTGTTCAAGTGTGCTAAGGAGCAAGAGAGACGACTAACCTTGTTGGTAGGCTATTCGCACAGGAATCTGAGAATTCATGAGCTTCAAGAGAAAGGAGGAGTTGTTTTCTTAGTTGATGCATGTAGAAAATCTCACTCATCACAAGTATCCTTTACTTGGAGTAATAATTCATCATCAAGGCAGTCTAGGATTGATTATTGGTTTACATCCAAGTATTTAGAAAATATTATCACCGATATAATACTTTATCCATTTTTTAGACCACAAGGCTCTATAAGTATTCCCTTTAAATCTTTGTAAAACTTAAACAGAAAATCAGCATACTGGAAACTGAATAATTCAATACTACAACATAATGAGAGAATCACCAGCATAGAAAAACTAATCTCATCTTGTTGGAATAAAGCAAAAAAATGTGGATAAATATTTTATTTGAAATTGGTAAATTGGTGAGGATATGCATGCAATGATTTTGGGGTCCTCAGCAATATCACCATTAATATTCAGTTGCTCAGTATAATTATTTTTGGCTTGCATGGTCTACATTTTATAGACTTCAGCTTTCTGAACAATGCTTTTAAAATAAACTGGCTTGGACAATATTTTCAAAACCCATGGTCTGTTTGGAATATAACCCCTCTGTATATTTACTCTCATTAAGGTGGCAAACAAATTATTTTAATGTGCAATTATAAAATTAAAAAACTTCAAATAAACTCTAAATTCTATCAACAAGCACCCGCTCAATTAAGTATTAATTTATGCTTATTCAACAATATTTATTATTCTCTGTTATTTTTTTTTTTTTTTTTTTTGTAAAACGTGATGTGTACTTCTATATGGAAGTTACTCTTGTACATGCTATTTGTTGATAACAAAGCATTAAAAAAATTGCATTTGCTTGGTGGATGTAATTTGGGTTATTATGAAAATGACCATTAAGCGATAAAACCACAAAGGAATGTAACACAGGTAACGAATGTTTAACAGTTATGAAATGTTTTTAAAGAATAATATCACTTTATTAGTTTTCTTTTCTTGCTGGTCAAAAGGAGATTTGTGTTTTATCCAAGCTCTTCTCACTCGCAACTTCAAGGCATCTGATATTGTCACATGTCCAATAAGAAAAATGTGCATCCTTATACAAATGCCCAAAGTGTCCATAATGTGACATATTACATGGAATCTAATCTAATCAAACACACCTGATTCAACTCATCAGCTCATTTACCCATGTGATAATGAGCTGATGAATTGAATCAGGTGTGTTTGATTAGGGAGACAAAGAAAACGTGCAGTGTTGGGGGTCCTTCAGGAGCAGGGTTGAAGAACACTGTTTTAAAGAAGTTGTTATTATTCCAGTGCCAGAAAAGCAGAATATCAGGTTTTCACTCGCTGATGGTTTCGGCACATACAGTCAATCCAAAAAATATTCATTTACTGGGTGCAGGACACTATAGTTAATTTATGTATATCCATGTGAGGATAGCAAAATAATGTCAAAATAAAGTAAACTGTGACATATTATACCCAAAAATTCTCATATACTGGACCACCAGTAACATTTATTCAGACACTTTGACCTGTTTTGCTAGATGCTGGTCTTTTCCTGCATCTGTTGTTGGGTGTGAGAGAACTAAGACAAGTAATTTCCCTCGGCGACTGTAATTTCAGTCATGCAAGTATAGCACCTATCTCTTTAAATGTAAAATCTATTTTACCTTTGCACAATGTGTAAGTAATATACATTTCTCAGATCATTTTTTTTTTGTCATACTTCTGGTGTTTTACTTATTCTTTGTCGCATATTTTATTCTTTTTATTTTATTTTATTCCTTTCCATTCTGTTTACTGTTGTTCCTAATCTGTAAAGTCTGTCAATGTAATGATTGTATTGCCTCCACAAATAAAATAATGTAAAGGTACGATCAGCTTTGCCAGGTCAGTGTTTCTTCTCGAGTTCTCCCTGCCTGTTTCTGGACACATTTTGTGATTAAAATGACACACAAGAACAGAAAATCGACCACCTGTTTGAATAAAACAGAGTGGAATAAGAATTACCAATATCATAAATGTTTTATGTTTTTAAACACTGAACTATTATCATTCTCTGTAAATGGCTATTTAAATGTCTGTTTCATTTTTATATCTCGTCTTTATAAGCACTTTATATTTTTTGCTTAAAGAATTCAATTAATAAATTTGTAAAAATGCAGCCTTCCGTTCAAGAAGCAACATATGAACTTTTATTTTGGTTTTGGTGTAATGACGTCATAAAGGCTGCGCCGCTCTCATCTGTCTCAACCTTTTTTACAGTCTATGGTCTCAACAAAGGTTTGTGTTTCTGAACGATTATGTATTTAAGGTGTTAAAATCGATTTATTTTAAGTAACATGAAATTAATCAATTACTTATGTTTAGTGATGGCCCGTGGCGTGTAAGTTACTTAGTGAAATTATTATCTGAATAACTGTGGGCTGTACCATTAGCACGAGAGTGTGGGTTGGGGAAATGATAGCCAGGCCACGGGCTAAATTTACTGCATGGATTTTTAGGAGTAGTTAAACACAGTGGACGGGAACATTCTTGACACGAAGTGCTAGATTTTTTCTTGTTAATAATTACAATTATAAAATTTAGACCCCAAAATGAAAATACTGTCATACTCACCCCCATGTCTCTCCAAATATGTATGGCTTTCTTTTTTTCTGTGGAACATAAAATATATTTTACATTAGTATTGGTATGGTCTAAAAATTGTTCCACTGACCCTGTTAGTTTGTCCCGTAAATGGCTCATAAATGGTTCATAAATGATGAGTGTTATTTGTCTGTAAGTAAAGTGCATTCATACTTGAGTAACATTGGGTTTTGATATAGTCTACATTGTTTTTCTCATACTTAACATGACAAAATGCAGGAAGAACTCAAATCAAGATGGCGTTTATTAAAGCGGAGACTGAAGACATGAGAATTTCAGAACCACCGGTGAAACATGAAGATGTTGAGAAACAAACAGGTTGGTTCTCAAATGTGAACTCTGTTATTTGTTTCTTATTAAATTGTTGACATCTAAACAAATGAAAGATCATTTTGAAAAATGTTAGGCATGCTATGAATAATCCAGTCATATCAGTGCCACGATTATAGCTGATTATAAAAAAAAAAAAAAGAAAAAAAAAAGGCAGAATAAAACCCATTGTAATTTTTTTTGTGATTTGCCTATGATTCTGGGCATTTTTTGAGATATTCCTCACTAGGGGGAGGAGTTGGATCCAGATCCAACTCCTCCCACCTTACATATAAGGTGTGTTCGACATCGGCTGCGGCTGGATGTAACCGATCGGCGAGAGTAGCCGCGTGCAGGCGGGGAGGAGCTGCAAACGGACACGTGAAGTAGGACACTTTCTGGTTCCCGTAGTGACCGCTCACGTGGTGTTTGCCTACTTTACCACAGCAGAAATAAATGCAATATTTGCCAAATAATACACAGATGTTTCAGAGACATTTTCATTCAATACTTTATGTACAGCTTCATACAGTGTCTGTTTGAATAAGAATAAAGTTCAACATAAGCTACTATCTATGAAGTGGAGTCTACATTTTTGAATCAGTTTTAATTTGATAAACATGACACAATATAACATCGCAACTACATGAAAAGAGTGTTTACTGTTATAAAAAAACTGATTTGTGAGCTTTAGAGGAACTAAAGGTGTTTGAATAAACACGAAACACACGTGATCGTTGTCATGCGGTGAATCCGGCCAATCGTGGAACAGCTGTGTCGTCATCAGCCCTCGTGCAGCCCAGTGCAGCCGCTCTTGAGAAGCTGCGCTGGCTGAGTTCTCCGGCTACTCTCGAATCGCTCTCGCGATACTTTGATGGCATACGTCACAGTCACGTGGCGTCGGCGCTATATCAAGTCGGACAAAATTTCTTACCGGCATGCACTGCTTCAAGTCAGCCGCCGATCGGTCTGCGCAGAGCTGCATGAAGTTGAACAAGCCTATACCTAAACCTACCCATCTCCACCCCCTGATCCCTAAACCCACCCCTAAACCTACCAATCTCCACCCCTTACATCTGGATCCAACTCCGCCCCCTGGATCTCGTGTACTGCAGTGAGGTGCTCCTGCATTTTTCGGCGATCCTGTCGGCGAGCGAAAATCGGGCTTTAAATTGTTCAGTGTGAACTCGGCATAAATCATGGGGTAATTATCATTTTGGGGTGAACTATCCCTTTAAGGCATGAAGATTTTTTTTCCAAGGAAAAAAACATTTAAATTAGTCATTTTGGTGAACAAAAATGAGTTTAAGTGATACAATTTACTTTAACAAAAATAAAGCCAAAATGGAAAAACCATGGGTGACAAACTTAGTAACACCCTATGATTCAACTGCTTGAAGACTAGAGCCACTTTTAGCAGCAATAAGTTGAAGAAATCATTTTCTGTATGACAGTATCAGTCTCTCACAATTTTGGTCCACTCCTCTTTATAATGTTGCTTCAGTTCAATGGGGTTTGTGGGCATTTGATTATTGACCTCTTAAGGTCCCACGGCAACATTTCAGTCGGGTTGAGGTCTGGACTTTGACTGGGCCATTGCTACACCTTGATTATTTTCTTTTTCAGCCATTCTGTTGTAGATTTGCTGGTGTGCTTTGGATCATTGTCCTGTTGCATGACCTAATATCGGCCAAGCTTTAGCTGTCGGACAGATGGCCTCACATTTGACTCTAGAATACTTTGGTATACAGAGGAATTCATGGTCGACTCAATGACTGCAAGGTGCCCAGGTACTGTGGCTGGAAAACAAGCCCAAATCATCATCCCTCCACTAGCGTGCTTGACAGTTGGAGGTGTTTGTGCTGAAATGCTGTGTTTGGTTTTCGCCAAACGTGGCGTTGTGCATTATGGCCAAACATCTCCACTTTTGTCTCATTGGTCCAAAGGACATTGTTCCAGAAGTCTTGTGGTTTGTTCAGATGTAACTTTGCAAACCTCAGCCGTGCTGCCATGTTCTTTTTAGAAAGAAGAAGCTTTCTCCTGGCAACCCTTCCAAACTTGTCTCGTCTTTTTCTAATTGTACTGCCATGAACTTTAACATTTAAAATGTTACAGTGAGGAAAATAAGTATTTGAACGTCACCCTGCTATTTTGCAAGTTCTCCCACTTAGAAATCATGGAGGGGTCTGAAATTGTCATCGTAGGTGCATGTCCACTGTGAGAGACATAATCAAAAAAAAAAAAATCCAGAAATCACAATGTATGATTTTTTTAACTATTTATTTGTATGATACAGCTGCAAATAAGTATTTGAACACCTGAGAAAATCAATGTTAATATTTGGTACAGTAGCCTTTGTTTGCAATTACAGAGGTCAAACGTTTCCTGTAGTTTTTCACCAGGTTTGCACACACTGCAGGAGGGATTTTGGCCCACTCCTCCACACAGATCTTCTCTAGATCAGTCAGGTTTCTGGGCTGTTGCTGAGAAACACGGAGTTTGAGCTCCCTCCAAAGATTCTCTATTGGGTTTAGGCAGGGCTCGAAATTAACTTTTTTACTTGGTAGCACTGGTGCTCCCAACTTCAAAAAGTTAGGAGCACCAGTAAAAATGTAGGAGCACCCACCAAAAATTAAGGAGCACCACAACTACAAATTATATATTAACAAATTTTATTTCATCCTGTGGCCAAGATTTGAAATTTGGTCTTCTGGCTCTATATCATCTCACCCCGATGATATTGGCACATGATTTGTCATTTGACATAAATTTAGTGAAGGCAAGCTCTTCTTTGGCGATGGTGTATGCGGTGTTATATTCATAGACAGTATGGTTATATTTGACGTATCCTGCCGATTAAAAGCCTTAATAATTGAACCTGATTTGTTTGCCACACACCTGTCCCTGCATTTTTTGCTTGGCACTTGGCACTCTATTGCTATTAATATGCTGTATTAATCTTTGTTAATCTTAGTTAATAAAAATACAGCTGTTCATTGTTCATTAATGTTACTTCACAGTGCATTAACTATGTTAACAAATAAAAATAAAAAAATTCAATAATGTAGGCTATTAGTAGCCCAAATGTTGAAATTAACATTAACAATGGTTAACAAATTAACAAAGTGCAGTTTATTAATAGTACAACTGTGTTAACTAGAATTTAATAAGTGGAACATTATTGTAAAGTGGTACCGATTTGTTATACACCGATTCAGACGTCTCGTTAGTGTGTTGGACAGATCAGTTGTTTTAACCATTCATTAAAGTGAATCGGTTCAAATGAGTCATTAGTTCGCGAATCGGAGTGTCATTAGTGGATGTGTAGCATACGGCAAGCGTTGTGTGATTATCCCGGTAGTTTATTTTTTAGCACAATTCACACTCCACGGTAATTTAGGAGAAAAAAATCTCCGAATGCTCCACGTGAAACTTCGGTCTTCCGCCCTTTTTCTATCGTGTCAAATGATTTTGATTAATATGCGCGAGGGAGAGAGAGCAAGACAGCGCTCGTGTTGTTTGAAGACGTGAGAGTGCGCGCGCGCGCGGCCGGGGCTTTCTCTCGTCAAGCGCAGCAGTCTAACGCACCGATCAAAGGCTTTGGCGGCCGCCAAAAAAAATCAATGCAGGAAAACCCCCGGGATTGGTTATATAACGTTGGATAGAATGACGGTCCGGCCATCGCGTATCAGCGCACATAAGGTACACACTGTGAAGTAATTTACAAACGTTTTTTAGAGAAATGAAAACAGGTCGCACCACAACCATTATTTGCACTCGCACAAATGCTCCCAAATATATTTTTAGGTCGCACAGATTAAATTTCAGGAGCATATGCGACCAAAATGGTCGCAATTTCGAGCCTTGGGTTTAGGTCTGGAGACTGGCTAGGCCACGCCAGAACCTTGATATGCTTCTTACAGAGCCACTCCTTGGTTATCCTGGCTGTGTGCTTCGGGTCATTGTCATGTTGGAAGACCCAGCCTCGACCCATCTTCAATGCTCTAACTGAGGGAAGGAGTCATCCTCTCCTTAATACAGTGCAGTCGCCCTGTCCCATGTGCAGAAAAACACCCCCAAAGCATGATGCTACCACCCCCATGCTTCACAGTAGGGATGGTGTTCTTGGGATGGTACTCATCATTCTTCTTCCTCCAAACACGTTTAGTGGAATTATGACCAAAAAGTTCTATTTTGGTCTCATCTGACCACATGACTTTCTCCCATGACTCCTCTGGATCATCCAAATGGTCATTGGCAAACTTAAGACGGGCCTTGACATGTGCTGGTTTAAGAAGGGGAACCTTCCGTGTCATGCATGATTTCAAACCATGACGTCTTAGTGTATTACCAACAGTAACCTTGGAAACGGTGGTCCCAGCTCTTTTCAGGTCATTGACCAGCTCCTCCCGTGTAGTTCTGGGCTGATTTCTCACCTTTCTTAGGATCATTGAGACCCCACGAGGTGAGATCTTGCATGGAGCCCCAGTCCGAGGGAGATTGACAGTCATGTTTAGCTTCTTCCATTTTCTAATGATTGCTCCAACAGTGGACCTTTTTTCACCAAGCTGCTTGGCAATTTCCCCGTAGCCCTTTCCAGCCTTGTGGAGGTGTACAATTTTGTCTCTAGTGTCTTTGGACAGCTCTTTGGTCTTGGCCATGTTAGTAGTTGGATTCTTACTGATTGTATGGGGTGGACAGGTGTCTTTATGCAGCTAACGACCTCAAACAGGTGCATCTAATTTAGGATAATAAATGGAGTGGATGTGGACATTTTAAAGGCAGACTAACAGGTCTTTGAGGGTCAGAATTCTAGCTGATAGACAGGTGTTCAAATACTTATTTGCAGCTGTATCATACAAATAAATAGTTAAAAAATCATATATTGTGATTTCTGGATTTTTATTTTTTTTAGATTATGTCTCTCACAGTGGACATGCACCTACGATGACAATTTCAGACCCCTCCATGATTTCCAAGTGGGAGAACTAGCAAAATAGCAGGGTGTTCAAATACTTTTTTTCCTCACTGTATATGAGACCTGTAGAGTCTGAGATGTAGTTCTCTTGGGTGTTTTGCCATTTCTCTGAGCATTGTACGGTCTGACCTTTGGGTGAATTTACTGGGACGTCCACTCCTGGGAAGATTGGTAACTCTTGAATGTTTTCCACTTTTGAATAATCTTCAATTATTAAAAGCAGTAAAGGTGTACTTAGGGTTTCAACCATGGCTTTTCCATTTTGGCCTAGTTTATGTTAAATAAATGACAGTATTTTTGTTCATCTGAGGTATCTGTAGGTATTTACCTAATTTTAAGATCTGCCAAGGATCAGATAATTTTTTATTATTGTCCCGATACATAATTAACAGAATTCAGTAGGGTGTCCTTTCTTTTTCACATGACTGTAGCTGTTTGATGTCTTTTGCTTTGTGCCATTAAAACTGGGGTTAACTTTTTTTTCACTTTTCAGACCTGATGCCGCTTAAAGAGGAGAGTCCAGAACTGTATGAAATGGAGGACAAAGTACAGTATGAGAAACATGATTTCATAACTGAAGATATACTTCGCTCACAGACTGAAAAGTCTTCCTCACAAAAAAGAGGTGAGGAGACGGGATCTAAAAGATCTTTTGCCTGCAGACAGTGTGGAAACTTTTTCTCTACAGCAGGAAACCTTAAAATCCATATGAGAAGTCATACTGGGGAGAAGCCATACACGTGTGATCAGTGTGGAAAGAGTTACACACGAAGCAATACCTTAAAGGATCACATGATGGTTCACACTGGAGAAAGACCTTTCGAATGTGATCAGTGTGGAAAGAGTTACACGCGAAGCAAGACCTTAATGGTTCACATGAGGATTCACACTGGAGAAAGGCCTTACACATGTGATCAGTGTGGAAAGTGTTTCATACGAAAAGACAACCTTAATTTACACATGAAAATTCACTCAAGAGAGAACCATTTTATATGCCATCAGTGTGGAAAGAGTTTCAAAGACATAGAACACCTTAACAGGCATGTGATAATTCACACCGAAGAGAAGCCCTTCAAATGTCACCAATGTGGAAAGAGGTTCAAAATAAGTAAAAACATTAAGGCACACATGAGAAGTCACAGTGAAGAGAAGCCTTTCAAGTGCCATCAATGTGGAAAGGGGTTCGTTATAAATAAGGACCTCATAAGACACATGAGAAGTCACACTGAGGAGAGACCTTTCAAGTGCCATCAATGTGGAAAGGGTTTAAAGCATGAAGAGTCCCTTGCTTACCACATGAAAATTCACACTGGAGAGAAGCCTTTCAGCTGCAATCAGTGTGGAAAGAGTTTCATACATAAAGGACAGCTTAATGTTCACATGAGAGTTCACACAAGAGGCAAACATTTTAAATGCGGGCGATGTGGGGAGAGTTTTACAGACAAGAATCTCCTTAAAATGCATAGAAGTACTCACTCCAACGAGAAGCCTTTCCCCTGTCCTCAGTGTGGAAGGAGATACAATCTTAAAGGACACCTTAAGAATCACATGAGATCTCACACGGGGGAGAAGCCTTTCACCTTTTTTAACCATGTGGAAAGTGGTTCATGCATAACGGACACCTTAATTGTCACATGAGAATTTATAAAAAAAAGAGAGAACGATTTAAAATGTCAACTGTGGAAAGAGTTTTACAGACAAAAAACAACAACAACTTAAAAGGCACATAAATTTTCACAGAAGAGAGAAGCTTTTTTATTTTTCTAAATATATTCTTGTGTTTAACAGAAGGAAGAAAGAAACTCATACAGGTTTGGAACAACAAGAGAATGATAACAGAATTTAAATTTTTGGAAATGAAAATTCTCTCATCAGTTACTCACTCTCATGTCGCTCCAAATCCATAAGATTTCCGTTCATATTTGAAACACATATGAAAATATTTTTAATGGAATCCGAGACCGTCAGAGTTTTGGGTGAAAATACTTTCAATAAAGGGACAGAAAAAAAACCTATAATGTATTCACTAATCACTGAATTTTCTTTCTTTATTCACTATGAATTTTCTTTAACATTCTTTTTTTATTATTATTATTATTTGTATAAATTATTTTTTAAGTACCAGGGCGATGTAAAACATTTGAATAATGATTTTGGTCAAGCTCGGGTAAATAAATTGAACCACTTATAAAAAAATACTGAAGATTCTAATTTAGGCACATTGTGTACGTTATTGTAGACAATGTTTGCCACTTTGTCCCTTTTGAAAATTATCAGAAACAAAAAAAGAATATAGCCTATATATATATATATATATATATATATATAGTGTGTGTATTAATGTACTCACTTTCTGACAAATGCATAATTTTAAATTAGTTTGGTTTCAGATGCAAATGCCTTAAAGACGTTTTTGTTAACCTTTTAAAGTACTAACGTTACATTATTGATATTCCAATAAATTTTCATTGTCACTGAATTAGTTGTGCTGCTCCCTCTTTCTTTAGTACTTTTATAATATATATTTTATACACATTTTATTATTTGTATGTAGTCTTTTATGTATGTCGCCTACATTTCCAATTAACTTTCTGTGGACGGGACTTTTATTTTGGTCTGGTGTTATGACATCAAAAGGCTGCACCGCCCTCCCCTGGCTCAACAGAGGTTTGAGTTTTTGAACGCTTAAGTATTTGAGGTGTTTAAATCGATACAAATAGTTCAGTCTATATAGTTTTTACACTATATAGTTTTTACAAGTAATGTGAAATGAATGGTATTATGTGAGGTGCCGTGTGACGCTTTACAGTTCAGTTTTCAGTTATGGATAGCCTAGTTGCCGTTTTCTCTCATTCAATTTCTAAATCGTGACTTCAGAAATGATTAATTAATTATATTGTTGTGTCGGAAAACTGAAAAGCGTTACATAAACTGATAGTTTGTCTCTTAAATGTCTTTTATGATATCTGTATGTGACTAAAGTGCATATTTAACAAATTAGGTTTTGGATTTTTCTTGCTTTCTTTTAATTGCTTTCCTCATATTGAACATGGCAAAATGTCAAAACATACAGGAACAAGAAGCTCCTGGTGAAACAACTGAGATTCACGTGATGGCATTTATTAAAGATGACTGGAGACATGAGAATTTCAGAACCATTCGTGAAACATGAAGATATTGAGGAACAAACAGGTTTGATTTCAAATGTGAACTCAGTAATTTTGTTCTCATTAAAATGTTGAAATTTAAACAAATAAATTATAATTTTGAAAAGTAGAAGATGAAGAATCCAGTCATATAAGTGCCATAATTAAAGCTGATTAGCTAAAAAAATAAATAAAGTGGAACAATAAACCACCATAGCCACTGAAGTAGGCTACGTGGTTAAATCCATGCTTTTTAAGTGATGCTTTTTTGCCTTGCAAAAGTATTAAAAACCTAAATAAATAAAAAATCACATTTTGTTATGTTGCTGCCTTATGTTAAACTTAAGCCACTTGCATTGTCTTAGCTGTCTCATTGTCCTGCTGGGCCTGAGGTTCTGAATAATCCAGACTAGGTTTTCATTAAGACTATCTCTATATTTTGCTGCGGTGAGCTTTCCTTCTACTTTTGACGAGTCCTCCAGTCCTTTCTGCTGAAAAACTCCCCTACAGCATGATGCTTCATCGTTGGGATGGTATTGTGCTAGTGATGAGCACTGCCTGGTTTCCTCCAGACATGACGCTTGGAACTGACGCTTGTTCATCAGACCAGAGAATATTGTTTCTCACAGTTGGAGAGAGTTTTTTAGTTGCTTTTTTTTTACCAATTCCAAATAGGTTTTCATGTGTCTTCACTGAGGAGAGGCTTGAGCCTGGCCACTCTGCCATAAAGCCCAGATCGGTGGAGTGTTGCAGTGATGTTTGTCCAGAGATTGTATTATTTTATAGGGAGAATGAGAGGGTCTGTGTGATATCTTACCGTTGGAGAAAGCGTAACAGCTAACTTGGATGTGTAGGCCTAATGGCATTGATGTCAGTATCCGCAGTTCAAAGTTTTATGACAGTCAGTAACAGCTTATATTAATCAGTTTCTTGTGGACTATTAGCGCGTTAGTCTTCTGAATAAATGTTCTATATTTGGATTTTATATTGCCAGTAAAGGTAGGCTACTGTAGGACTACATTGTTTGTGGAATGTGCTTTACTGCGTAAAAAGGCGCGAATATCTCTATTAGCTGTAAAGTAAGTCACTGCAGGGTGCATAAAGCTATGTTTAAGATTACACAAAAAATGAATTGTAATGTGCCGTCTATTGGCCAGCCGCCCCTGGGTGTGTCCTTACAAAAGCGGTTTATTCAGTGTATAGTGAAGCCTCTTCTCTATTGACATCCATTCATAAAAAAATGAATTTTTTTTTGTAGTGCTCCCCAGATCTGTGTCTTGGTTAAATCCTGTCTCTTAGCTCTACAGGCAGTTCATTTGACCTCATGACTTGGTTTTTGCTTTGATAGGCATTTTCAGCTGTTAGACCTTTTATTGAGAGGTGTGTGCCTTTCCAATTCATACCCAATTACCCATTCAGTTGAATTTGCCACAGGTTAATTAACGAAATTGGAATGCTCCATGAGCTAAATTTCATTCTGATTCATTAACCGATCTTTTTTTTTTTTTTTTGCAACATTAATTTGTCACTTGAAATTATGTAATTAAAACCATTTTTATTTGAAGCGTCAAGTTACTACCTTCAGAAGGTGCTTCACTCTATTTTGATCACTACCGTAGACATCAGCGTTTATATCCTATAACTTATTTTCCAGTATAGGCTACTTCTGTGATAATGTTTATAACACAAAAATAATGACACCACACAGCCTTTCCCCTGTCCTGAGTGTGGAAAGATTTACACTCTTAAAGGAAACCTTAAGACTCACATGAGGATTCACACTGAAGAAAAGCCTTTCACGTGTTCTCAGTGTGGAAAGAGTTTCATACATAAAGGACACCTTAATTGTCACATGAAAATTCACAAAAGAGGGAACGATTTAAAATGTCAGCGGTGTGGAAAGACTTTTAAAGACAAGAAACATCTTACAAGGCATGTAAAGATTCACAGAGGAGAGAAGCTTTTCATGTGCCATCACTGTGGAAGAACTTGTACAGGCAAAGCCAACCTTAAAGTTCACATGCGAATTCACATTGGAGAGAAGCCTTTCAGCTGCCCTCAGTGTGGAAAGAGTTTCACACATAGAGGAAACCTTAAGTCTCACATGAGACTTCACACTGGAGAGAGACCTTACAAGTGTCTTCAACTAGGGTCATGTATAGAGAGTGACTAAATATAGGCTCTTGTCTGTAGGCTATATAGTTTTCCTCCCATAGAGCATATTATAAAGAAAAAGCTTAACGTCAATGCAGTAAGACGGTGATATTTAAACTCAGTAGCCAATACACCTTATTGAACATGCAACGCGCTATTGCACTAATGGTTTTCTATGGGTGTTGTTCATAATCTGATGTAATCTGTTTGCCTCTATAAAGTATATGCTTTATTAATAAGGTAGGCTATATTGTGTACTAAATTTGGTGCTTCAATATCATTCACATTATAAGCGCCTTAAATGCACTTGATTACGCTGCCGTTGTCTGTTTTAGCAGAATACTGCCATCTAGTGGTAGCAGGTTTTCTCAGACATCTGTGTGTGGATCGTGCAAGTTGGGCGAAACCAGCGAAATGAAAGTCTCAAAATCCAAATGAATCAAATAGGATCGACTCAGAAACGAGTCAATGAATGCACACGTCACCTCATCCACAAATGCACATCTTACTCGTTGCATGCACAAATTCTGGCCTACATTAATACAAAATCGAGGTTTTGTATTAACAACTATGTCTCTATTTGTACAAATGCTGCACATGCATGTGATTTTGGATTTTGCACACACAAGTTGTATTGTATTAGTTTAAATGTAGTGACACACATTTGTGAATTTGTCAAATAGATGGGTAGTTGTGCACACATTAAAAATTAGCACCAGGCCTATTCATTTTGTTTGCGTGTGGGTTGTGAAATGCTTAAAAACCGCGAAAAGAAAGTCTCAAAATCCAAATGAATCAAATGAGATCGACTCAGAAAAGACGTCAATGAATGCACGCGTGTCACCTGATCCACACATGCACATCTTCTTTGTTGCATGCGCAAATTATGATACACTAATACAAAGGAAAACATTTGTATTCACAAAAATGTCTCTATTTGTACAAATTGCTACACATTCATTCAATTTTGCATTTTGCACACGCAAGTTGAAAGGCATGGATAAAACATTTCTGCAACATTTATCAAGTTCATTGATAAGTGTGCTTGCACGTGTTAATCATTTAGATACTATTTTCATCCCATATTGTTGCGCTTATAGTCAAATCACACGAAAATATGGTCACAACGTCCGTCTTGCTACACAGTAAAAAACGCAGTGTCACTGTTAATTTTAACACTACTCCATATCATATGGTCCCAGTGTATCTAGTGTAAAAAGTACACCGTTTGTAGTGTTGAACTTAAAGTGTGTTAATATAACACCTTTCAGTGTAGAAAAATTACACTCCGAGTGTAAAGTGTTACACTTACAATTGTTGTTTAAGTTTTACACTATGGGGTTTTAACACCCCTGGTGTTGATTTAATTCCACTGGATTACACTATGAGTGTTATTAATAAAGTATTCTGTTCAGTGCAAAAAAATGTACACTATTATATATCAAGAGTATTCAGACAGATGTATAACTCCAAAGTTTATTAACAAATGGGCAAAATGGCTCCTTTAAAACATAATGCCAGTTGTGTAAAGGTCAAATGATCACATTCACGAAGTGTTACACAGAAGGAAAAAAAGTCAATAAAATGAATCAATGAATAAAAATAAAAAATCACACTCAAAGTCAGCTCTCCAACTGGCCGTCTTTATATTAGTTTTCCACAATACAATCAACCCAAATGGCAATATTTTTAGGCAGACAATAGGTCCAAATTTACCTTTTTGAAGACGACAAGGTGTTGTTCAGCTTGATATGAGGATATCTTTCCAGGTCTCTTGCAGCCTTGTGGTGATGATGGAATCAAATCAAGGAGGAGACTAATTGATGCAAGATCGCTGCCCCATTCTAAATCACAGAATTTATGACACGTCACAATAACGTGACAACTTCAGCAAAAAATGCATGAACGCCTATAGATAATCTTATTCTGAACTATAGTCTAACCTGAATCATCAGTTTCATCATCTTTCACAGCAGATTCTGCAGAGTCAATCAGGGAAGGTCTTGGGAGAAGCCTTTTCAGGAACTTAGCTGAGGTCTCCAAAAAATCAAAACAAACAAAACAAAAACATCATCAAACAGTTACATAGCATAATGACAACCATACCTCTCTCAGGAACCATTCTGTTCAGATGATTGTGTAGTCACAGAGTAGTGCCATTCACACCTGGCATTAACATTCATCTTGGGAGAGGCACAAGTGAACAACTCGAAGTACAGGTGTAAAAGCACCCAAGACACATTGAGATTCGATTGTTCTGATGAGGTCTAGGCCACGTTCTTATATTAAATGGTTAGTTTCACTCAAAATTTATTCTGTAATTTACTCACACCCTCATGTCGTTCCAAACCCGCAAGACTTTCTTTCGTCTTTGAAACACAAATGAAGATCTTTTTGATGAAATCTGAGAGCTTTCTGTCCCTCCACTGACAGCTACGCAACTACCACTTTGATGCTTCAAAAAGTTCATCTTAAAATTAATCCATATGAACCAAGCAGTTTAGTCCACATTTTCTTTTGCTTCGGTTTATGTTATTTGATTAATGTTTATATGTGAATAAAAGTCTAAATTCAATCTCATCACAAAGCGATCGAGTCTCTTCCGAAAATTTGGACTAAACCGCTCAATTCATTTGGGTTATTTTTATGATCTCTTTATGAACTTTTTGAAGTGTCAAAATGGTAATTGCGTGGAGTGTCAATGGAGGGACAGAAATCGCTCAGATTTCAAATATATTCATTTGAGTTTCGAAGATAAACGAAAGTCTTTTCATGACATGAGTGTGAGAAATGACAACAATTTTACACTTTTAGGTCAACTAACCCTTTAACCTTTTGTTTTAGTGATCATGAATTATGACAATCAAGACACATCAATCACCCAAGACACATGTAAATTCCAGGTCTGAACAAAGGCATTGTGTGGTTGCCCAGTTAGGTTAAAATTTTTCATGTTCATTCGTCATGTAATACAATTTGTACTGGACAAAGAATAAAATATAATGACACTCACAATTCTAGATTCATCTTCAGCATTCTGTTGCTTTCTTCTTCATTTCTGTTGCAATCTCATGAGAGAAGCTTTCTTCACTTGACTAGTCTAGGCCAAATCTATTGAAAAAGTATGAAAAAATATGTCAGTTGAGGCTAATATTTCCAAAATTCAGTAATGCAATAGAATTTGAATTAGGGCTGTAAATATGGTAAAATAATTGTGATTACCCTTAATTTTGATTATGCTGAGAGCTTTCTATAAAGCATGGGTGTCAAATTGTAAAATTATTTATATTCATATATTCACATCCACACTTGAATATTCCCATATTCAAGTTAATAGACACAACGTGGAGGCCTGAAACAGTTTAAATATGCATTTAATCTGATTATTAAATACATTTTATATAATTTAAATGAGTAAATTGAGTAATAAGGCATCTTAAATTGAACTTGGTGTCCTACATTAGATTTTAAGACATGTTTAGAATTGTTTAATTTATTTATAATGTGAACAGAAAATACATATTCATATTAATAAAATACAGACAGATCATTTATCCCAAAATAACATGCAGTATGAAATTGATAAAGAATGATTTCAAGCTAAACCTGTTTGCTCTGCCAGTGCTGCTTACGCAAATACCTGTAAACTGAATTGGAAGACAGACGGATTTACAGATTAGCTTTAACTCACTTTCACAATGTTTGAATTTAACAGTCATAAAAAAAACTTGATGGTATTAAGTTTGTCTTGACTCTATGCAGATATGACAACATGATATTCAGTGCTAAGAACGTGATGTAATTCACAAAGGGCGAATAAAACGTTTTTAAACGCTTCCCCACCTCAGTCTACAAAAAAGACTGCATTTGTTGTTTACACTGCGCGCTACAAGACACTTAAACACGCTGTTAATAATAATGCGCAAACAAAAACGGAATTGTTAATGTCATGTAGGCCTATAACACAGCCACTTTTATACACACAAAACAAATATAAAATTACCATTTGAAGAATTCTCTCATCTGCGCAGAAAAATAGCCCAAATGGTGCTGGCTTCAGACCTCCTCATCAACTTCAGTGCCAGGCTCGTCGTAAAACCGGGCCTCGGCGCGACTGGAGGAGGGTATGCTAGGCATACTTTCATGAAGACTGTCAACAAACCAAAATGAAAGAAGCTAAATATATATATATATATATATATATATTCCCAAATAAGGTTTTCTCCTGTAAATTCTGAAATTATTTCATATTGTTTATATGAATATGTTTTGGATAGAGGAGGGACTGGTTGGTTGATTGTGTCGAAGAGCTTTGTAATTGTGTGTAATTGTTTGATGTTATTTTGAGGACCCCCTCGAAAACGAGATGTTCCATCTCAAGGGGTTATCCTTAATAAAAAAAATAAAAATAAAGAAAATATAACAAATTGTAAGCACATTCCAACAAATTTATTTTAACGCAAAATCACCTTCATCCAGGAAATCAAATCGGCATGAGAAACTTTCACATTCTTCTGTAACAGTTCATCTCTGCATCTCTTGACCTTGACGAGCTTCCTAGTCCTGACAAAAACGCGCAGTTAATCTTTCCAAATGTGTTCACCCCCATATTTTACTAACAATGTTAACAAATGTATTTACAATTTAATCTTAGAAAGAGAAAGGCAATTCAACATACTGTCTCGGTCGCATGATGAAGATAAAATGGCGTTGTCGTCTTTCGAGGCAGCAGTCATTCGATGAGCGGAGTCAATAGGCTACATTTCGGCCCGTTCTTTTGCACTTTCAGTGTAAAATAAAATTACACTGTGTTTAAAATTTTACTGTGTAGCCACGTATTCACGTAAACACACATCTGGCATGTCCGCATGCTGTCAACGGTAACGCATGGGATTAATGTTTTTTTCAGTTTAATGCTAAAAAAATATTTAATCCAATTAACGCAGCATCCGTTTTTTTCTGTCATCCTTTGGTGGTTAGCGCTACGTTATATGATCACATTCTTCTTCTTCGTGCAAATGCTTTTAAACCATTCAAGTGCAACATCTCAAAAGAGAATGCGCCGTCTTTCATTCCCGCCTACATGTAGAAATCAAATCTTCAAGCTGTTTAATCATTTTTCTACCACAGAACGAAAAATCAAGCTGAATTCTTGTTGTTTTTTGGAAAACGACTGAAAAAAAAAAAAAAAAAAAAAAAAAAAAACTACTGAAAGAATGGTCAGTGTACACGGACACGGACCACACCTGTAAAAAAATTGGACCACACCCACACAGAAGTGAAAGTCAAAAAGAAAACGAAAGAGAACACGTCGTGAGGAAGAATATTTCACTGTCTAACAGCTCAAATAGACGATACACAACACCTCTTTGTCTGAACGATTTGCATCGACTTGGGATCGTGTTAAGAAGGGACAATAATTGGATTCATTAATTAAAAAAATGCTCAAGCTTGCGTATCTGCTGTCATGCTTGACAGTTGTCAATGCAGGTACGTTTATTTAATGCTTTCCTATCCACCTTATTTTGCAACGCGGAAGTAAGCTGTTTTCTGTTTGATGTGTGAGAAGAGTAAAACTATTTGTGCTACAGACAAGTGTGTTTATAATTACGACAATAGGCTACATGGTAAGAAATAGGTACCAGTTTGCAACAGCAAAACGAGCTGTTGTACAGCTAAAAATAACTGAAAGTGGACACCACCACACACATAAATCGCCGCTGCGCCCGATCTTAAAAATAAGGTAGGCCTAAATAGCCTATACATGTAATAGACAACAAAATGAGGCATAAGGATTTTCACTCAAATATAACAGGTTCTCATAAAGGAAAATCCATCCAAACTAATTGAATATAAAGGATTTATTTAGAACAATTATATTAACAACTTAGACAACATTCAAACATAAAAATGAACATAAAATAGTGGAAAATTTGTAAAACGACTTAAGATACTAAAATTTTAAAAAATTAATTGTTAGCTTTATATTCATAACCACCACTCCCTGCTCTCCCTGGTGCTTGTTTAAAATGACCAGAAATTTAATTTTTTATTTCCCATTCAGTCGCCGAAGGAAAGTTGGTCATCACTGCGTCTGTCAAATAAGAAAAAGAAAAATATTATTGCTCAAGAAAAGCATTGTTGACAATAATTTTTAACTAATTACAGTCATTCACTTTTGCTAGGTTGCACACTAGAGCTGGCCAATATAGAGTTAACGGAATATAGATTGAGACTATATAATTTATATCAATATTATTAATAAATTAATATCAATAATTGAAATTATATATATATATTTTTTTTAGGGGTGTAACGATACACGTATTGAACGATTCTGTACGAGGCTTTTGGTTCGATTTCAGTATGGATTTTTAAACAGAACTGTTCATTAGACAATTTTTCCTGCTAACCAAAATTTTTTAATTACAAATGTAGGCACGTCAAAAAGCCTGCTCTTAATGTAAGAGAAATCATAACAAATCGTGACAACAATCATGCTCTTTCAGGTAGTGACCATATAGACCTGCATTATATGACTGACTGACAAGAACGGTTTGACCCTAAAATATCAAAATTAAAACTACTGCGGAAACAAAGACACCTCCATCTTGAATGCCCTTAAAGGGACACTTCACCCATGGGAACATTGATCTTCATTGAAAGTGGGTCATATATGTAGTCGAAATGTAAAATAAATTTTGAATTTGGTGCCTTCTTGACCGAGGAAAGAAAGAAAGTAACTTCAGGACGCATTTGTATGAAAGACAACAACTCCCACAATGCACCACATTGCACAGCTGCGCAAGCCACTCCCACTAATCCAGAACAGCATATGAATCACTCATCCGTCCATAAGGCTAGCTACCTACAACCGGAGCTTGAAATTCATTTCACACAAAATGTCTAACGTTAGTTATTTGGCGAACTCATTAATGAATTACTCCTCATTTGTATTTCTTTCGAAATGGTGAATTATTGCATGGTAACGTTACCGGGATGTTCAGTCAGATGCGGTGCGACCGTGCGAAACTAGGATGGTTCACAACACAAACGTCCGTGTCCTCGTCTGATTCAGAGATTTCGTCTAGGAGAAATTCTTTGCCGCAGACGGACTCTATCTCTGTGTTCGTAGCGGTTCGTAGTTGCATAGTGAGATCACCGGCGCCACCAGTCCGCCCTAACTCGAGCCAGTCTGGGCTTCTCGTCCGCGACAGGCAGGTCTTCCGCCTCGGCTGCTCTTCGCTATAATGTGGCTTGTAAAGGTAGCCACAAACACCCGATTCGAGCAGCAGACTTCCGAAATCCTCTTCTTCTACATCATATTGAGTAACGTTACCCTCCGCTATTGTCATATCTTCACAGCTGGCTCCACAGTGCCTGTTAGCTTAGCTTCCAAACAAGATGGAGGATATTGCTTTCAGTTTCAGAAAGTGAAGTCCCACCCACTGATCTGTAATAGGTCTGTAGCGTGAGCGGGTCCCGCCCCCTGGAATAATGAGGAGCTAGTGTTTGTAGTCTCTACACTTTTCAATGAAATGTGACTTCCTGCTTATTATGACGCAAAATGATGATTTTTACGTCATAATAAGCAGGAAGTAAAACACTTAAATCCTTATTTCTCCCATCTCAGGGAAAAATGAACGAAAAATCCACGTTTATTATAATATATGACTGGGTTTCTAACAATACAAAGCTTAATGCAAATGGGTGAAGTGTCCCTTTAAGGTAAGCTAAAACATACCAAAATTTAATTTCAAAGCAAACTATCCCTATAAATCATTCTTTATCACTTACTCATATAACTCTAATAATCATAAAAAGATACTTATAGGGGTAGTTCACTTAAAAAGAAAAAAAAAATCATGTAATCATTTACTCACTTTCACTTGGTTCCAAACCTGTATGGCTTTCTTCTGTTGAACACACACAAAAAATATATATTATGAATAATGTTGGTAACAAGACATTTAATGGTAGTCAGTGACAAGTGTTCTGTATATTCAATTGCTGTACTTTGTTGACTGATTGCTGGATAATTTGCGATAGTGTCTTTAAAGTGGATTACATCACTCCAGTTCTGATGTTTTTACACTGGCTATCTGTCTGTCAAAGAATTCATATCAAAATACTACAGTTAGTTAGCCTGACGTCGTCATACTCAATTCTAGTCAGAATGTGAGTCTGATACTTTTCCATAGAGATTTGATTATGGGGCGTGTCTCAACCAAACCAGGAAAAAAAAAAAACTCTGCACTCAATTGGATAGACCTACAACCAATCAGAGCAACGGAGTAAATTACGCATGTTCTTCATTCATATTTTCAACCAACAAAATGTCGCGGCTCTCTGTTCCTCTTTTAAAATGAATGCGCTGTCGATATAACAGACGCGATGGCGTAATCTACACATGATGTTTCATAAACAAAGTTCGGGAGGAGCACGTACAAATAATCAATCCAATATAAACTTGTCATCAAACAATACCATGTCTAACGTTACCCTATCTATCAGCATGAGGAAGCATATTCACTCTGTAAACTTACCTAACACTCCCTGACAGTTTTTCAGCATCCCTCCACCACCCCGAATCCTCACTCTTGTCTTGTTCTCTCACAACCAGGAATACGGGGGAGCATGGCTACCGAGCCCACAGCCCTCTCCTCGGACAGCACGTCATATACGCATTTATTCTATCGACTTATTTGTGTGAAATCTTATAAACGCATTTATTCTATCTGACTTATTTGTAAATGTGAACTCGTGAAATCTCAATTCTCCAGCAGCAGTCGTCTTTGTTGTAAACTAATTCAAATCAAGCGCTCTTTGGTGACGTGGACGATTACGTTGCATTGCTCATCTGTCCATCATCGTATAAAGCCCGCCCTGACAATTTGATTGGTCCGAACAATTTTTGTTCGGGCATAATAGCTCCTCAACGGAGCGAGTCCAGACCGAACTTCCCGACCAAAAAATATTGTGGGCGGGGTTCGGGCTGGCACCCAGGCTAACAGTTAGTTATTAAATTAACATTTTAAGGCCAAAGTAAATTTCTAATCTTCTGATGCATTATGAACCATCCAGAGCAGACCTCTCGGGTCATCTGGGACAGTAGCCACTAGCCAGCTACTTTTATATCCCCAAAGTCAAAAGAAAACATGGAGAAGCAGCATTCAGTTTTTATGCACCATATATCTGAAACAAATTCACTGAAAACTGAATGTATGCTGCATATTTGAATTCTTTTAAATCAAGTTTAAAGACTTTACTGTTTGCCACTACCTTTTATTAATTGGAAAGGAACAAATATTTTTTTTATAATTTCTTTTCATGTTGCATATGTTGCTGTTAAGTTTTATGTAAAGTACTTTGAAAATTTGCATTAAATCAAAAACTATTATTACTTACTCTAATCTAATATAAAAACTAAAATATATTAGTATCTTTAATAATAAAATGATAAGTTTCATATAGTTTCATGAAACTTCTCATTTTAAAAATAAAATAAGTTTCATAGTTTCATGCTTACCACCTTGAATTTAGATACATTTTAGATTAAAGTCCCTGTAAAGACAATTCTACAAAAAAATTCTAAACACATTATAAGTGCTAGAAATGTATTGCTAAAACATGTTACAAAGACTGAGAACTGTGAAGTACTGAATTGTGGAGTTAGACCGTTTAACAGTTTTTCACCCTTGCTGTGAGCCGGATTTTTTGGGCGGGGCTAAAACGGGGGCTCGATGACGCACTGCGACCCCCTAAGCTTGATTGGGCCCCTACTTGATGACGCACGGAGTCACTAAGCCTATCGCTCAATCGCGAGTTACTATCAGACAGCCTACAGTTTGCTAGCTACTATGCCCACGGCTCTGGCTATGCCTTCGTCATGTAAATGCGTATTCCCTTGATGCAATCACTTAGAAAACAGATCGGTGTCCTTATTTAAATTTCCGAAAAATTATCATATCAAGAAGAGGTGGATTTATCTTGTGAAGAGCTAACGTTACCTTGATGGAGAGCTGATGATCACCACCACCACACCCGCCTCTGTAGAGATCAGGATAGTTTACTTTCGTTGGAGACAACTGGAATTCACTGATAATCCGCTGTTACTGGTGAATGGGGCCGAACCGACTATCTCCCGCTGTCCGCTTCGGCCTTCATCCTCCCGTCGCGCCGACATGCACGAGCTGTGCGCGAGTCATATTTCCCGCGAGTGGGCGTGGTTTCAGCGCAGCCAGCGGACACGCCCCCAGCGTTTGAGAGCTGAGACTACTGCTCATTTTTTCGAGATTTTGATAGCTTATTTTATTTACTTGGCGGCTTTTTTAATCATTGAAATTGGGCTGGGTGGCTAATAACACATTTTTCGGTGGTATGACAAACTCAGAACACATACTTAATTTTGACTTTACAGGGACTTTAAGGGCACAGTTGCAATAACACGTGCAGGTAACGTTAACTTGTTGGAGAAAAATAGTAGGCTTACTCTGCATTGGTAATGTTAAAATGTCACGGTCTACACATTATAAAAACTAACTACTTTAAACAATAAACATAACAAAAATAACACGCATACTTACAAGATCGAAGTAGAAATTTGAAGGTTTTCAGAGTGTCGCTCGCCCGTTGCTCTCCGACAGCTGCCTCGTGTAAAATAAAATTGAAAATGGAGGAAATATGTATCGCGAGATCTGGCTAAAGTGATCTAGTCGCGCAATGCCAGTAGTCCCAGTAGTCATGTCTCAGTAGTGTTTCGATTGTGCCATCTAGCGGTTGAGAAATGCCATTGCATTTGATTTAATTTGAAATGATAGACAGCCATATCGTAGATTATGTATGAATGTTATGTTTATGTGTGACAGCAAACATTAAGCTGTGTGAGCGAAAACATTTTTAAGACTAATATTCTTATACTATATCGCTGGTCTGAATCTGGGCTATAGCCAAGCCGTACGTAGACCAGATTGCTTTGATTTCGCCAGGTGGGCTAAAGCAGACCGCATATAGCCCGTCCAATTCAGAGCTAAATCGTGACTACAGATCGACCATGTCTTGAAATGACACATTGAACCTTGTAGATATCATTACCAATGCGAACATGATGCAATATCAACCATTTCATGCACTGCCTGGCAAAAAACTACAATTAATCAGTTTTGACTAAAAGTGGGCTACAATAGCCGGGTCTGAATATGAGCTAAATCGTGGCTACGCATAGCCTACACATATAACATGTAAAATAAAGCAAACCAAACAACTTGTAATCACAGTAGACTTTGCTTACATGATGGAATATCATACATCTCACAAGTTATTTTGGAAAAAAATACATTTATCCAGATTAAATGTTATTTGGGCTAAAAGTGGGTTACGCATAGCCGGGTCTGAATACGAGCTAAATCGTGGCTACGCATAGCCTACACATATAACATGTAAAATAAAGCAAACCAAACAACTTGTAATCACAGTAGACTTTTTCTTATTTGACAGACGCAGTGATGACCAACTTTCCTTCGGCGACTGAATGGGAAATAAAAAATTTAATTTCTGGTCATTTTAAACAAGCACCAGGGAGAGCAGGAATGGTGGTTATGAATATAAAGCTAACAATTAATTTTTAAAAATTTTAGTATCTTAAGTCGTTTTACAAATTTTCCACTATTTTATGTTCATTTTTATGTTTGAATGTTGTCTAAGTTGTTAATATAATTGTTCTAATAAATCCTTTATATTCAATTAGTTTGGATGGATTTTCCTTTATGAGAACCTGTTATATTTGAGTGAAAATCCTTATGCCTCATTTTGTTGTCTATTACATGTATATGTAGTGTAATTGATGTCTATTCTTGGGCTATGGTTAGACGTCTATTAGATTTTCACTGACAGCCCAAATTCAGCCTTGGTTTAGCCTAGACCCATATTGCCTGTCTATTAGACGTATATATGTAGTCGTTTAATAGCCGTATAATTAATGACTAGTTCTTGGGCTATGGTTAGACGTCTATTCTTGGGCTATGGTTAGACGTCTATTCTTGGGCAATGGTTAGACGTCTATTAGATTTTCACTGACAGCCCAAATTCAGCCTTGTTTTAGCCTAGACCCATATTGACTGTCTATTAGACGTATATATGTAGTCGTTTAATAGCCGTCTAATTAATGATTAGTTCTTGGGCTATGGTTAGACGTCTATTCTTGGGCTATGGTTAGACGTCTTTTCTTGGGCTATGGTTAGACGTCTATTCTTGGGCTATGGTTAGACGTCTTTTCTTGGGCTATGGTTAGACGTCTTTTCTTGGGCTATGGTTAGACGTCTATTCTTGGGCTATGGTTTGACGTCTATTCTTGGGCTGTGGTTAGACGTCTATTAGATTTTCACTGACAGCCCAAAATTAGCCTGATTTTAGCCTAGACGTCTAGGCTATGTTTAGACGTCTATTAGACGCAAAATTGCTTGCTGGGATATGTAGTGTAATTGATGTCTATTCTTGGGCTATGGTTAGACGTCTATTAGATTTTCACTGACAGCCCAAATTCAGCCTTGGTTTAGCCTAGACCCATATTGCCTGTCTATTAGACGTATATATGTAGTCGTTTAATAGCCGTATAATTAATGACTAGTTCTTGGGCTATGGTTAGACGTCTATTCTTGGGCTATGGTTAGACGTCTATTAGATTTTCACTGACAGCCCAAATTCAGCCTTGTTTTAGCCTAGACCCATATTGACTGTCTATTAGACGTATATATGTAGTCGTTTAATAGCCGTCTAATTAATGATTAGTTCTTGGGCTATGGTTAGACGTCTATTCTTGGGCTATGGTTAGACGTCTATTCTTGGGCTATGGTTAGACGTCTATTCTTGGGCTATGGTTTGACGTCTATTCTTGGGCTATGGTTAGACGTCTATTAGATTTTCACTGACAGCCCAAAATTAGCCTGATTTTAGCCTGATTTTAGCCTAGACGTCTAGGCTATGTTTAGACGTCTATTAGACGCAAAATTGCTTGCTGGGTATTATCTTAATGAATAATGCAACAAGGACAAATCATGTAAACTGCCTTGTTTGTTTATTCAGAATGAAATGGATTGCAAATGGATCCAAATGAAGAAACGTAAAAAAAAAAAAAAAGTGAACAATGACGAACACAGAAAATGAACAAGAATGAACTTTGGATGGCCTAGGAGGAGTATGCCTAGTAGGCCACAACTCTAATTTAATTCAACAAGGTTTTAGAATATAGAATATTTTTTAAACAAAATAAATATTTTTAAAGTTTATTATCCGTGATGCGTGAGAGTGGAGGATACGCTGAGCATGACATGTTCATGACGTGTTGCATTTTGTAACACAAGTGCTCAATCAAGGGCCGGCCCGGGTCGGGTCAAGTTTGGGCTCGGGCAGAGAATCTAAGCTCTGATTTATCTGATCCTGTCCATTAACTTTGATCCATGTAGGCCTACGGCTTTTCAGAATGTCACCAAGTACAAATATTTATGTAATTTTTCAGCGCGAAAACTCTAGCTAGCTAGCTGGAAACAATGAAAAGGGTCCAGAGCAGCAAATGCAGTGAATGAAGTTCATGTTCTCATGATTTATTTTTATGAATAAAAATGTTTCAAAACATCCCCCCCCTCTGTTTTTTTTCACAAATCGCACCCTGCACGTATGTATGTATGTATGTGTGTGTGTGTGTGTGTGTGTGTTGTGTGTGTGTGTGTGTGTGTGTGTGTGTGTGAGTGATATATATTATTAACAGTGTTGACGTATCATGGTCTTGCATAAACTCAACTCTGGTCTTGGCTTGGACTTTTATTAGCTGATGATTCTTTCATCCGTTATCAGCATGGTTGAAAATGCTGCAATAACCATCCAAATCTTTTCTCTCAATCTCTTGATTCATCCTGTCTATTTTTGCTTCTCTGTTTCACTGTTCTGCATCAAGTACATGGTTCAGTGATTCTTAACAGAGGAACCTTACTTCTTGATTATTTTATTGTGGATGACAACTTTTCTAATTAACTTAGCAATTTATAATGTAATATTTATCACAAGTATATTGTTGTGGGTAACAAATAAACAAACAATCCTGAATAAGAGACAATACTAATTTACTTTAAGGTTTATTTTCTTGCAAGAAAAGGTCAGCAGTCATACAGTCACGAGTGACAGTGAGGGGAGGGCATCCTTCCTCTTTTATAGCCTCAACTCTCAGAATTTTGTCTCTCTAGTCTAAGCCAATGATGTTATTTTCAACCATAATGTGACAGGATGCCCTACAACACTCTTCTTTTCATATGATGGTCACACACATCTTAAAGATAAAATTTGTTCCACAATATTAATTTATAATGCCAGAGCCCAGAGGAAGATAAGTCTGGACTTATACTCATATGTTATGGTCTAATTTGACTAATCTGTACTAATATTTCTCGTCCTTGTGGATCCACAGGTTCTCACTCACTGATGGCTTTGGCAACATATATAGTTGGACAAACACCATTTCCTGAGTTCAGTGCTGTGGTGATGTTGGATGATCTGCAAATAGTATATTATGACTCAACCACATGGAAACCCATCTATCGCTCTCACAGTGATTCAAAATACTATGATGAAGAGCAAAAGGATGCTGGTGTTGTATTTCAAGACATGTATGATGACATGAAAAATACGGATTTTAATGTTAAGAAACACCTCAATCTCACAGATGGTGAGAACTAAAGCCTACATTATCAGCATTAACACATACTTAATTTAATAACAGATGTACTGTAGCCAGAGGTGTAAAGTCCAGGGGTCAGAAAGTAAAAGTCCTGCCATATGTTTATTCCACCCATGAACTGATTTCACTAATTAGTTCTATCTCCATGGCTGAAAAACTGCTAATTAGCAAATCCAGGTGATTGGAACAAAATACAGAGGAGGACTTTTACTTTCTGAACTTGGACTGACTGTAGCTTCTATGTGTTTTAATTATTTTATTAAAACTTTTGATGTAAGACCATAAAAGGGAAATCATAATGTGCAAAATATTCATTTTCAGTTTACTATGTTTTATATTGTGTCAGAGTGAGGACTAATTAAAAAAAAAAAACATTTTTCTTTTATTTTAAGGTGTACGTGTTCATCAGAGAGTTGTTGGATGTGAACTGTTGAATGATGATAAACCAGGTCCACTTCATTTCTGGGATGCTTTTGATGGGCAAAGTTGGGAGGAGTTCACCTATGACCTGGAACAAAACGATATTATCCATATGAAAAAGACATGGATTATACCATGGGACCAAGTACTGGCGTTATATACACGATTTATTTGGAAATATTTATCATCCTATTTGCATTAAAGTTTTGCGAAGGTACCTGTATTTGGAAAAGAACAATGTGAAGAGAAAAGGTGAGAGAATCAACCTGATTATCTTCAGTATAATTAAGATAGGAAAAAAAAGTTTATATTTTATATGATATATCATATTATATATGATTATATATTTTATATAATCAACAAATATGACCCAGACAGCAGTACTGACAGAAAATGTGTGCCTCTGAATGCGTTATGAAACATGAGAACCATAAATAAATAGCTAATGCAACAGTTAAACAACAGTAACACTTCTCATTATTCTCTGTAGTGAAACCCAGAGTCAGACTCAGGAGGAAGAAACTCCCAGACGCTCAAGGGCTTCAGATCAGCTGTCTGGCCACTGGCTTTTACCCCCGTCACATTAACCTGACCCTGTTCAGAGACGATCAGCCTGTGGATGATGATCAGATCACAGGAGGACAGATTCTGCCCAACGGAGACAGAACTTACCAGATGAGGAAGAGTTTAGTGATCAGCGATGAAGAACTACGTGAAGGACATAAATACAACTGTACAATGAAGCACCTCAATCTGGACAACAAACTGAACATTATATTTGGTAAATAAAAATTCCCAAACCAGCAAGCAAACAAACACAATGCCCTTTTTGATATCAACAACATAGATTTAAAAATAATAAAAACTATTTCAGTACATTTCTTTAGCTTTTGTATTTATTTATTATTTATTTTTTTACCACAATTTCAGATACAGATAAATATAACCCAGGAGGATCCGTCAGTCTGTCTGTAGTTATCAGTGTGCTGGTGTTAATGTGTGTGGCTGTTCTCATCGTAACTGCACTCATCATATGGAGGAAGAGACGTGCTGCTGGTAAATGTTTTACAGTCCAGTTCATTACGTTTGATGCTCAATTAGAAAATGAAACTTAAACATCATGTTTCTTTAGAAGAGACTCTTTCAATGTTTACCGTTTACAGTTTTGTGATTGTGACTTTTTATTCTTGTTTATTTCATCTTATCCAGGACAAGGCTCTGAGACGTCACTGAATAAATACTCCCCTACTCCATGTGAGTATACTGTGTTTTAAATGAAGTCAGCAATATGTTCATTTTAAGTTTAATTTTGGAAAATGTCTAGAAATTGAACCAAATGAATGTTTTATTGATTTCAGCCTCCTCATATGATGAAAATTGAGTCTATGTAATGCATTAAATTAAAAAGTCAAGACAACACATGGGAAAATGAGCATTTCGGGGAGTTTCCAAGATGATTACTTGATTGCACGTGTTTTGATCAGCTCTGCATTCCCAAGTACTTAAATTGACTTGTAACACTGTTGCAAAGAAGACTTTGAAAGATAGCTAACTCTAATAACACAGTGATTCTTCGGACACAACAATGGGTGGATCTGAAAAAAGGAAAAGTGCTAGAAAGAAGACTGGAAAGTCCAACCAAAGCGTAAATGCTAACACTGCTAGCAAAACTAGCAGCAGCACGCAGTGGCCGAAACTTTTATGAAGATCCCTTCAGTGATCTGATTACTGACAACTTGCATGATTATCTTTGACAAAACACTGATCTGGATGAATTTATACTGGTGGAGGAAGAATTTCCATCTCTCCCTGAAACTCCATGCAAGTCTCCATCCCCAAACAACATAGCACTGTAGACAGACACACAACGGTCATCCCCGCACAGATCTCAGAACTTTTCTGTGATAAAAAATTATAAAAATTTAATTTGAAATTGGATTTTTTTTGTTGTTTAAAGTATTGTAGTGAACTGGCAAAAATTAGGAAAATTGGTGAGGATAAAATTTTAGGTAAAATTTCCATCTTGTAAAAAAGTAGAAGAAATTTCTGAAATGGACAAAACAGAACTGACTGAGCAGAAACTTAAATTAAAGGAAATTTACAAAAGAATGGCTGAAGATCTTTATAAGATCTCAAACAAAATGGCTTGAAGAGGGCGAGAAGAGCTCTGCCTATTTTTTAGACTTAAGAGGCATGCAAGCCAAAAATAATTATATTGAGCAATTGAATATTAATGGTGATATTGCTGAGGACCCCAAAATCATTGCACATTTTTGTTGAGTTTTATAGTTATCTTTACACCTCAAACAATCTACTACTGAGTTTTCCGAGTCCTTGTCCAACATAAAGCAGTTTAGAGGATTCTATATGCGAAGCCCCTCTCAGATTAGAAGAAATTATTGATGCCATAAATTATTTGAAAAATAAGTCTCCAGGAATGGATGGTATAACTGCTGAATTTTATAAAGCATTTAGAAAGACCGTTGCTCCTTTTTTGTTCAAAGTTTTTATGGAGAGCCTTGAAAGAGCTTTGCTTCCTCCAACCCTGATGTGTCAAGGACTTATCACCCTCAAAACCAAATAAAGACCCCATTTTAATTGATAGTTGGCAGCCAAATATGTTGCTAAATAATGATTATAAAATAATTGCTTTGGTTTTATCGAAAAGACTGAAATGTTTTAAACAATCTGATTTGTTTAAAAAAGAAAAAGGCGCATCTTCAATAATATACGTTTGGTTTTGGATATTTTACATAGATCTCTAATGATTGTTTTGGACTATTATAAAGATTTCGAGTCTTTAGGAAAGCCCTTTAAAGGGAATTAAAAGGAATCAATACCAAAGTGATAAGTCAGTTAGCCGATGACACTGCCTTGTTTCTGAAGGATGTCTCTCGAGTAGATATTGCATTAGAAACTCTTAAGCCCTTTTCCAAAGCCTCAGGTCTTTATCTTAATATCAATTAAGTTGTTTTCTTGCTTTCTTGCTTTCTTTCTTTTCTTTTCCTTTTCTTTCCTTTTCTCTTTTTTTTGTAATTTTGTATGTTCTTCTTATGTAATATGGAAGTTACTCATGCTATTTGCTGATAATAAAGCATTAAAAAAAACTAGCATTTGCTTGGTGGATGTAATTTAGGTTGTTGTGAAAATGACCATTAAACGATGAAACCACAAAGGAATGTAACACAGGTAACGCGACTGTTTAACAGTTATACAAATATTTTTAAAGAATAATATCACTTTATTAGTTTTCTTTTCTTGCTGGTCAAAAGGAGATTTGTGTTTTATCCAAGCTCTTCTCACTCGCAACTTCAAGGCATCTGATATTGTCACATGTCCAATAAGAAAAATGTGCATCCTTATACAAATGCCCAAAGTGCATATATACAAATATGCCTTATACAAATGCCCCATACTGTGACATATTACTTTCAAAGAGAAACCTTTGCCATCAATAGACTGACGCAAAGGACATGGAAATTTGTGCCAGAAACCAAGGGAAGATCATTTTATCATATGACATATTTTGGCGTAAGATTTTCAGTTTGACTGTGTAAGCTTAAACTAAAATTCCCACTCATGCGTATGCGTTCAAAAAAATGCTGCCTGAAGAAGTAATGTGTGACATGCCAAAGTTCAGATTTATCTTTTGAATGGCTGAATTCAGAATAGCATACTAGCATTATATGCTTAAGGCATTGCAGAAATAGTAATAGTAAAACATTTTTACACTTGAACAAATTTCAACTGGTCGATAAGAGAGTCCCATGCTTTAAGCCTCTGGGGTCCTTCGGGTCCAAATGGACCCGAAGCGTTTAAATAAAAAAATGTAAAAAATCATAGCTTCATCGGAATGATCCGAAATTTGGTGACTTTGTTGGTACTTGGTATATGAACACCCAAAAAAATTGGGGACAGGATTTGAATAGTCTAAGTGGTTGTAAAAAAAATAGTCACACTCAGGACCTTCGGGTCCAAATGGACCCGCCATAGGAAATGAATGGGAAATTGGCAAAAATGTGACAATACAGAGTTTTTTTGTGCGTACAATCTACAAATCAGCCACGATCCAGAAAAAAAAGCACACAACAGTGAAGGGGTGAATCTATAAAACATAAAGAGTGCAAAACAGACACATCCACACACACACACACACACACACACACACACACACACACACACACAAACACACTTTTATACACATACACACTAATAAATTCAGATTACAAAAATCTGTTTTGAATTTTTAAAAATCACAGCTTCATCGGAATGTTACGAAACTAGGTGACTTTTATGGTATTAGGTATGTGAACACACAAAAAATATTGAGGTCATGATCCAAGCATGCTAAGTGGTCATCACACTTCTGCTCTTTGGTCAAAAATGACTCCCATAGGAAATGAATGGGAAATTGTTAAAAATATGAAAACACAGAGTTTTTTTGTGCATACAATCTACAAATCAGCCAGGATGCAGAAAAAAGGACTCAACAGTGAAGGGGTGAATCTCTAAAACATCAAGAGTGCAAAACAGACTAAATCTGTTCAGGCAAAAATCACTAGAATTTGCAAGCCTTTCTACAGAGAGCTGTAAATCCACTAGTGGTAAAAATGTGCTATTGCGTGATAAAAATGCTCAGTGTGTCCACCAGTTGGCGCCCATCTCATTTCAAAAATTGCTTTCATGAGGCCTAGGCTTGACTCTAAAATGAAATACAGATTTAATAAAAATAAAATAAAAATTATATATATATATAAAAAATTTCTATTATATTCAATGGGAAAAAATGGGTCATAATTATTGCATAAATATTAATTATAAATCATAAAATTATCTCAAAACACCAAAAAAGAAAAGAAAAAATATTATAAAAAACAAGTAAAAAAAAAAAAATTTAGATTTTTTTATATATATTAATCCCGCCCTCCGGGTCCATTTGGACCCGAAGGTCCCAAGTGTGACTGTTAAACGAAGGACCCCAGAGGGTTAAAGCAGTTGTTATTATTCCAGCGCCAGAAAAGCAGAATATCAGGTTCTCACTGATGGTTGTCGCCACATACAGTCAATCCAAAAAATACTGGGTGCAGGGGCCTAATTTATAAAACTTTGCGTAGGATTTGCGTCAGAAGTGGCGTACGGATTTATAAAACCGCGCACGCACATCCTACGCAGTTTCCCCTTAATAAATCACAATCAATTCTAAATGTAGCGCAGCTTTTGCGGCTTCATGTCACGCCCATAGTTGCCCATAAATAGTCCGTGAAACGCCCACAAGTTAATATTCATCGATTGCGAAATCATGTTAAAACTGCTACTGTAACTTCACTCAACTAAGAGCGCAAGATCAGCCATTGTGCGTCATTACGCATTGTGATGGCATCATGGCATTTTATTACCATCCATTTGATTGCATCTGACAAGCTGCAGATGTGTTGTGAGGATGAATTGCATAACATGCCAATATTATTGCAGAACATAGCCTATTTCACTTTTCTTTTTGCAAATATGTGTTAATTTGCATTTCTGTTGTAATCTTCGTTTGATTTTGTTTGTTTAGATCGATCAAACGGGTGTTCGTGTACTGTAGGCTGTTAATTGTAAATCTTGCTTTGTGAAGTCTTCATGTTATTTATGAGAGGCAGTATTGCCATTTCTTTTACACAATGGTCTACAGTTCCACACACTTTCACGTGTTTCTTCCATCTGCCGACGGTGTCGCCATTTCTCATTTCACCCGTTTTTGTGCGTACGCCTGGGTCAGAGTTTGCGTGAAGGAACGCACATTTTCCCGTCAAGTTTGCTTTTCATAAATACCTATTATTGCGTAGAGAGCGGCGTACGCCTTCTTTTGTGCGTACGCAACGTTTATAAATGAGGCCCCTGGACACTATAGTTAATTTATGTATATGTGAGGATAGCAAAATAAAGTAATGTAATAAACCTCTTAACTGGGGTTTCTGAGTGGTTAACCTCAGACCAGCACAGCACAATATAATTCGCGATCACACAGCAATCAGGTTTTTAAGTGGAAAATCAGCACGTCCCTAGTCCAGCATACACGAATTATAATGGCCGTAAACCTCAAATTGTTAAAATACAACATACACTCACTCATACACACTCACTCGTACATGCTCACAATAGTAATTAAAATATAGAACACTTCCCCGTTTCCATGACACAAGACCCCGACCCGGGGTCTAGGGAAAGGAATCAGCCGTGCCAGGCAGTCCACAACAGCACGCGCTCTCCTGAGCGTTGTTCCCGTCCCCACAGTCACGGCAATTAATCACTGGTTCTGGCCGGAATTAGTCCTCTTTGGCCGTCACAGCTCTCTTTAGAACTTATAAAGTGTCTTTGGGCTTTACGAGGTCTCTTTGGGCAGCACGGCTCTTAACCGTTCCTGGAACATGTGGCCAGCGTTCCTACACCCCAGCCCCACTATTATCTAACTACACAGGTCGGTCTAGCTAGCTATCTTCGTTGCCGGACAAACCCTAACGGTCTCGAGCAACACAAAACGTCCCCATTTCTTTCCCGAGCGCGACAAGCCAGTCTCGTGCTGCCTCTCTCTCCGCTTTTCTCACTCTCCTTAAATCTCCTCACTCCAGGTGAGATCAATTATCTCTTCCTTCAGGCCATCAATGAAATGTGCTACAGAAAGTTTCAGATGGGCCGAACCAAACCAAAAAGACAAATCCCCAGCGTTCATCACACTATCCCCTCCCCTCGGGTAGGCAGGACTCGTCCTCGAGTCACATCAAATTATAATCCTTTGACCAAGCTGGTGGTCTCCGAGAACGCACTGGCTGAATCCTTTGTAGACATAGCTCTGGAAGGGAACCTCCACCTTCTCTCCTCTGGCAACCACTCTCCTGCTGCATCTCACCTAGACCAGTGTCCACGGGAGCAGGATGTAAATTTCCACTGTAAAGACCATCTTCCACTGAAGACTTTAATAGGGGATTTCCTTCAATGCTAGATACCGCGGTCTTCTCCCTTGTCTGGACAGCCTCTGGAGCAGCAGGTTGATGATACCCCCATACAAAATCATGTTCTCCTGCATGGCTTTCGACCTCCGGGTGTCGTTCCACAGTCCGGTCCACAGGAGTACTTTGGTTATCCTGCCCCATAGATTCTGAAACAGAACAGGCAACATAAGGTTTCAGCCGGTTGAAATGCACAACACTCTCAGAACCCCCCTCTGATAGCTGTACTCTATAAAGCACATCAGACACCCTTTCCAAGATTTTAAATGGCCCCTTAAATCGTCTCTGCAACTTGGGGCACACACCCCGTTTACAAGCTTTGTTTTGAATCCAAACTAATTCACCAACTACATAGTAGTGGAAATTTGCTCGAAAATCAGCACATGTCTTCTGTCGCTGAGAAGCTTGACTCTGATGCCTTTTCACTGCTGCTACTACGGTAGATAAACTTTCTGCTATTCCAGTCACATACTAATTTACTGACTGAAATTTCTGCATATTATCCACTCCCAACATAATATCCACTGGAAGGACCATCTCCTGACCGAATAACACCTTATACGGTGTAAACCCAGTGCTTGCCTGCACACTACTACGATAAGCCATCATCACATATGGCAGCAATCTATCCCAGTTCATCTGGTTTTCATCCACGAACAATGACAGCATTGATAATAAAGTGTGATTGAACCTTTCTATTAGCCCGTCAGACTGAGGGCGATACGGATACGTACAAGACTTGTTTATTTGCAGCAATCTACATAACTCCTTAAACAGGCCAGACTCAAAGTTTCTCCCTTGGTCAGAATGTAAACTCCGAGGCACTCCATACCGACACACCCACTCCTCTACCAACACTCTAGCAATGGACTGGGCCTCTTGATTATGAAGGGGGAATGCTTCGGTCCATTTAGAAAAATAGTCACCAATGATTAAAATGTACTTATTCTTATTTAAAGTCTCTGGTAATGGACCCAGTATATCTACAGCCACACGTTCATATGGGCGGGATACCACAGACATCTGAAGCGGGGCACAAGGGGCCTTTCCATGAGCCTTTCTAGATGCACAATCATAACACTCTCTACACCATTTTTTAACATCCCCAAACCAACCAGGCCAATAAAAACGATCCTTCACCTTAGCTTGTAACTTGTGTATCCCCAAATGCCCCCCAGTGGATGTATTATGCAGCATGGACAAGACTCCTGGAACCAGACTTCTTGGTAAAACCACCTGCACTGCAGAAGCAGCGTCAGAATTTACTGGAGGTATTCTCACCAACCGCTGATTCTGGATCTGCAATTGGTCCCACACTGGCAAATATTTAACAAGGGCAGGGTTTAGCTCCGCTTCCCTATAATCATTTCCTGACCTATTTTTCAACAAAATAAGCAGATGAATATTTGGATCTTCTTGCTGAGCCTTAACCAAATCATCTTCTATTTCTTGCCTCTCTTGTATGATACCTCCCATTCCATCAGCCTCACTCACTACTCGAACTTGTACCTCAGACTGACAATTTCCATCCCCCTCCCTGTTGCCTCCACTCCCAGATCCAGGAAGCCTTGAGAGAGCATCCACATTTGCATGCTGCTTCCCTGGTCTATGAATGATCTTATATTGGAAGTTAGCCAGTTGCTCTAACCAGCGGGCCAACTGTCCCTCCAACCCACTGAAGTTATGCAACCACCGCAATGAACTATGATCAGTTCTCAACAAAAACTCCCTCCCAAGCAAGTAATGTTTAAAATGCTTTGTAAACATCACCACACTAAGTAGCTCCTTCTTTGTTGTGGCATACTTCCGTTCTGGTTTAGTCAAGGCCCTACTAGCATATGCCACCACCCGCTCCAAACCCCCATCCTCTTGGGACAATACAGCCCCGATTCCCACATCACACAGCCAAAACGGGCGCACTAATAAGACTTACTTTTAATCGCTGAAAGGACTCTTGACACTCCTCCCCCCAAACAAATCTTTTTCCCTTTTCGGTGAGCTGATGTAAAGGGCGAGCAATCTCAGCAAAACCTTTAATAAATCTTCTATAATAGGAGGCTAATCCTACAAAACTTCTCACCTCCGTCTGGGTTTTTGGCGTAGGCCAAGCCCGTACTGCTTCTACCTTTGATGGATCAGCCATTACTCCCTCAGAAGATATAACATGACCCAAGTATTGCACTTGGGAAGAAAAAAGGTTACACTTGGAAGGTTTAACCTTAAGATTAGCCTGACGAAGTTTCAAAAGAACCTCATTTAATCTCTGAAGATGCTCCTGAAAAGTTCGCCCAAACACAATAATGTCATCTAGGTACACTAAACAAGTGGTCCACTGCAGGTCAGTCAAAACAACATCCATTAGGCGTTGAAAGGTACTCGGAGAGTTACATAACCCAAAACTTAAAACGTTAAATTCAAATAAACCCTGACGAGAAATAAATGCAGTCTTAGGTCTGTCCTGAGGGTCAACCTCCACCTGCCAGTAGCCACTCGCCAAGTCTAAAGTAGAAAACCAACAGGCATTTGTTAAACTATCGAGAGCATCGTCAATTCTAGGTAGAGGATATGCATCCTTCCTTGTTACATCATTTAGTTTACGATAGTCTACGCAAAAACGAAGACTGCCATCTTTTTTTTTTACCAAAACAACAGGTGCTGCCCACGGACTACATGATGGACGAATAATGTCATTATCTTGCATCTGTTTAATCTGCTCAACAACCTCCTGCTGGAGGTGCAAAGGTACTCGCCCAGGAGGTAGTTTAACAGGCTGTGCAGAGCCAGTATCTATTTTATCAGTATCTATCAAGATGAGTTCTCCCCAAATCATTATCCCCCTTACTGAATACAGACGCATTACGATGTAGTAACTCCTCAATTTCCCGAATCTGACTAGAATTAAACCCCCGATCCTTCAACCCATAATTGTGACACTAAATAGTCCACACTCAAAGGAGGGGAGGAATTTGGCTCAGTATCTTTGGTAGCAAATGCACTATCCCCTACCTCTATATCAGAAAATAAAAGTACCAATCTTCATATTCTGCTTTAAAACACAATTATCTTCTGACACATTAATAACTCTCACTGGCACAACCCCTTCATCAACCTTACAAACCACTCGAGCTACCATAACGTCACATGTTGGAAGCATCATGGAGAAAGGCTCCAACATACCCTCATAATGTTGTGGAAGGAGTCCTTCTACTTTACCAGGAAAAATAACCTCAGTATGAGGAGGGATCATAATATCTGCCTGCACCCTAACTACCTTAGGATGTCCACTACAATCTAAACAAGGGGAGCTTCTTACCCATTAACCGACAACATTTTTCACCCAGATCAATAACTGCCCCAAATTTAACGAGAAAGTCTGTACCCAACAGTAATTCTTGGGGAGTAACATCAGCCACCAAAAACTCAGCGATAACAGCCAAGGAATCAAACTGACATACAGTCTGCCAACGACCCAAAATTGTCATTTCCCCACCATTCGCCACGGCTACTCTACCCTGATATCCATCTAAACAGGACCCCCCATTGGTTACATTTAGCCAAAACTGCTTGGGTACAATAGAAACCTGTGCTCCCGTATCAATCAATAAACGCGTTTCACACCCACCTATTTTACCAGTCAGAAAAACTCCAGCACCGGTTGCAGAAATTGAGGCCAATTTATCAGGCACAACTGTGGGGGCAGGCATTTGGCCTATTGTGCCCACCCCCTCTAGTTTCCCTGCAAATAAGGGCAATTTCTACGTAGGTGTCTAGTACAACCACATTCCCGACATGCCTCGGCCCGAAAACGGTCCTGTGGCTCGGCTGAATTTTTCAGAGGAGTGGTACGTGCAGACTTGACCTGTATTTCCTTTACAGTAACTTGTAAAGCCTTAACCTCCTGACGCAACTCCTCCACAATGCCCAATAAAACTTCAACCTTATTATCAGATGAATTCTGAACACTCAGACCATGAACTTTAGAATCTGAACATTGTGTATGTTCTAAATTACGAATAAGCTATAATTCAGACGCTAAATTAACCACCAGTGTAATAAACCTCTTAGCTGGGGTTTCTTTTAAGAGGTTTAATAAGATTTTAATGGAGGACAGAGGGTACACCACACCGCAAGGTTTAATGAAAATTATTACTTTATTGACAATGTTCAGTTTAGAAAAGTAGTCATTATGTGAAACAGCATTTAGTTCATCAAACATCAACTACGCTCACTAGGACAAACGGCGATACACAAGTGAAACTCCAAACACGTCACTCCACTGCACTCTAGTGGTTAACCTCAGACCAGCACAGCACAATATAATTCGTGATCACACAGCAATCAGGTTTTTAAGTGGAAAATCAGCACGTCCCTAGTCCAGCATACACAAATTATAATGGCCATAAACCTCAAATTGTTAAAATACAACATACACTCACTCATACATGCTCACAATAGTAATTAAAATATAGAACACTTCCCCGTTTCCATGACACAAGACCCCGACCCGGGGTCTAGGGAAAGTTATCAGCCGTGCCAGGCAGTCCACAACAGCACGCGCTCTCCTGAGCGTTGTTCCCCACGCTCTCGTGAGCGTTGTTTCCGTCCCCACAGTCACGGCAATTAATCACTGGTTCGGGCCGGAATTAGTCCTCTTTGGCCGTCACAGCTCTCTTTAGAACTTATAAAGTGTCTTTGGGCTTTAGGAGGTCTCTTTGGGCAGCACGGCTCTTAACCGTTCCTGGAACATGTGGCCAGCGCTCCTACACCCCAGCCCCACTATTATCTAACTACACTGGTCGGTCTAGCTAGCTATCTTCGTTGCCGGACAAACCCTAACGGTCTCGAGCAACACAAAACGTCCCCATTTCTTTCCCGAGCGCGACAACCCAGTCTCGTGCTGCCTCTCTCTCCGCTTTTCTCACTCTCCTTAAATCTCCTCACTCCAGGTGAGATCAATTATCTCTTCCTTCAGGCCATCAATGAAATGTGCTACAGAAAGTTTCAGATGGGCCGAACCAAACCAAAAAGACAAATCCCCAGCGTTCATCACAGTAAACTGACATATTATACCCCAAAATTCTCATATAGCCTGGGAAAACCCAGAAAAACTTCTGGCAAATTTAGATTTGCTCTGCAAGTAGTCTGGCAAAGAGCCTGTCGGTACACGATCCGTTCCACCTGCACGATCCGTTTCACGCATGCAGATCGTCTTCTTCTTCTTCTTCTTCTTTTTAGGTTTTATGGCAGTTGGCATCCAAATTGTTGCATTACCGCCACCTACTGAATTAAATAGTTTTCCCAGTGCAGTATATTTGCAGTGACCACCCCAAAGTTCACTGCCCGTTCTGTATGTCATACTCAATTGTCTGAGATAGTATAAATTCTTTCCTCAGCGTATTATCTAGTTCTTCTCCTGATATGTCCACAATGTCCAAAAATCTTCTCGCCGCATCCAACACCATCTTGATCCTCTCGGATTTCCCTTTAATTTCCACAGCACAATTGACCACCATAGCAATGAATACTAGAAATCGCTTCTTGTCCATGCCAATAACGTTATTCTGATCATCTCCCTTCTTTCCCGTCTCCTGTTCTGTTTGCACTACTGCTCGTTCCATTCTCTTAGTAGCTTCTGCATATGTTAGCCCTTCTTCTGCTCTGATTTTACTCACTTTTACCTGTTTGATTTTTTCAGGACATTGCATTGACCCCGCATGGTGATTTCCCAAACAGTGAATGCATTTTACTTGTTTCTCTTCACACTCCCCTCTTACACAAGTATTTTTTTCCACATCTCCCACATCTCCTGACTCCTCTACACACTGCAGCCACATGTCCATACTCCTGACAGCAAAAACACCTTAACGGAGCTCTTTCATAAGACCTCACCCTGTAGCATATATAGTCTAAATATATCCTCTCTGGCAAATCTCCCACAAAAGTCAGACACACAGAAGTACTTTCTTCCCTTTCTCCTTGACGGAATCTTGTCAGTCTTCTGGCCTCACAAACTCCTTCAACGGCCCGAAACTCCTCGTCTTCCACTGACAGCGGTACGCCACTTACTACTCCTTTCTTTTTGTATTCTGTCCCGAGTGGGAAGCATTTCACAGCTCTGTACTCTGTATACAACTTAATCTTTAGAGCTTGTTCTCTCTGATGTCTTGACACGCAGTCAATAATAACCATCCCACTCCTTGTTATTTTAATGGACCGAACATCTCCTAGTTTCTTTCCAACGAACGAAACGCTTCACTCTCGCGCACGGGCATTCTCAATCGCTTCAAGTGCTTTACTCGCTTCACTCTCTTGCTCCATCTCAATCTCGATCTCCCCCTGTGTCATCTTTTTAAGCTTCCTATTTTTGGTAATTTATTAATTCATTTATCAAATTCCTCTTTTCGTTTGCGCTTTTGAAAGCCACTTTTGTGTTTAAAATTTGACGACTCCATAATATGTCTTAAGTTCAACGTTTTTTACTGTTTTGCATGCAATGCGCATGTTCACCCGGGGATTCCCCAGTCCCAATTCGAAACAAATTACACCAAATTCATCATTGTTCGTTTCAAACATTTATTTAATGATCAGTCGAATATGTTGTTGTCATTATTTATTCAAATCAATTCGCAATTTTTTTTTAAATGCGATCAGACTAAAAGTAGTAAAATGCGATAGGGGGACCCGGCTGTCAATCAATAGGCTTGTTCGACTTGAACCGGCGCTGCACAGACCGATCGGTTTATGACGTCATCAAAGTACCGCGAGAGCAATTCAAAAGCATATAGGAGCCGTCTACTTTCTATTCGCTCTCGCGGTACTTTAATGTCATTCACCGATCGGTCTGTGCAGCGCCGGTTCAAGTCGAACAAGCCTAAAATCTTCCAGTAACGCGGGCGGGCCCCTGATTGGTCCGGGCCCGTAAGCAACCGCTTACCCTGCTTACCGATAGTTACGCCTGTGATTCGCCAGCACCACAACATCTTGATTTACAGAATCATTCAGCCGACAAATGAACCTGAACATCGCTTTTCGCAGGACAGACTGCAGTGTGTCCACTCTGGTGCTCACAAACAACTCACTCGCACAAGTTGATCTGGGCTTTTTTAGTAACATCCTCAGAGCGTCATTGAATGCTACTTGCAATTTCTGAAGACTAGCTTTTTTATAGTTTGATGTGCAGTGTACAAAGGCGAACAGTATGCTTTAAATAGGGTCAACTTGACTCTATTAGTGCAGCAACCAAATTTGCGTACCAGAACATTTGCCCGCACATACAGCATACGGCACTGACGATTAATGTCATCGTCATCCGTAAGCTGATCTGTAATCAGATGACCAAGATATTTCACTTTACTGCAGATATTAAGAACATTACCTGCGAGCCTAAAAACAGGAAAAGGTTAAATGTCTGTCTTCTGCGGTTCTGCAAATCATGATAACACTTTTGGAGTCATTGTACTTTACATCATGTTCTTCCCCAAACGCAGAACATGGAAGATGCTGCAGTCCAGCTGAGCTCGGGCTAAAAATCACACAATCATCTGCATACATAAGATGGTTCATCACTGTACTGCCGACCATACAGCCAGTTTTACCTCGGTTTAGATTATATGATAAATCATTCATGTAAAAATTGAATAAAATGGGGGATAAGATGCTCCCTTGTCTTACTCCATTACTGATATGAAAAGGAGCCGAAATACAGCTGTCCCATTTCACTTGCATGGTCTGTTGGGCATACCAATATGATAGGATTCTGACAATGTATTTAGGGAATCCTGCTGCATCCAATTTTTTAAATAATTTCCAATGATTCACCCGGTCGAATGCCTTAGATGCATCTAAAAAACATATAAAAACAGTTGAGTTTTTTCTCTTATAGTTGCTTAGTAGTTCCTTCAGGACATATATGCACATATCCGTACCATGCTTTGGTTTAAAACCAAATTGATTATCTGCAGAGATAATTAATTCATTGATCCTCTCAAGGAGAATTAATTCCACAACTTTTGATAATATGTTAGCTAGGGCGATGGGTCTATAGTTGTCTGAGGAACCCACTTTTCCTGCTTTATCCTTAATCACAGGAGTCAGCATCACAGACATCATTGAGTCTGGAAGAAAGCCATGGATCATGAAGGCAGTAAAGCCTAGTGCAAGAAGTGTATACAGCCTTATGCTTGCATTTTTTAGATGTTCAGCCGAGATAGAATCCAGGCCAGTTGATTTATTAGCTGCTAAGTTCCTAATAGCTTTAGAGACCTCATGACATTTGATTGCATCTACATTGTCAACATTATCTACTTTAAAACATTTATTCTGTACACAATTAAACAATTTTCTATAATGCATTCGCCAGAGCTCAGCAATAGCATTTGCACCAGGGACTCCATCAACTGAACATGGTAGTGAGGGTTTGCAGTTATTTGTACGTTTCACCTCTTTCCAGAAATCATTATTTGTGTTATCTAAAAGTTTCTTGGCCATAGCTTCTGCCCTCAGATGCTGCTCATTTTTACTAATGAAACGTATTGCATATTTACATTTTGCATTTGTGCTCTTATATTCAAAAATAGGTCCCTGCCTTGGTTTACCAGCCATTGCCCAGGATCTAGTAGCTTCACGAGCCTCAGCATAGAATTCAGCCACATATGCATTCCAGCCAGGCCGAGTTTTTCCTCCCTTTTTATGCTTAAGAAGAGACTTACTAGCTTCAAGTAAAGCAGAGACCATTGCAGTATACATAGCAGAGATATCTATGATATGTTCTCTGTTTGTGCAATTACCATTTTTGCACATAAGTGCCTCTCTAGGGAGATATATATTATTCAATAATTGTTCAGTATGTTCATAGTACAAAGACATTTCTTCACATGTAAGAGAGGACCAGTCCAAAAAAACATGATTTGAGTTATTTTCACACTTTATAGTTGACGGTATGTACTCAGACCTGATCACCATTTTTACAGGAATGTGATCAGAAGTGGACACATCGTATAAAATTTCCATATGTGCCAAAGATGCGTGAGCATCGGCTGTAGTGAGGCAACGGTCCAGCCAGGACGTGGTGTGCCAGGCCTCGCTTATATGTGTGTAGCTATCAACAGGCAGGAGCTCTCTGCTGGACAGTATTAAATTATTATCGGCACCTAAGTTATTTAAATGTTTAGCAAACACTGACCTGTTGTCTGAAATGTCTGCATTCATATCCCCAACGATAAAGATATTTGAGAAACACTCATTTTGTAAATAGGAACTAATAAAAGCAACGTTATTTACATAATCTTCTTCATTTTGCTGGCATTCATATGGAGTGTAAATATTTAAAATAATAAATTCCTTATCACACTGTGTCAGACGTATAGCAATACACCAGTCCACACCAAGCCTAACTACATTAATCGCTGAGTCCAGCTTTTTATTCCACAGAATTGCCACACCTCCTGGAATTCTGCCTCTTTGTATTCCCAGACTGAGGTCAGTGGTAGACTCGCCAGCACCATGAAAGCTGTCACTGATTGAGTTCAAACCCGTTAACTCCTGCATTGCAAGAAATGTTTCCTGTAGGCACAGAATATCACTGTGCTCCAGCAACTGATCAACAATAAAACGGCGAGCTTTCCTCAGCACTTTGACCCAAGCGCAGGCCACGGCAGTTATATGATAGGACGCGTATATCCATAGCGACATCATACTTTGGCACTCATGCAATTATCAGGCATACTCGTATTGGCAGAAGGTAGATGGAGGAAACTGATCATGTATGTTCATGTAACAACTCACAACTACTTTATTATTTTGGATTGGCAACCACGTAAACACATCGTAATGCATAGCGTAAGCTACATTTGAAAGCATCAAAATAGACCCCATAGACTGTGAAATGTTAAACACAATACAACTAACGTTACACAATTAAATGTTAAACGTTAAATGCATTATTATATTCAAATTGAAAACACATGAGGACAGTCTCCATGAAAGACCTACTGGCAGATGAACGTCACGTGCAACTACATTTCTCTCCGAAACGGTAGGAAATTAAATTAGATTTAATAGAGGATTTTAACTGTGACAAGATGATTGACAGGGCAGTTTAAGTGACAGGATGTAGTTCGAATGAGACATAAGAAAACTACAAATTTGAATTGCTTTACGTCAAGCGTTACAATAGTCATTATTTAGTTTTCCTTCGTTTCTGATGTCGCAATGCATCATACTTTCATGAAATCATGCAACACAGTGGACATCGTTCATTCCAAAGCCGGTGCTAGATAAACAGCGTGCGACAGTAGGCTGCGGGCGACGAAATTATTTACGACAGCGGTAATGGACAATTCCGCTTCCAACCTGTAGGGCGACCGAAGAGGAAAAGTTCCTTTGTGTTGCTTTAATAACCTTTATACTCTAGCTCTTGCGTCTTCAGTCGACAACTGGCCGAGTTTCTTACTCTAACTTGCTTCCCTAAACTAGCTCACTTCCTAAACTAGCATTCTGCGCACTGTGCGCAGGAATAAATCGACAAACAGACCTGCAAATGTCCTTTAAATGCTTTAATCACGGCCAGGAGATCTTCCCGAGCAGTTCTCAGGGAATCTCTCCCAAGAAGCAAGGCCGGAGGATCTCAGACAAATTCCATTGAGACTCCCACAGTGCACAAGAATACAACAGTTTTTAAAGTATAGAGGTATGGCATAAATGTCAGGCTGCATTACATACTTTCCCCACTATTTGATTGGTTCTTCATATGCAAACCTCTCTGTTACTAGGTAAAGCAAACTTTGTTTTAATGATGACTTCATTTGCTAATCACAAGATTCTAACAGACTGTCTAGTTTCATTTCCCAAACTATGTTATTTATACACACGCACACGTTTTGGACAGTACATCCTGTTCAAATGTTAGATTAAGGTTAGATGTTAGAAACATGGTTAGGGCAAGTAACCATATTTAGTCACTTCCGCACTCATTCAAAATGCCCTCCCCCTGCCTCCATTTGGAGTGCTAGAGTCATGTGGTTTGCTCTCAGCCAATCAGGGGAGATCAAGCTATCTGACAGATATTGACATCAAGGCATCTGACCAGCAGTGGCCTGGAGCACCTCAAACACAGCCAAAAATATTGCTTTTTTGAACCTGGCTTCTCCCACAGCTATAGTAATAACATCATAACTAAACATGGTAAGTTGATTTAACTCACAAATTATTTGGTTGAATAGTTGTGTTAAAGATTAAGATTGTTGTTATTTGCATAGCATTTGTAAAAATTTGCTTAATGATTGGCTGAAAACTAAATGCAGCATATTTGATCATATGCCCCGTTTACCTAAGACTAGCAAGTGTCCATTTTTAGACATATGCCTTATGAATGTATGTTCTTTTTAAATTATAGTTAAATGGCATACACAGGTGCTTATTGTTCGTGTGAGGCCTAGTACTGTGTGAATTGATTTTAATTACTGAATATTGGTTTGTGATAAAACACAATTATGAACAAATATAAGCTCATGACCATAGGTGAGAGTAGGAACGGAAAATCGACCGGAAAATCGAGAGCTTCGCCTGGCAGCTCCTTCTTCACCACGACAGACCGATACATCAACCGCATTACTGCAGAAGCTGCACCAATCCATCTTCAATCTCCCGTTCTAGCCTTCCCTCACTCGTGAACAAGACCCCAAGATACTTGAACTCCTCCACTTGAGGCAGGAACTCTCCACCAACCTGAAGCGGGCAAACCACCCTTTTCCGACTGAGAACCATGGCCTCGGATTTGGAGGTGCTGATTCCCATCCCAGCCGCTTCACACTCAGCTGCAAACCGTCCCAGTGCATGCTGAAGGTCCTGGTCTGATGGGGCCAGCACGACAACATCATCCGCAAAGAGCAGAGATGAAATCGTGTGGTCCCCAAACCTGAAACCCTCCGGCCCCTGGCTGCGCCTAGAAATTCTGTCCATAAAAATTATGAACAGAACCGGCGACAAAGGGCAGCCCTGCCGGAGTCCAACATGCACCGGGAACAAGTCTGACTTACTGCCGGCAATGCGAACCAAGCTCCTGCTCCTACAGGGACCGGATAGCCCTTAGGAAAGGGCCCCGGACCCCGTACTCCCAGAGCACCCTCCACAAGATGCCAGTATCAGTACCTCAAGACAGAGATGTCTCTAAATAAATGTTCCTTGCAGTTTGTGCCTATAATAAATAAATGTTCCTTGTAGTTTGTGTGTGTTTGTGTCATTTTTTTTTTTTTATTCACTCTTGGTAATTTATTTTACTCTAGACAGGCAAGTGCTCATATATGGTAACTTCATTGACCTTGATTTGCAATGCAAAGATGAAAAAAATTGAGAACATTTTTTTTGTTTAAATGTCCTTTAACATCCCCCATTAGCTTTCTGAGGTTAAAATTTTGAATTTCCAAATATTTCAATGAGTGCCCTATAATATAGTTTAAAATGTCTACTACTATCACTATTTAATACCATATTAAAATCCCCTCCCAAAATAATACCAGCATTGGGGTATTTATTTATCCAGTACTGTATGTGAGCCATTCCCCCGAATGGGTGACATTTATATCCCCAGAACATCAAACGAATAAAATTGCATGAAAATTAACTCTAAAATACATTTTATTATTAAGCAAAATGTCCTGCATATTAAGCTAACTACAAATTATAAAATTTATAATTAAAAATATTAATAAAAACTACATAGAACACAAAAAATAGCATTTTCTGCATGTCCCCACTCTCTGTCTCTAAACTTTGCCATGAAATATAATGATTAAAATCCTTCAGAAATCTTAAGTTTTGGGGATTGTTGTGTGACTTTATATCCAATCTATTTAAAATGTTTGTTTGTTTTTATGAGAAAAAAATATTTTATCTAATATTTTAGATAAAATACACATTTTAGTCATGTGTCCGGGTTTTCACTCAGTCCTGTTACCCTAACACATTCCCCCCTCTGAAAAACTTGGAATATTCCACAAGACACAGTTTCAATGGGAAGTTGCATCATCTTGATCTTCTAAAGGCAATGGGAAGACCATAAGTAAGTCCTCTCATTTTAATTTCTGTATATTTGATGAAATTGTAACTATGACTGAGAAGGTCAATCTCAACATACCTAAATCATTTCTTAGAATGTATTTGTTTATTTTAAAGATATTAACTTTTGTTAAGTTACTAGAATTTGCTTAGTGTCCTCATGCTATCAGCATGTATGCTATGTGGCCATATGTCATGTATTTGATAACTTTTTGCTTAAAAACTCAATCCTGTTACTTTCAGTCCTGTTACTTATATGATAAATAACAGGAGTGAGTTAAAGTAACAGGAGTGAATAGAGTCCTCTGTTTTGTTGATTTAATACTGTAAATATTAGTTGATATAATACTATTCACCTGAATTATGAGTTTTTTAAGGTTGCAATTACTTATATTGTAGACATTAGCATTAGTTTTACAATGTGAACACTGTACTTCCAGGAAGCCAGTCCACCACAAAGTGACTCGAACGTTTTGTCTTTGTCTTCCTTATATTTTGTAGAAGACGGAGAAAACCCATACTATGCAGGTGCCAGAAACACCCACCTATGGCATATTGCAATGGAAGGAGCAAAACACACCCGCAACCCTCTCTTTTCTCCCTTTTTTGTCTTACCTTCCCTCTTACTCCCTCCCTCTCTCTTCTTCTCTCTCTCTCCTTCTTTCTTTTTCCACCTCCTTTGCTGTGAAGTACTACTAGCATATAGTACATCACTTCAACATAGAAATCTTATGCACACACAGTCATGTACATTCTCTCTCATGCACACACATATGGACACTCATTCCTGTTTCCTGTTCCTCATTCCTGTTATGAAATAGTTCATTCCTGTTACCAAGTGTTCATTCCTGTTACTATTTATTTATTTATTTTCTAAAAAAATAAAGTTAAACCACTGTTTTTATCAGTTTTGTTTGGTCCATCATTTATACAATTGTTTAATAAATTAAATTATAAAAAAAAATATAAACTTGAGGCTTCGGTCTTCTTTAAAATGAAAAAATGGCTTTGTGTTTTTTATTAAAATACACTTTGCCTTAATATATAGTGATTTTTTTTGTCACAAATATCAGTTATTTGAACATATAACCAACAATATCTTTAAAATAAACACTTTCTTGTGGGGAAAACAAAGGAATTAATTGACATGCTTTTAAACATGCTTTTTAAATGTCACATGAGTTTCAGTAACAGGACTGAGAAAACATGGTCCATCTTCTGCTTAGAAACCTTGTAAAAAATTAAATAGAGTTGCCTGAGATTGACCAATAGCCTACACATTTTGAATAGTTAAATATTTGAGTATTAGATTCAGTGTTAAAAAAAAAAAAAAAAAAAAAAAGTTTAATTTTGAAGAGTTACAACAAGCAAATGTCAACCATTCGGTGGAATGGCCCATATTATCGCTAATCATATCAATTAAGGTGGTATTTTCCTTAGAAGAATTATACCCATACACATTTAAAAGAACTGTGGTAGTCAGGCCAAGTAAAACCACTAACAAAAGAAACGACCCTTGGGGTCACGACAAGGTGTAGTAGCCTATTTCACCAGCAAACTTATTTTTTAAAATGGCGACACCGATCGCTCTGTACCGTGAGACATCCAGATATCTTTGCCCCACTGGGACCTCCAAAATTCAGCATCATCCTGCGTGGAATGGGTTTCTTGAAAAACAAAAATCAACCATTTTATATCAACCATTAAAAACAAAGTTAGCCTTATAACTTAATTATTATTAACTTTGATCTTAAAGTATTTGCTATCCTGTGGCTCCCTCTGGTGGACAACATTAGTATTCATCTCTGAATCGAATTGACATAAATGTCTGATACTTTTTTTTAACGATTACATTTTTTAATGATTATTTTATTAGGCTACTGATAGTATAGTCTCATCAAACTCAAATTCAATGATTCATAGGCTACCTTATTTCATGCTTTAACAGTTGAATTTTAAACTTAAGCAGTAATGATACATTATGATATAACCTGTTAAATGGTTATTTAATAATTACATTGGCCCTCATTTATCATTATTGCGTAGAAACGGGCGTATATGTTGGCGTAAGATTATGCTTACACTCCTCTCATCGCCTGATTTATGAAGCTGTGCGTACCTTTGAAATCCAGGTGTACGCAATACCTGCCCTTGATAAATGCCGCGGTTGAAAACGATCGTCATTAGAATAACACGCCCCTATATATTCAAGTCTCCGCTCCCCCCACGCCCTCATTTTACGCCATGGACACACGGAAGACGGCAAAGAAGAGAAACTTCTTTGAGAAAGAGAAAGCGAAACCAGGGAAGTGGAAAGAAACAAAATTGATTTCTAGATTTTTATTATTAATGACGCTTATTGTTATTTAGGAGAAGAATGTCGTTATTATTATTATTTGTATTATTGTTATTATTATTATTATTTAAAAGAAGAAGAGTGTCATTTTTATTATTTTGTCAGTCTGAATTATTTTTTTGGTCATTGAAAGCCTTTCATTACTAAACCCAGTCCGTGCACACCTGCCGGGCCTAACCCTGGCCTAACCATCGTTTCAATAGTACAACGGCGAGCGCGTCGAGTATAAACGCCTCGTCCGTTTGGGGAGGTGCGCGCGCAGTCTGCGGAGACTCGCGCTGCGGAGCCAGGCGAAAGTATAAACAAGGCTTGAAACGTCAGGTAAAGCGCACAGGCTCGCAACTTAAGGAATACATATGCCTACAAATCAAATGCTTTGGTAAAATCACACAAATTAAACATTGAAGTCCATGTTGCACAAAAATAAACACTTAAGTTTATAATTAGGCTATGTTGTTTTTTTTTTACAGTGGGTCATAATATATCATATCTTTTAGTTTGTCAGTGCGTTTTGTGGTGTTAGGAATTGTTTTTCTGCGCATTCCCGCACTCAAAACGTGCGTACACCACCTCCTGAGCTGGCGTAGGATTTGAGCGTGCCGTACGCCAACGTCCATATTGATAAATCTCAAAGTCACCGTGGTTTTGGGTGTACGCCAGGTGTACGCTGGAAATTTGGTGTACGCACTTTTGATAAATGAGGGCCATTAAGTCCTGCATGAACAGATTCGGTTTGTTGGCAGATTCGATGTGCGCTCACGCGCTCTGCTCACGCCGGCGACTTCGGGTGCGCGTGCGTGCGTGCATATGAGTGATTCGAATTTTAGTTGGAGTTTTATTTTAGTTATTTCGTTTTTTGGGGGGAGGGGTATTTCTGAGGAGCATTGTATTGTATTGTATTGTATTTTGTATTGTATTTGTATTGTTTTTATTGCAGTTTGAAGGAGGATGCAAGGCCCGACCCGGACACACCCCGAGCTTATTCCTGGACATTTAACACCTCTGTCTTGTGAGTTTGTTTCTGTGTCCAGAATATCCAGCACCGAAAATGAGATGCCAATGAGAAAGAGGAGGAGGATGGATAGTTTTGTGAAGCTTCGTTGGAGCGACATCATCTCAGACCAGAATACTGCACCGATAAATGAGAGAAGAGCTGAGAGTAAGTCAAATGACCATTGGAGAATATCACTGGAGTGTCATTAATTACCAGATATGACCACACCATATTATATCAAAATACAACTGAAGTTTGATCAAGCCAATAATCAGATACATTTTTTTTATTCCAAGACATGTCGTGAATATTTAAACAAGGATTGTTTAAAAAATAAAACATTTTAACAGAAGAATAGCCATAATATGAGTATCCAATGTTTAATAATTATAATTATTTTTTTCTCAAGTTTTTATTCCATCTTTTACATTTTTTATTCTTTCTTGTGTCTGTGTATCTTGTACTATTATGATGTTTTTATTTGTTTCTTATTATTTTTCTTTGGAAAGCACATTGAATTGCTTTGATGTATGAATTGTGCTATATAAATAAATTTTGATTTGATTTGATTATTTGTTTGAAACATGCTTTTGTTTGATATTCTCTGCTTTAGATCAAAATTGTCTTCAAACCCCTCCAGCTCCAGTTCACATCAAACTCAGATTATCTGCTATATACGGATACCCTAAATACCGCTTTCACAGATAAACGTTGAGAGTAGCTGCACACAAAGCAGAAATAAATAGGGAGGAATGGGACACCCTTGTCTGACTCCTCTAGATAAACTAAACCTTGGGGAAGTGCCATTCTTTAATTTAATCCAAAAGCTTCCATTATTGTAAAGGGTTTTAATTACTTTGCAAAACATATCTCCAAAACCAAATCTATGCAATGACTTAATAATAAATTGATGTTCTAAAGAATCAAACACCTTATAGAAAAAAATAAATCTAGTATTCTAATAATCTAATAAATCAAGAACCAATCTTATATTATTAACAAAATGGATTTTATTCATAAAACCAGATTGTGTCTCATCTATTACAGAAGTCACTGCCGACTTTAGTCTTTTAGCAAATATAAGCACTACAATTTTATAATCATTGTTGAGCAATGATAATAAAATTACAAATGCCAGTTGTCAATTAAAAGTAAATCTTTCTTGGGTTGCGGGATTAAAGTAATTAAACCTTCAGTGAGACTTTAAGTAAAAAAAGGTGATCATTCTTTAGAAAACTGTTAGTAGAACTCTGCGATAAGCCCGTCAGTTCCGGGTGATTTATTGTTTTTAAGTTCTATAATTGAGTTATTAACTTCTAATAAAGTATTTTCACTATAGCAGAGGTTTCAATTCGCTTCTTATTTTTATGAAGGAATATCAATTCTTAAAGTCAGTCATTTTTAGTTGATGAACGAGCAGAACATTGTAGTGGAGAGCGGGGCACAACGTAACACGAGGCTAGTTGTAACACACTGGTTTAAAATACTTCCACACATGCTAGCATGACGAAACTTGGTGTATTTACTAGTTGTAGAAATGAGTGAGGAGTCCGTGATTTTAATCCAAGCCAAACGAGTTTATTAAATAAACCTCTGAGTATAATGAACTTACACTCACAACTTGGCAGGAGATGTGCACACAGACAGGACGGCAATTAACTAATGCGCATGCGCACTTCCTCAGGTACGGTGTCTTGTAGTGTCCATACAGTACGCAAACACGATCATTCACCAGAATGATCTACACTAGTTGCCATATCAACACTTTATAGAGAAAAAATTGCGTCATAGTTATCCATAGACATTTATTAAACCATAGCAAAAGTAAATTTCTTTCTTAAGTTAATTTTTAATCTCTATTTTTAGTGTTTATTTAAAATGAGACAAATCTTATATTATTTTAATCTCCAATATGATATTTAACGGTTGATATAGTTATTTAATGCTTCGCTAACTAGCAGAAGACACTAGCAGGGTTTAAATCCCAGTTGTGCAGGTGGGGCATGTTGTCACACTGCGTTTCAATGTGCCCCTATTAGAAATATGCTATTCTATTCTATACTTTTAGAATAGAACTATTCTAACCATTAATACTTTTCTTTTGAGAAAACATGAGAAAAAGGTGAATAAAGACTGAGAGTCAATGCTCAGAAATGACTAATTATTCATTTGTTTTGAAGTATGTTGTATAGCTGTGTTTTCCTGTATTCGTAGTCAAAACTCAAAAATGAGTTTATATTTAATTAATAAAAAAATTGCATTATTTTAAATGAAAAAGTTAATAATTGTATTTTATTGAGAAAATATTTTAGTTTGTCTTGTATGTTTGTTTGATTAGATCAAATAGCATTTTAAGCTGGCATATGGTCATGTTACTATGAACCCATCACATGTTACAATGTATACACATGCATTACTATGGGGCATGTTGTCACATGTCACTTCCAGAAAAAAGTGTAGGCTATACTGTATTAAAAAAATAAAGCAACATAATTGTACTAGACATGTGTGAAATTAATGTGGGGGAAAAATAAATACTCTGAACCCTAAGTACATTTACACAAAATGAGAAAGTCAAAAAGCGTTACTTTGTGCCCTGCTCTCCCCTAGTGCACCTTCTATCCAATAAATCGCAATTTGCTTTTGTGCTTTGTTATAAAGTTTCAGATTTCAAATTGTGTCCATATTATTATCAAATTTAAACAAATACCATTTTGACGTTTTTTAATGTCGCGTGTTGTAGCTCCTCAGTTCAAGCGGTTATTGACTGAATACCTTTTTTTCCTTTTTACTAATTTCTAAATAAACTATCATGAATAAACTAATCATGTCTCATGTAATCACTCAAACTAAGAAAGCTTGAGAGCAATGTTACATTTACCTCATAAAAGTCATTCAATAAACTCATTAGACAATTACATTAGACACTATATTACATATTCATGTACATTTCTTTTTCTGTATATCTGAATAAATCTAACAATCTAAAAGTTTTTATATCAACCATTTAAAACAAAGTTAGCCTTATAACTTAATTATTATTAACTTTGATCTTAAAGGATTTGCTATTCTGTGGCTCCCTCGGGTGGACAACATTAGTAGGCTACTCAACTCTGAATCGAATTGACATAAATGTCTGATACTTTTTACATTTTTTAATGATTTTTCATTTTGTAGCTAAGCAGTAATTATACATCATAATATCACTTGTTAAATGGTTATTTAATAATTACATTAAGTCCTGCATGAACAGATTCGGTTTGTTTGCAGATTTGATGTGCGCTCACGCGCTCTGCTCACGCCGGCGACTTCGGGTGCGCGTGCGTGCGTGCATATGAGTGATTCGAATTTTATTTGTTATGGCGACGGGGACGCGTGTTATGAATTCTGACTGAAAATATCAACACTTTGATCGCTATCTGTTTGCTGAGACTGGACGAAGCGAATTCAGAGGCTTTTGCTGATATTTTCTTCTGCTGATCTTGAGATTTTGAAGCTGTTCGCAGGATTTCAGACTGAGGAGACTTTTATTCTACAAGGAGATCGGATAATATAACGTTATCCCCTAACGTTACATCGTTGTATCTTTTTTACTTGTTTTAGAGGGAGTTTGGAGTTTTATTTATTTAATTAATTAATTTTGGGGGGAGGGGTAGCCATAGCCTACTTCTGAGGAGCATTGTATTGTATTTGCATTGTTTTTTATTGTCCTTCAGTTTGAAGGAGGATGCCGGGCTCACATGTTTCTCTGCCCACAGGTCCGGCTCACAGGGAGCAGAGCCCAGATGATGGACGTCCACTGAAGAGACAGCTTAGTTCTAGCGCTCAGGTGTACGACTCCCATCAGAGCGCTGAAAATGAGATGCCAATGAGAAAGAGGAGGAGGATGGATACGTCTGAAGGTAAAACAAATGACCATTGGAGAATATCACTGGAGTGTCAATAATTACCATATTTGACCACACCATATTATATCAAAATATAATTTTTGAAGTTCTTCCCCCTGCAGACCAGCAGGTGCAAACCCCTCCAGCTCCAGTCCACCACAGTCCAGCACTTTTCCGGAATTGGTTTGAGGTACTGGCCCTAATAAGCTACAAATGATTTTGAATATATATTAATACTTGGAAGATTTTGACACCTCTTTGTGCATTTGTTTTAAATGTTCTTTGTTTATTGTGATATGGGAAGAAACCAGGTTCAAATCTCTTCTATGTGCTCTATGTGTATCATCAGCCTATTAGTGAGGAAAGTGATAGTCAGGAGAGTCAGAGGAAGGAGAGTAGTTCTGTAGATCTGCTCACTCTTCACTGGAGTTCTGGAGAGCATCTCTCTCTTCACAGCAGTGGCTCAGGTCAGGGTCAGAAAGAGGAGGATCAGACCACCACAACCAATAGTGAGAGACACGCTGAGGGTAAATCCAATGGCCAGTTGACAATGTGTAAATGCTCTGTTTATTAGTGCTCTGTACATCATAAAGTCTACATCATTTTCAGCTAGATATGAGTATACATTAATGGAAACGTGTCATTCACGGGAACTTAATTAATTAAGGGAATTTTTCTGTTCCCTTGGATGAAGTGCCGTTAATTACCATACGTTACAAATTCACACCTATATCAAAATCCCAAAGTTCGATCAAAGTTATGATTTTTAAGAAAGTTATGTCTTAAATATTTAAACAGAACTTTTTTCTTTTAAGAATTCATGTGGTATCTGAAGAATCGCCATAATATGGCTATGCAGTGTTTAATTTATGAATTTAATTTAATACAATTTAATGTAATGAATAATTTATTAATTTATTGAATTTAATCATTTATTTATTTAATTAACTTTATTCATTTATTTTGTATCATACATTTTAAGGCCAGACAAGTAGTTTGTTGAGGGTTGGTTTGTAAAGAAGGACTGCACGCCTGCGCACATATATATTCAAACGCGCATACCTACAGACTAAACTCGTAATACTCGCATGTGCACGCCATCAGCGTTCTCACAGGTTCGCGTTTTTAAAGTTTGCGCAGAGAGAGCTTAAGAGTTTTGTGTTAAAATGGTGTCGTGTTAGCGGCCCCTAAGTTAATAACTAATGATCGTTGCGACGGAAGTGAATCAATCAAAACTAACTTTAGCTGGACAATAGATTTATTCTAGAGCTGCTATAAAGCCAAAACAATCTCTGCTACTTTAATTTCCTATTATCACTGTAAAGCTGCTTTCAAACAATCTACATTGTTAAAAGCGCTATATAAATTAAGGTGACTTGACTAATTATTTTTGGATTGCTTTTAAACATGATTTTGTTTGATATTCCTTGCTTTTAGATCAAAATTGTCTACAGTCCAGTGCCCGTGCTGCAGAGGATCATGGTCTTCAGGAAGCTCTATCCGGTGGTCTTGAAGATCATCAGGTTCAAACCCCTCCAGCTCCAGTCCATCTCAGTCCAGTCAGTCCAGCACCAGGTCACAACAACAGAGTGGACGAGACAACTGAGGGTGAGTTTACGGCCATGACCTCAAGCATTAAACTCACTGCTTTCCATGCAACTAAAATGAATCATCTTTTTGCAGACAACATTTTGAGCCGGTATGAAATGGGCAGAATGCTCGGTCGGGGATCATTCGGCTCTGTTTATGAAGGGAAACGCTTGGAGGATGGCCTTGAGGTATCGTCATTTTCTTACAATATTTAGCCAACAAATTATGTTGTCTCACTATATCCATTTCGAGTTTTTTTGAGTGTGTATTTTTCCCACTATTTACTGCATTTGACGTGTTAGAAATGTAACAACGTTTTTTTTTGGTTGATCAGGTGGCAGTGAAAATTGCCAGAAAGCCGCAGAACATGAAGTACATCTACATTGTAAGTAGGCTACACTCACTATGTTGTTTTCAAATTAAAATATGTAAACATAATGACAACCCCTTCATATAACAATGATCTTTCTTCCAGCCTGGTCATCCCGGACGATTGCCATTAGAGGTCGGCCTATTAATCCTTGCTAATAGGGCCCCCAAAATTCTAGAGATCGTTGAGTTGCTGGACTGGCAGGACCAGCCTGACCAATATATCATGGTCTTGGAGCGTCCCTCACCCTGCGAAGATCTGCGGCATTTTTGGAAACGTCACAGAGGCATCCTAAATGAGGACACAGCGCGCTTTATTATGGAGCAGGCAACGATGGCTGCTCACATGTGCTGTCGCCGTGGAGTGTTTCACCGTGATGTTAAGCTGGAGAACCTGCTGATCAACACAGAAACGCTTGAGGTCAAACTGATTGACTTCGGGTGCGGGGATCTCCTGCAGGAATCTGGCTATGAAAGATTCAGTGGTATGAATTATGAATCAAACGTGTAGTTTGGGACTTAAGTTCTAGTGACTAGTTGAATTGGTATCATATTAAACCATATCTCACATTTGAGGGAGCATTTTTTTAAATTAAAAACACCAGGTGTTTTTACCACGTTATGGTATTTCATGCTATGGTACTTACCCATCAGACAAATCTTTTTTCTGCAGGCACTCGACTCTACTGCCCACCTGAGTACTTCACAGAGGGCAAGTACCACGGGAGACCAGCTACTGTGTGGTCTCTGGGAGTGCTCTTATTCCTGTTGGTGTGTGGACGCTTTCCAGAACCAAGAGACAGGCAAATGATTGATGAAGACACCTGGTCTGATCCTGGCTTGTCAAACGGTAAGATGGCATTCATCACAACAAAGAAGACCAACTGTAATTTAAATCATACAAAACAAAGAAATTACGAAAAAGTAACACCTGAGCCAAGTGGCTGTATAAAAGATAGATACTGTATTGGATAATACAAGCATTTTTTTCTGACCGTACTTTATGGGATAGTCGAATCTTACAGCTTAATACAAAGACAGTAGGTTTGTAAAGTTTAAGGTAATGATCTGACTCACTTCTATCGTTCTGCACAGAATGCTGCCTCCTGATTCGATCCCTCCTGAAGGAAAGCCCAAGACAACGGATTTATTTGAGGAAAATCCTTCGACATGAATGGTTTAAGGTAATGAGCCTAAGATCAGCTACAAATGATTTTGAAGATTATATTCACTTTTCATTTGTTCAATGTTTTCTTCTAATTGTAATCTATGACTGTAACCTTTTTTGTTTGTTTGTTTCAGGTCACAGAATAAGACATGAAGAGGAATGTCAGAGCTGCATGTCATGTCAGAATTCCTCCCAGAAGTTCCTGTGAAAGAATTGTTGGCTTGTCTGTTTGCTATTCAGCACCCATGGACGACTTCCTGGAAAACAGCCAGGAAAACCAGGACAACATATCACAGCCTCCGATAACACCAGACACATTATCCCTCTCTCCAGCATCTCCACTTCTGTGCTTCTCAGAGAAAACGGAAGAACTGGTGTATGCTGGAACCAAACTATCCCACTCTTTTGCTGCGAGCCCTTGGAACCAAACTATCCCACTCTTTTGCTGCGAGCCCTCAGATATCAACCAAAAAACATCAGCCCCGCAAACACCAAAGCCTGCGGGCCCAGCTCGCCCTCGCCCTAGCCCTCGCCCTCCTCCTGTGAGAGCTATTCGGCCTCTGCCACAACGCCAGGGCCCACACCCTCCCCCATCTGCTCGAGTTGAACCAAAAGCAACTGATACCAGCTCTCAGTGATATGTGTCAGGTCCCCGTTATGATAACAGTAACTTTCTCAAATGTTTACAAAACAAGCGGGAACCCAGTCTATTATGGGTTATTATGTGATAGAAAGTCTAAGGCCTTCAATAGCCGTACAGCAAACCCAACTAATCTGGTGCCTATTACACGTCAAACCCCTGGTCATTGCAACTATCTACCGCCCCCCCAAAACAAACCCTGCATTCCTCTCTGATCTATCCGAATTTCTATCCCAACTCTGTGCCATATCACCATCCATTCTTCTGTTAGGTGACTTCAACATCCACATTGACTCCACAGACTCCAAAACAACCACCGATTTCCTGGACATCCTACACTTTTTCAATATCAGCCAACATATTGATTTCCCCACCCACAAAAAAAGGACACACACTTGACCTGGTTTGTTCATCTGGTACCACCATCAACAGTGTAACCCAAACGAACCTCACCATTTCCGACCACCTGGCTATTACCATTGACATCGACATCCCATCTCCACCCACCAAGCAAAAACGCACAATAACATTCAGGAACCTCAAATTCATCGAGACCACATCTTTCTCCTCCATATTGACAACCACCATTGCAAAATCCATTGACCCCCTAAACACGTCCCCAATTGTCCTCGTCAACGCCTACAATGTAGGGCTGGGCGATAAATCGATTTTATCGATTAATTCGAATGTGCAGTTTACGTCGATTTTTTTGAATGAAAATCGGTTTTCTCTTTAACATTCGCAGACGCTCCCCTCTGGGCTCCCGTAGCTCCGAACGGGCTCAGCTCTTCCCCCGCGCGTTTGGCATAGAGATACACAAACAACACGGCAAGACCGCGACAGCACAAACACACCCGCCAAAAAAACAACCTACAGTCTTACAAACTGAATCCGCAGTGCTGCCAACTCTAACGAATTCACCGTGAGACTCACGCAATCGTCACTTTTTAAACGCTCTCACGCCACACATCCATTTTCTCACGCAGAGAAAAGTCGCGAAGCAAAGAGGACACTGACACCGACAGACAAGACAGAGAAGGTTACTATTGCTATGAAACAAATTCTCAGCTCTCAGATTCTGTCGATTTAATTACGAAATTCAAACAATAAATACCGTTTTGGCGCTTGACAGATCGCTGACAGAGTTCAAGCGGCACGTGAACCGATCATCTGTTACTCTTTACTAGCCTACTAGTTAATAGGAGGCTAAATAAACACGAATGATCAATAGGTAATTTAAAAGATACAGTTCAACTTACCGAAATGAAATAAAATCGATCGATCTGTGTTTTTCAACTGCGGAAAGAGGTCTATAATAACAGCTAGAGGACAATACGTCACGTAAAGTTACTTTTACCTCTGGAAAGCCCATTAATGACCATAGCACGTTAGTTGGACTTTAAAATAATTGCTGTAGAGAGTAGTATTTTGCTAAATATGATAACTATATTAGGGCTGTAGCTATCGATTATTTTAGTAATCGAGTATTCTACTGATTATTCCATCGATTAATCGAGTAATCGGATAAAGAATTGTGGTAATAAAAATAGATCCAAGTGAACAACAGCCTTTAAAATTACTTAAAGACAAATAGGTAACACTTTACAATATGGTTCATTAGTTACTAAGAATGAACAATATTTATTTCTACAGCATTTATTAATCTTAGTTCATGTTAATTTCAACATTTACTAATACATTATTAAAATTAAAGGTTGTATTTGTTAACATTAATGTAGTGAACTAACATGAACAAACAATGAACAGCTGTATTTGTATGAACAAATGTTAGTTACAAATGTAGCTATTGTTCATTGTTAGTTCATGTTGATTAATACATTAATGTTAACTAATGAGCCTTATTGTAGTGTTACCCAAATAATAACCAGCAATAATTATTGGTTCAAATAAAGTATGAAAAAAGTAATCATATGGGTTTTATTGAACAACGCTGTTAAAATACACCATGTAAAATATATGATAACTAATAAACATAACATTTAATTCAAATGTCAACTTAATCTTTCATATTTGGTCACTTCTGTACGATAGAAATGCAACAGCTGCCGTCATTTCTTGAAAAGAACATGTGCACGTCAAAACATGCAAGCAGTGCAAGGGACGGGTTAAACTTTTATTTTGTAATCGCAATGAACAACAATTCGCACATGAGAATATATGCGATTGCGAATATATTTCTGAATATATTCAGAAACATACATGTATTCTCCTGTGTTGGCGAAGATTTATAAATGAGCTGCGTTACGAATCTTGTGAAACGGCGCAGACTGCGTGCAGATGAACGTTAAAGCCACACAAACTCACAGCAGGCAAAGATGGAGTTTGAGAAACCCGAGACGCTCCACGCATAAATGATGATGACAGTTACTATGAAACACGCGTCCGGGGTTTTGCGTTCCCAAATGCACATTATTGGAAACTTAAACAAACAGCACATGCAGAGACTGAGTATGTGTGGAGCAGCGTTTACTGTGAACAGAGCTGAGGTACTTTTAACACAATCTGCACGCATGTAAATAATTAAACCGTCATGCTTCTCTGTGGGAGAAAAAAAAACAGCGCATATATTTATTTAACTTAATCTTATCCTTTGTGATTTCACGATATCATGATGTAAACAGTTAAATATCGCGTAGCCTTAGAAAACTGTGTAATAATGCGGTTCGTGCACTCTCGTCTGTGGAATGCGCCACTTCCGGTATTTTGCCGGTTACTCGACACGGGTAAATTGCAATCGAGGATTTTTTTAAATCGAGTACTCGACTTTAATCGAGGAATCGTTACAGCCCTAAACTATATTACATTTACATTTACATTTACATTTATTCATTTAGCTGACGCTTTTATCCAAAGCGACTTACAATTGCTATATATGTCAGAGGTTGCACACCTCTGGAGCAACTAGGGGTTAAGTGTCTTGCTCAGGGACACATTGGTGTCTCACAGTGGATTCGAACCCGGGTCTCTCACACCAAAGGCATGTGTCTTATCCATTGCGCCACACCACCCCATATTACATATTTATTATATTTTTACCATAGGCTATCATTCAAATATTATAATGTTGAACTTGTTATTATAAAAAAACGCATAATATTTCATTTGAGATGTTATTTTTAACCTTTAATAATAATACCAGCTGACAGGGCTTTAAATTAACATGTATCTACTGTACCTAGTATTTATCCAAAGGAATCGATACTGAATCAAGATCAGAATCAAATCACAAGAATTGAATTGAAATTGTGAAAGCAATAATAAAAACAGTAGCATACCAGTCATTGTACCATGTAAACATTGTGTTGTCACTAGACTTAATAAAATTCTGTTTAGTTACCAAATGTTTTGACAATCACAATACACTTTATTGTGATGTACATTTTTTTTTTTTTACGTTCCCCACCAATCCCAATCCACCCATTTCATGTTATGTTACGTTATGTTATGTTACATTTTCACTGTTTACAAAGGCAGGGCCTGCCATCTTGTCTTTTTGGCTTGTTGCTTCTGATTGCACTTTAACCCCAAGTGGAAAATCCAAATCAAATCCCAGAAGGGAAAATCAAAACAAAATAAAGTTAAAAATTGTTTTGAACAATTTCTTTGTCATCTGCAGATTGATTTTAAGTAGGGGAAGGAAAAAAAATCGATTTAAATCGTAAATCGGATTTTTTGTGAAAAAATCGGGGATTTTTTTTTTAGGCCATATCGCCCAGCCCTACTACAATGATGTACTCTAATCCTGTCTCAATACCATCGCCCCCCTTATAACCAAATCTGTCTCCTTCACACACTCCGCCCCTTGGTACACTAACCAACTCCGCCTCCTCAAAGCCAAATGCCGACAACTGGAACAACTCACCAATAAACCCGGTCTTACTGTCCACCTGGAAGCCTACAAACTTCACAGACAACAATACAAAGACGCCCTCAACTCTGCCCGCTCCTGCCACTACTCCTCTGTCATCCAATCCGGCTCCAACAGTCCCAAGACCCTCTTCCCCACAATCAACCAACTTCTGAAACCCATGGACACAATCTCCAACTCCTTCACCACCTCTAAGTGTGATTTGTTCCTTTCCTTCTTCAAAACCAAGATTGACAACATCCATAATCAACTAGCCCATAGCACCCCCTTCCCAACCACTGGACCTCCACCACCCTCCCATTTCTGTCCAAAATCCTGGAACGCGCTGTTGCTACTCAACTTCAAACACACCTCAACTCCAATAATCTATTTGAACCATTCCAATCTGGCGTCCGCTCTAAACACGGCACCGCAACTGCCCTCCTCAAAATCACCAACGACATTCTGCTTGCTGCCGACTCTGGTCTCCTCACCATCACAATCGTGGACACACTCTAGATTTACTTGTCAGTAAGGGTCTAAACATTTCATCGATTGTTATTAAGGATGTAGCACTGTCTGATCATTTCTGTAGTTCCTTTGATATATTGATCTCTCCTGCCATTGAAGCTAGATCTGTGTCTGTCAAGAAGAGAGAACACTAGTGTACTGTTTATGAAGGCTATATCTTTAACACCAAGCATATCTGCTGATTGGTACAGATTACTAATCTGGGGTGCGTTTCCCGAATGCATCGTTAGCCAACTATGGTCGCAAGTTCCGTTGTTATCAGCATAGTTCAACGATTTGGTGTTTCCCGAAACCATCGTTCCAACGAACGTTCGCAAACAGCATCGCAAACTTGTGTGGTTGGAACGACAGCTCTCGAGCTGTGGTTAGAAGCATAGTTTCTAGTTTACATGAGATGTAGACTGAATAAATCCTTATCTTTAGCAAAATAAGCAAGCTGACATTCAGTACAACCCGTGTTATTTATTTAGAATACATACAAATGTAATTTACGTCTTTTAGTTTGTCAAGAGATTTAAAGCACCGTTTTTGAAGACTGCGCATGTGCGAACGTGCTCTACTATGTAAGAACGAGCCAAATATTGAGTCTGGTAATAAAGCAAAATAACTGAGAAAAATTAGAAATGGTCTTCAGATGCCATGTCTGTAGCTTATATGACAAAATCTAGCATTAATTCGATCTCAAACAGATTAATTAAAATAAGTTATTAGTCCAGAGACGTCATAAACCAACGTGGTTGAACGATACTTTGCGACATACGGTTTCGGGAAACAGTCGTGACTAGCTAGTTGATTTCTCCATCGATGCATCGTACTATGGCAGTTAAGCAGCGAGCTATATAGTTGTACGGGAAACGCACCCCTGGTGGGCTCAGATAATCCACGGTATATGAAAATCCACAGAAGAATACTGACCGTCATGGGGAAATCTCAGAGTCAAAATAAGATACACTGGTGTTTTGCCAGATGAGAAGTTTATTTACTATTTTAATTCATTTGACTCTAATTCATTGTATAACGGTATCACTTATCTTTTTTAATTCCTTTTATAACTGTTTTAATTTCCCCTGCTTTTATTTTGTGTCTATTTTCTATGCAAAGCGCTATGAATTGCTATAGTGTGATTATTATAATTCCTTTCTATGTAAAGCTTTTGAATAACTGTTTGAATTTTCCTTGCTTTTATTTTGTGCTTATTTCTATTCCTCTCCATGTAAAGCACTTTGAATTGCCATAGTGTATGAAATGTGCTATGTAAATAAACTTGCCTTGCCTTGCTATTCTACAAACTTTGTATTCTTGTAGAATTAACTATTATTGTTCAATAAATAATATTTTATATAAACCATATTGGCGTACCTGATTTTGAGAAATGGTATGTGTGTTAGACCGCTTAACATTGCGATTGCTATCAGGATATGAGGAGACTTTCAACCAGCATAATCAATTTTTTTTTTTTTTTTTTTTTTGTAGACAATCACCTATTGCACCTCAGCATTTTCCAAACACTCTTATCTTTATATGTTAAAAATTCTGTTTTCTTCAGGAGGGGCAGGTCCTCTAGCCACCATATTTTTATTTATTTTTAATGCCAAGGTATCAAAAATACAAGTACATAATAGTACAAGTACAATATGTAAAATGTAGCAGTTACAATTAAATGATAAAAATCCATAATTTATATACGTTGAAAAACAGAACAGAAAACTTTAATGATATAAATTAAAAGGTTGAAACAATGTTATTGTATTAACAGCTTTAAGATTCTTGGATGATGAAATATTTTGGTTAAACCTCTCTCCTAAAAACAATGAGTAAAGGATTTTGAAGAGAGAATTATTAAAGTAAGACCTTCTGAATTTCATAACTGAGAAACAGTCAAAATATGTTTCTCAAACCAATTACTCAAAAACAAAGACTTATTCTTATATACAATATCCCGCTTGTTCCAAATAAAGTACCGGTGAGGGGGAAAGTTGTGCTAAAAAATGAAAGACCATGCAAGTAATGCTTGCTTATGGAACTTATATAAGTTGTAAGGGATTCTAGCAATATTATAATTGCAGATCAATAGGACAGGGAGACCAGCTAATTTGGAAAATAAGTAATTAGAGATACAATTCCAAATTGAATTTGGATTACACAAAAACTGTCTAATCCAATTCATTTTGAAAGTGTTGTTCAGAGATGAGAAATCAAGAAAATTCAACCCACCATCCTTGTATATATTCATTATTACAGACTTCTAAAGATATTTTGTTTTTCCCAATAAAATTTCATCGGGTTTTATCGACAGTGCTCTGCCTCTCAAGGTCAAGTCTCTCTGCAACCATGCATTACATCTTCTTTGGGCTTTTTATTATCAAGTTCAAGGTATACTTTTATCTTGTTTTTTAGTGATCACAATGCCTAAATATGTAACTTCAGATCTAACTGGAATATTATAAAAAGAGGATGTGGTGCAATCTTTAATAGACATTAACTCACACAGTTTTATATAATCAATTACAATAGGGATTTGGGAAGCATCTCTTAAAAATAAGGGAGTGTCATCTGCTAATTGGCTAATAATAACTTCTCGATCTGCTATATATGGATACCCTAAATACCGCTTTCACAGATAAACGTTGAGAGTAGCTGCACACAAAGTGGAAATAAATAGGGAGGAATGGGACACCCTTGTCTGACTCCTCTAGATAAACTAAACCTTGGGGAAGTGCCATTCTTTAATTTAATCCAAAAGCTTCCATTATTGTAAAGGGTTTTAATTACTTTGCAAAACATATCTCCAAAACCAAATCTATGCAATGACTTAATAATAAATTGATGCTCTAAAGAATCAAACACCTTGTAGAAAAAAATAAAATAAAAATAATGAAGCTGTACTCCTGTATAAATTCTGAATAATCTAATAAATCAAGAACCAATCTTATATTATTAACAATATGTATTTTATTCATAAAACCAGATTGTGTCTCATCTGTTACAGAAGTCACTGCCGACTTTAGTCTTTTAGCAAATAAGCACTAAAATTTTATAATCATTGTTGAGCAATGATTATAAAATTACAAATACAGGACGCCAGGTGTCAATTAAAAGTAAATCTTTCTTGGGTTGCGGGATTAAAGTAATTAAACCTTCAGTGAGACTTTAAGTAAAAAAGGTGATCATTCTTTAGAAAACTGTTTGTAGAACTCTGCGATAAGCCCGTCAGTTCCGGGTGATTTATTGTTTTTAAGTTCTATAGTTGAGTTATTACAGTAACTTCTAATAAAGTATTTTCACTATAGCAGAGGTTTCTATCATTACCCAAAATAGTCTTGCAATTTTTAACAGATTCTAGAAAAGTACAAACTGCCTCTTCAGAATAATTTTGATGGTTAAAGATTACAGTAAAAATCAGCACAGAAATTAGCAATTTCTTGAGGGTTATTAGTCACTGTCCCGTCAATATTTAGAGATTCAATTCGCTTCTTATTTTTATGAAGGAATATCAATTCTTAAAGTCAGTCATTTTTAGTTGATGAACGAGCAGAACATTGTAGTGGAGAGCTGGGCACAACTGGCTAGTTGTAACACACTGGTTTAAAATACTTCCACACATGCTAGCAAGACGAAACTTGGTGTATTTACTAGTTGTAGAAATGAGTGAGGAGTCCGTGATTTTAATCCAAGCCAAACGAGTTTATTAAATAAACCTCTAATGAACTTGCACTCACAACTTGGCGGGAGATGTGCACACAGACAGGACGGGCAATAAACTAATGCGCATGCGCACTTCCTCAGGTACGGTGTCTTGTAGTGTCCATACAGTACGCAAACACGATCATTCACCAGAATGATCTACACTAGATTTGCATCGCAATTGGCTTTTGTGCTTTGCTATAAAGTTTCAGATTTCAAATTGTGTCGATATTATTATCAAATTTAAACAAATACCATTTTGACGTTTTTTAATGTCGCGTGTTGTAGCTCCTCAGTTCAAGCGGTTATTGACTGAATACCTTTTTTTCCTTTTTACTAATTTCTAAATAAACTATCATGAATAAACTAATCATGTCTCATGTAATCACTCAAACTAAGAAAGCTTGAGAGCAATGTTACATTTACCTCATAAAAGTCATTCAATAAACTCATTAGACAATTACATTAGACACTATATTACATAATCATTATATGTACATTTCTTTTTCTGTATATCTGAATAAATCTAACAATCTAAAAGTTTTTATATCAACCATTTAAAACAAAGTTAGCCTTATAACTTAATTATTATTAACTTTGATCTTAAAGGATTTGCTATTCTGTGGCTCCCTCGGGTGGACAACATTAGTAGGCTACTCAACTCTGAATCGAATTGACATAAATGTCTGGTAGCCTACTTTTTTTTTTAACGATTACATTTTTTTATGATTTTTCATTTTGTAGCTAAGCAGTAATTATACATCATAATATCACTTGTTAAATGGTTATTTAATAATTACATTAAGTCCTGCATGAACAGATTCGGTTTGTTTGCAGATTTGATGTGCGCTCACGCGCTCTGCTCACGCCGGCGACTTCGGGTGCGCGTGCGTGCGTGCATATGAGTGATTCGAATTTTATTTGCTATGGCGACGGGGACGCGTGTTATGAATTTTGACTGCAAATATCAACACTTTGATCGCTATCTGTTTGCTGAGACTAGACGAAGCGAATTCAGAGGCTTTTGCTGATATTTTCTTCTGCTGATCTTGAGATTTTGAAGCTGTTCGCAGGATTTCAGACTGAGGAGACTTTTATTCTACAAGGAGATCGGATAATATAACGTTATCCCCTAACGTTACATCGTTGTATCTTTTTTACTTATTTTAGAGGGAGTTTGGAGTTTTATTTAATTAATTAATTAATTAATTTGGGAGGGGTAGCCTAGGCTACTTCTGAGGAGCATTGTATTGTATTTTGTATTGTATTTGTATTGTTTTTTATTGTCCTTCAGTTTGAAGGAGGATGCCGGGCTCACATGTTTCTGTGCCCACAGGTCCGGCTCACAGGGAGCAGAGCCCAGATGATGGACGTCCACTGAAGAGACAGCTTAGTTCTAGCGCTCAGGTGTACGACTCCCATCAGAGCGCTGAAAATGAGATGCCAATGAGAAAGAGGAGGAGGATGGATACGTCTGAAGGTAAAACAAATGACCATTGGAGAATATCACTGGAGTGTCAATAATTACCATATTAAACCACACCATATTATATCAAAATATAATTTTTGAAGTTCTTCCTCCTGCAGATCAGCAGGTTCAAACCCCTCCAGCTCCAGTCCACCACAGTCCAGCACTTTTCCGGAATTGGTTTGAGGTATTGGCCCTAATAAGCTGCAAATAATTTTGAATATATATTAATACTTGGAAGATTTTGACACCTCTTTGTGCATTTGTTTTAAATGTTCTTTGTTTATTGTGATATGGGAAGAAACCAGGTTCAAATCTCTTCTATGTGCTCTATGTGTATCATCAGCCTATTAGTGAGGAAAGTGCTAGTCAGGAGAGTCAGAGGAAGGAGAGTAGTTCTGTAGATCTGCTCACTCTTCACTGGAGTTCTGGAGAGCATCTCTCTCTTCACAGCAGTGGCTCAGGTCAGGGTCAGAAAGAGGAGGATCAGACCACCACAACCAATAGTGAGAGACACGCTGAGGGTAAATCCAATGACCAGTTGACAATGTGTAAATGCTCTGTTTATTAGTGCTCTGTACATCATAAAGTCTACATCATTTTCAGCTAGATATGAGTATACATTAATGGAAACGTGTCATTCACAGGAACTTAATTAATTAAGGGAATTTTTCTGTTCCCTTGGATGAAGTGCCGTTAATTACCATATGTTACAAATTCACACCTATATCAAAATCCCAAAGTTCGATCAAAGTTATGATTTTTAAGAAAGTTATGTCTTAAATATTTAAACAGAACTTTTTTCTTTTAAGAATTCATGTGGTATCTGAAGAATCGCCATAATATGACTATGCAGTGTTTAATTAAAGGGTTAGTTCACCCAAAAATGAAAATTCTGTCAGTAATTACTCACCCTCATGTTGTTCCAACCATGTAAGTCTTTCGTTCATCTTCGGAACACAAATTAAGATATTTTGATGAAATCTGACAGAATTTTGACTCCTCCATAGGCTTCCAGTGTGACCGAAACTCACCGGCCCAGAATAGTTATTAAAACATCGTTAAAATAGTCCAAGTAACTACAGTGGCACTACATTAAGTTTATCATGCGACGAGAATACTTTTTGTGCGCAAAAACAAACAAAAATAACGACTTTATTCCACTTTTCATTTCCTTCTCTCTGGGCCTCTTAGTGTTTTTGCGCTGCGCGTCTGTGTTGCACGTCATCACGCAACACTCACATGACCGGCGTCGACCAATAGTGAGCCTACGTGGTGACGTGTAACACAGACGCGCTGCGCAAAAACACTACGCGAACCAACTAGAGGTCCAGAGAGAAGGAAATGAATAGTGGAATAAAGTCGTTATTTTTGTTTGTTTTTGCGCACAAAAAGTATTCTCGTCGCTTGATATACTTAAGATTGAGCCACTGGAGTCACTTGGACTATATTAACGATCTCTTTAATAACTTTTCTGGGCCAGCAAGTTTCGGTCACACTGGAAGCCTATGGAGGAGTGAAACATGGCTCAGATTTCATCAAAAATATCTTAATTTGTGTTCCGAAGATGAACGAAGGTCTTACGCGGTTAGAACAACATGAGGGTGAGTAATTACTGACAGAATTTTAATTTTTGGGTGAACTAACCCTTTAATGAATTTAATTTAATACAATTTAATGTAATGAATAATTTATTAATTTATTGAATTTAATCATTTATTTATTTAATTAACTTTATTCATTTATTTTGTATCATACATTTTAAGGCCAGACAAGTAGTTTGTTGAGGGTTGGTTTGTAAAGAAGGACTGCACGCCTGCGCACATATATATTCAAACGCGCATACCTACAGACTAAACTCGTAATCCTCGCATGTGCACGCCATCAGCGTTCTCACAGGTTCGCGTTTTTAAAGTTTGCGCAGAGAGAGCTTAAGAGTTTTCTGTTAAAATGGTGTCGTGTTAGCGGCCCCTAAGTTAATAACTAATGATCGTTGCGACGGAAGTGAATCAATCAAAACTAACTTTAGCTGGACAATAGATTTATTCTAGAGCTGCTATAAAGCCAAAACAATCTCTGCTACTTTAATTTCCTATTATCACTGTAAAGCTGCTTTCAAACAATCTACATTGTTAAAAGCGCTATATAAATGAAGGTGACTTGACTAATTATTTTTGGATTGCTTTTAAACATGCTTTTGTTTGATATTCCTTGCTTTTAGATCAAAATTGTCTACAGTCCAGTGCCCGTGCTGCAGAGGATCATGGTCTTCAGGAAGCTCTATCCGGTGGTCTTGAAGATCATCAGGTTCAAACCCCTCCAGCTCCAGTCCATCCCAGTCCAGTCAGTCCAGCACCAGGTCACAACAACAGAGTGGACGAGACAACTGAGGGTGAGTTTACGGCCATGACCTCAAGCATTAAACTCACTGCTTTCCTTGCAACTAAAAGGAATCATCTTTTTGCAGACAACATTTTGAGCCGGTATGAAATGGGCAGAATGCTCGGTCGGGGATCATTCGGCTCTGTTTATGAAGGGAAACGCTTGGAGGATGGCCTTGAGGTATCGTCATTTTCTTACAATATTTAGCCAACAAATTATGTTGTCTCACTATATCCATTTCGAGTTTTTTTGAGTGTGTATTTTTTCCACTATTTACTGCATTTGACGTGTTAGAAATGTAACAAAGTTTTTTTTGGTTGATCAGGTGGCAGTGAAAATTGCCAGAAAGCCGCAGAACATGAAGTACATCTACATTGTAAGTAGGCTACACTCACTATGTTGTTTTCAAATTAAAATATGTAAACATAATGACAACCCCTTCATATAACAATGATCTTTCTTCCAGCCTGGTCATCCCGGACAATTGCCATTAGAGGTCGGCCTATTAATCCTTGCTAATAGGGGCCCCAAAGTTTCAGAGATCGTTGAGTTGCTGGACTGGCAGGACCAGCCTGACCAATATATCATGGTCTTGGAGCGTCCCTCACCCTGCGAAGATCTGCGGCATTTTTGGAAACGTCACAGAGGCATCCTAAATGAGGACACAGCGCGCTTTATTATGGAGCAGGCAACGATGGCTGCTCATATGTGCTGTCGCCGTGGAGTGTTTCACCGTGATGTTAAGCTGGAGAACCTGCTGATCAACACAGAAACGCTGGAGGTCAAACTGATTGACTTCGGGTGCGGGGATCTCCTGCAGGAATCTGGCTATGAAAGATTCAGTGGTATGAATTATGAATCAAACGTGTAGTTTGGGACTTAAGTTCTAGTGACTAGTTTAATTGGTATCATATTAAACCATATCTCACATTTGAGGCAGCATTTTTTTCAATTAAAAACACCATGTGTTTTTACCACGTTATGGTATTTCATGCTATGGTACTTACCCATCAGACAAATCTTTTTTCTGCAGGCACTCGACTCTACTGCCCACCTGAGTACTTCACAGAGGGCAAGTACCACGGGAGACCAGCTACTGTGTGGTCTCTGGGAGTGCTCTTATTCCTGTTGGTGTGTGGACGCTTTCCAGAACCAAGAGACAGGCAAATGATTGATGAAGACACCTGGTCTGATCCTGGCTTGTCAAACGGTAAGATGGCATTCATCACAACAAAGAAGACCAACTGTAATTTAAATCATACAAAACAAAGAAATTACGAAAAAGTAACACCTGAGCCAAGTGGCTGTATAAAAGATAGATACTGTATTGGATAATACAAGCATTTTTTTCTGACCGTACTTTATGGGATAGTCGAATCTTACAGCTTAATACAAAGACAGTAGGTTTGTAAAGTTTAAGGTAATGATCTGACTCACTTCTATCGTTCTGCACAGAATGCTGCCTCCTGATTCGATCCCTCCTGAAGGAAAGCCCAAGACAACGGATTTATTTGAGGAAAATCCTTCGACATGAATGGTTTAAGGTAATGAGCCTAAGATCAGCTACAAATGATTTTGAAGATTATATTCACTTTTCATTTGTTCAATGTTTTCTTCTAATTGTAATCTATGACTGTAACCTTTTTTGTTTGTTTGTTTCAGGTCACAGAATAAGACATGAAGAGGAATGTCAGAGCTGCATGTCATGTCAGAATTCCTCCCAGAAGTTCCTGTGAAAGAATTGTTGGCTTGTCTGTTTGCTATTCAGCACCCATGGACGACTTCCTGGAAAACAGCCAGGAAAACCAGGACAACATATCACAGCCTCCGATAACACCAGACACATTATCCCTCTCTCCAGCATCTCCACTTCTGTGCTTCTCAGAGAAAACGGAAGAACTGGTGTATGCTGGAACCAAACTATCCCACTCTTTTGCTGCGAGCCCTTGGAACCAAACTATCCCACTCTTTTGCTGCGAGCCCTCAGATATCAACCAAAAAACATCAGCCCCGCAAACACCAAAGCCTGCGGGCCCAGCTCGCCCTCGCCCTAGCCCTCGCCCTCCTCCTGTGAGAGCTATTCGGCCTCTGCCACAACGCCAGGGCCCACACCCTCCCCCATCTGCTCGAGTTGAACCAAAAGCAACTGATACCAGCTCTCAGTGATATGTGTCAGGTCCCCGTTATGATAACAGTAACTTTCTCAAATGTTTACAAAACAAGCGGGAACCCAGTCTATTATGGGTTATTATGTGATAGAAAGTCTAAGGCCTTCAATAGCCGTACAGCAAACCCAACTAATCTGGTGCCTATTACACGTCAAACCCCTGGTCATTGCAACTATCTACCGCCCCCCCAAAACAAACCCTGCATTCCTCTCTGATCTATCCGAATTTCTATCCCAACTCTGTGCCATATCACCATCCATTCTTCTGTTAGGTGACTTCAACATCCACATTGACTCCACAGACTCCAAAACAACCACCGATTTCCTGGACATCCTACACTTTTTCAATATCAGCCAACATATTGATTTCCCCACCCACAAAAAAAGGACACACACTTGACCTGGTTTGTTCATCTGGTACCACCATCAACAGTGTAACCCAAACGAACCTCACCATTTCCGACCACCTGGCTATTACCATTGACATCGACATCCCATCTCCACCCACCAAGCAAAAACGCACAATAACATTCAGGAACCTCAAATTCATCGAGACCACATCTTTCTCCTCCATATTGACAACCACCATTGCAAAATCCATTGACCCCCTAAACACGTCCCCAATTGTCCTCGTCAACGCCTACAATGTAGGGCTGGGCGATAAATCGATTTTATCGATTAATTCGAATGTGCAGTTTACGTCGATTTTTTTGAATGAAAATCGGTTTTCTCTTTAACATTCGCAGACGCTCCCCTCTGGGCTCCCGTAGCTCCGAACGGGCTCAGCTCTTCCCCCGCGCGTTTGGCATAGAGATACACAAACAACACGGCAAGACCGCGACAGCACAAACACACCCGCCAAAAAAACAACCTACAGTCTTACAAACTGAATCCGCAGTGCTGCCAACTCTAACGAATTCACCGTGAGACTCACGCAATCGTCACTTTTTAAACGCTCTCACGCCACACATCCATTTTCTCACGCAGAGAAAAGTCGCGAAGCAAAGAGGACACTGACACCGACAGACAAGACAGAGAAGGTTACTATTGCTATGAAACAAATTCTCAGCTCTCAGATTCTGTCGATTTAATTACGAAATTCAAACAATAAATACCGTTTTGGCGCTTGACAGATCGCTGACAGAGTTCAAGCGGCACGTGAACCGATCATCTGTTACTCTTTACTAGCCTACTAGTTAATAGGAGGCTAAATAAACACGAATGATCAATAGGTAATTTAAAAGATACAGTTCAACTTACCGAAATGAAATAAAATCGATCGATCTGTGTTTTTCAACTGCGGAAAGAGGTCTATAATAACAGCTAGAGGACAATACGTCACGTAAAGTTACTTTTACCTCTGGAAAGCCCATTAATGACCATAGCACGTTAGTTGGACTTTAAAATAATTGCTGTAGAGAGTAGTATTTTGCTAAATATGATAACTATATTAGGGCTGTAGCTATCGATTATTTTAGTAATCGAGTATTCTACTGATTATTCCATCGATTAATCGAGTAATCGGATAAAGAATTGTGGTAATAAAAATAGATCCAAGTGAACAACAGCCTTTAAAATTACTTAAAGACAAATAGGTAACACTTTACAATATGGTTCATTAGTTACTAAGAATGAACAATATTTATTTCTACAGCATTTATTAATCTTAGTTCATGTTAATTTCAACATTTACTAATACATTATTAAAATTAAAGGTTGTATTTGTTAACATTAATGTAGTGAACTAACATGAACAAACAATGAACAGCTGTATTTGTATGAACAAATGTTAGTTACAAATGTAGCTATTGTTCATTGTTAGTTCATGTTGATTAATACATTAATGTTAACTAATGAGCCTTATTGTAGTGTTACCCAAATAATAACCAGCAATAATTATTGGTTCAAATAAAGTATGAAAAAAGTAATCATATGGGTTTTATTGAACAACGCTGTTAAAATACACCATGTAAAATATATGATAACTAATAAACATAACATTTAATTCAAATGTCAACTTAATCTTTCATATTTGGTCACTTCTGTACGATAGAAATGCAACAGCTGCCGTCATTTCTTGAAAAGAACATGTGCACGTCAAAACATGCAAGCAGTGCAAGGGACGGGTTAAACTTTTATTTTGTAATCGCAATGAACAACAATTCGCACATGAGAATATATGCGATTGCGAATATATTTCTGAATATATTCAGAAACATACATGTATTCTCCTGTGTTGGCGAAGATTTATAAATGAGCTGCGTTACGAATCTTGTGAAACGGCGCAGACTGCGTGCAGATGAACGTTAAAGCCACACAAACTCACAGCAGGCAAAGATGGAGTTTGAGAAACCCGAGACGCTCCACGCATAAATGATGATGACAGTTACTATGAAACACGCGTCCGGGGTTTTGCGTTCCCAAATGCACATTATTGGAAACTTAAACAAACAGCACATGCAGAGACTGAGTATGTGTGGAGCAGCGTTTACTGTGAACAGAGCTGAGGTACTTTTAACACAATCTGCACGCATGTAAATAATTAAACCGTCATGCTTCTCTGTGGGAGAAAAAAAAACAGCGCATATATTTATTTAACTTAATCTTATCCTTTGTGATTTCACGATATCATGATGTAAACAGTTAAATATCGCGTAGCCTTAGAAAACTGTGTAATAATGCGGTTCGTGCACTCTCGTCTGTGGAATGCGCCACTTCCGGTATTTTGCCGGTTACTCGACACGGGTAAATTGCAATCGAGGATTTTTTTAAATCGAGTACTCGACTTTAATCGAGGAATCGTTACAGCCCTAAACTATATTACATTTACATTTACATTTACATTTATTCATTTAGCTGACGCTTTTATCCAAAGCGACTTACAATTGCTATATATGTCAGAGGTTGCACACCTCTGGAGCAACTAGGGGTTAAGTGTCTTGCTCAGGGACACATTGGTGTCTCACAGTGGATTCGAACCCGGGTCTCTCACACCAAAGGCATGTGTCTTATCCATTGCGCCACACCACCCCATATTACATATTTATTATATTTTTACCATAGGCTATCATTCAAATATTATAATGTTGAACTTGTTATTATAAAAAAACGCATAATATTTCATTTGAGATGTTATTTTTAACCTTTAATAATAATACCAGCTGACAGGGCTTTAAATTAACATGTATCTACTGTACCTAGTATTTATCCAAAGGAATCGATACTGAATCAAGATCAGAATCAAATCACAAGAATTGAATTGAAATTGTGAAAGCAATAATAAAAACAGTAGCATACCAGTCATTGTACCATGTAAACATTGTGTTGTCACTAGACTTAATAAAATTCTGTTTAGTTACCAAATGTTTTGACAATCACAATACACTTTATTGTGATGTACATTTTTTTTTTTTTACGTTCCCCACCAATCCCAATCCACCCATTTCATGTTATGTTACGTTATGTTATGTTACATTTTCACTGTTTACAAAGGCAGGGCCTGCCATCTTGTCTTTTTGGCTTGTTGCTTCTGATTGCACTTTAACCCCAAGTGGAAAATCCAAATCAAATCCCAGAAGGGAAAATCAAAACAAAATAAAGTTAAAAATTGTTTTGAACAATTTCTTTGTCATCTGCAGATTGATTTTAAGTAGGGGAAGGAAAAAAAATCGATTTAAATCGTAAATCGGATTTTTTGTGAAAAAATCGGGGATTTTTTTTTTAGGCCATATCGCCCAGCCCTACTACAATGATGTACTCTAATCCTGTCTCAATACCATCGCCCCCCTTATAACCAAATCTGTCTCCTTCACACACTCCGCCCCTTGGTACACTAACCAACTCCGCCTCCTCAAAGCCAAATGCCGACAACTGGAACAACTCACCAATAAACCCGGTCTTACTGTCCACCTGGAAGCCTACAAACTTCACAGACAACAATACAAAGACGCCCTCAACTCTGCCCGCTCCTGCCACTACTCCTCTGTCATCCAATCCGGCTCCAACAGTCCCAAGACCCTCTTCCCCACAATCAACCAACTTCTGAAACCCATGGACACAATCTCCAACTCCTTCACCACCTCTAAGTGTGATTTGTTCCTTTCCTTCTTCAAAACCAAGATTGACAACATCCATAATCAACTAGCCCATAGCACCCCCTTCCCAACCACTGGACCTCCACCACCCTCCCATTTCTGTCCAAAATCCTGGAACGCGCTGTTGCTACTCAACTTCAAACACACCTCAACTCCAATAATCTATTTGAACCATTCCAATCTGGCGTCCGCTCTAAACACGGCACCGCAACTGCCCTCCTCAAAATCACCAACGACATTCTGCTTGCTGCCGACTCTGGTCTCCTCACCATCACAATCGTGGACACACTCTAGATTTACTTGTCAGTAAGGGTCTAAACATTTCATCGATTGTTATTAAGGATGTAGCACTGTCTGATCATTTCTGTAGTTCCTTTGATATATTGATCTCTCCTGCCATTGAAGCTAGATCTGTGTCTGTCAAGAAGAGAGAACACTAGTGTACTGTTTATGAAGGCTATATCTTTAACACCAAGCATATCTGCTGATTGGTACAGATTACTAATCTGGGGTGCGTTTCCCGAAAGCATCGTTAGCCAACTATGGTCGCAAGTTCCGTTGTTATCAGCATAGTTCAACGATTTGGTGTTTCCCGAAACCATCGTTCCAACGAACGTTCGCAAACAGCATCGCAAACTTGTGTGGTTGGAACGACAGCTCTCGAGCTGTGGTTAGAAGCATAGTTTCTAGTTTACATGAGATGTAGACTGAATAAATCCTTATCTTTAGCTAAATAAGCAAGCTGACATTCAGTACAACCCGTGTTATTTATTTAGAATACATACAAATGTAATTTACGTCTTTTAGTTTGTCAAGAGATTTAAAGCACCGTTTTTGAAGACTGCGCATGTGCGAACGTGCTCTACTATGTAAGAACGAGCCAAATATTGAGTCTGGTAATAAAGCAAAATAACTGAGAAAAATTAGAAATGGTCTTCAGATGCCATGTCTGTAGACAAAATCTAGCGTTAATTCGATCTCAAACAGATTAATTAAAATAAGTTATTAGTCCAGAGACGTCATAAACCAACGTGGTTGAACGATACTTTGCGACATACGGTTTCGGGAAACAGTCGTGACTAGCTAGTTGATTTCTCCATCGATGCATCGTACTATGGCAGTTAAGCAGCGAGCTATATAGTTGTACGGGAAACGCACCCCTGGTGGGCTCAGATAATCCACGGTATATGAAAATCCACAGAAGAATACTGACCGTCATGGGGAAATCTCAGAGTCAAAATAAGATACACTGGTGTTTTGCCAGATGAGAAGTTTATTTACTATTTTAATTCATTTGACTCTAATTCATTGTATAACGGTATCACTTATCTTTTTTAATTCCTTTTATAACTGTTTTAATTTCACCTGCTTTTATTTTGTGTCTATTTTCTATGCAAAGCGCTATGAATTGCTATAGTGTGATTATTATAATTCCTTTCTATGTAAAGCTTTTGAATAACTGTTTGAATTTTCCTTGCTTTTATTTTGTGCTTATTTTTATTCCTCTCCATGTAAAGCACTTTGAATTGCCATAGTGTATGAAATGTGCTATGTAAATAAACTTGCCTTGCCTTTCTACAAACTTTGTATTCTTGTATAATTAACTATTATTGTTCAATAAATAATATTTTATATAAACCATATTGGCGTACCTGATTTTGAGAAATGGTATGTGTGTTAGACCGCTTAACATTGCGATTGCTATCAGGATATGAGGAGACTTTCAACCAGCATAATCAATTTTAGTTGTTTTTTTTGTAGACAATCACCTATTGCACCTCAGCATTTTCCAAACACTCTTATCTTTATATGTTAAAAATTCTGTATTCTTCAGGAGGGGCAGGTCCTCTAGCCACCATATTTTTTTTTATTTTTAAGGCCAAGGTATCAAAAATTCAAGTACATAATAGTACAAGTACATAGCAAAAATGTAGAAGTTACATACAATTAAATGATAATAAAATCCATCATTTATACATGGGCCTATTATATACATATATACATATATACAGAACAGAAAACTTTAATGAAATAAATGAAAAAGTTGAAACAAGGTTATTGTCTTAAGAGCTTTAAGATTCTTGGATGATGAAATATTTTGGATGTACTGTTGGACCTCTCTCCTAAAAACAATGAGTAAAGGATTTTGAAGAGATAATTTACAATGGTGAATGTGAAATTCTGCAAGGAGCAATAATAGATTAATAATAAAGTATTCATTGATTTTAGCTTTTTGTATATTAAAGAAGCAAAACATTACATCCTTCAAAAACAATAGAGAAACCCGGAAGCACATTGCACTCGATAAAATGAGAAAATTCGTCCCAAAATAGTTGCCTGTGAGGACAATCCCAGAATTTATTAGGAGCAGTTTCATCAGGGGCGCCACAGAAAGAACAACTTGTGTCTATATCTGACTTAAACCTTTTCAAAAAAGCTTTAGCAGGGTAAGATTTGTGTAATAATTTGAATGAAATTTCTCTAACCTTGCTAGTTATTATGTATTTCAAAGGCAGAGTCCATACTTTTTTCCCAATCAATATGGTCAACCATATTGTTACAAGCTCCTTTTGAAAGAGAGATCTAATTCTATAATAATACGTGATAAAGGATGTGACAAAAAGCACAGTTTTCCTACTGGGAGTTCAAATGGGTCTAAAGAAATAGGTAAAGTGTTAGATGATCTAACAGACTCTCTTAGAAGCATAACAACTCCTTTAGGAACAGATTCCATTACAATGGGAAATTCCTTGGGAGTTACTGGGAAACTGAATTTACGTAAAAATTCTTCATAATTTCAAGTAACATCTTCTGAATTTAATAACTGAGAAACAGTCAAAATTTGTTTCTCAAACCAATTACTAAAAAACTTTTAAGAATAAAAGACTTATTCTTAAATACAATTTCCCGGTTGTTACAAATAAAGTACCGGTGAGAGGGAAAGTTGTGCTAAAAAATGAAAGACCATGCAAGTAATGCTTGCTTATGGAACTTATATAAGTTGTAATAATAACTTCTCGATCTGCTATATACGGAAACACTGAATACCGTTTTCACAGATAAACGTTGAGAGTAGCTGCACACAAAGTAGAAATAAATAGGGAGAAATGGGACACCCTTGTCTGACTCTACATAGACTAAACCTTGGGGAAGTGCCATTCTTTAATTTAATCCAACAGCTTCCATTATTGTAAAGGGTTTTAATTACTTTGCAAAACATATCTCCAAAACCAAATCTATGTAGGCTAATGACTTCATAAAAAATTGTTGCTCGAAAGAATTAAACGCCTTAAGAGAAATCTAAAAAATGAATGAAGCTGTATGCCTGTATCAATTCTGAATAATCTAATAAATTTATATTATTAACAATATGTCTTTTATTCATAAAACCAGATTGTGTCTCATTTATTACAGAACTCATTGCCGATTTTAGTCTTTTATCAAATATAAGAGCTATGTAACGTGTCTACAGAATTTGGTAATTAATTGCGGTTGGTGCAAATAGATTTAGCAGAAGATTTAAAGTTCGTAAAGGAGGTAGCAGGTTGTGGTGAGAAACAACAGACAGACAAGAGTTAGATTTGAACTGGAATGTAATTTGATATAAAGTGAAAATAATAAACAAAATAAAAGAAAGTTAATTACAATATCATACAAACAATACACAATAATGATCAACCATGAAAATTCTTCTCTCACCCCCCAAAAATACAGTCATTTCATTGCCAGAATTAAATGAAATAAAAAAACAAAAATAAATAAATAAACGAAGTGTCTTTTCTCTCAAAATATCACAGCTGTTTAAATGAATAAGGACCTCAATATGACTCAAATTTGGCTATGGGTAACCATACACCATCAAGAGTTCCAATGTTCTGCAGATTACTGATCAGTTTCTTCTCAGTCCTCGTATTTGTCAAGTCAATCCTGAAAGGGAACTTAATAATTCTCTAGTCTAGATAGTGAATGTCTTACTTAAAGCAAGACTGGTGAATGAAAGAAAGTATATTATATATACATCTCTTCTTTATTTTCTTTACAAATTTTTTTTTTTATATAATATAATAGGCCTACTCATTTTCCTCTAAAACAATCGTTTTTTCTCTCACACACAGGCGCATGTGACCAACAATGGCGCTGGTGAACTAAATTGAACAAGGAATAACCACGCGGTTCACTATGAACACACTTATAATCATTTAGATTGAAATATTCAAATTAAACAATGGAACATAGCAATATATTTTTTTCCACAAGAAATTATATAATCATGATTCACCTCTATATTAATCGGTTTTCCTTTTACACAGGAACGCATATGGCCAACAATGGCGTCGGTGAACACGCGGTTCACTATAACCCCGGAGTAAAATGTGACTCATTCAAAGCTTCTCCATACACTGCATGGGTTGAAATGAATCAATTTAACTCATTTCTACTTTTCAGAAGGTTTTCTTTTGACTATATTCCTTTAACTTAGATCGCAAAGATCAGCTCACGTCTTCTCTTCTCTATCATGCTCTGCTCTCTCTCCTCGTCGTTACGCAGGCGTGAGGCGCGTGATGATGACGGAGCGCTCTGATTGGTCAATCACCAATCAACTAAATAACTTAAAACTTCGACTTTTTTTTTAACTTAAATCACTTTTATACTTCACTTTTCAACCTTTATTAGGGAAATAAGATGTTAATAAATTGTGAATAAATTAAACTTAATTCCCTTTTATTTAACCAGGGTTAATCATTGTTGAGCAGAGATACAGGATGCCAGTTGTCAATTAAAAGTAAATCTTTCTTGGGTTTCGGGATTAAAGTAATTAAACCTTCAGTGAGAGTTGGGGGGAGAGTCTCATTCTGTATGCTTTCTTCAAAGACCTTAAGTAAAAAAGGTGATAATTCTTTAGAAAACTTTGCGATAAGCCCGTCAGTTCCGGGTGATTTATTGTTTTTAAGTTCTATAATTGAGTTATTAACTTAGCCTGGGTTTCCCCATGCTGCCTTGCACGCAGCGCGATTTTATTCACGCTGCTAGGCAGCCTGGACACCATGGACCAGATTTTCCCCTCAAAAAGGGAACCAATCACAGAACGGGGAGGGAGCAGCAAGACGATGACGACATCAATGCGACACACCGAAGCAGTTTGTTTATAGCCTATGGATCCAACATGGCATCAGACGCAAAGTTACCTTTCGATGCAGCCTTAGATAGTGTTCTAAGTAGTTTAGAACGCAAGTTTATTTCGTCTTCTTCCTCGTCGAATTTCTGCCGCTCTACATACGTCATCTGGTATGATTGAAACGATTGGCTATGAGCTACGTACAGTGTAACGGTCACTTTGTGTTTTTGGGTTAATATGGGGTGAAATGGGAACTGCGCATGTGCGTAGAGTGTCAGTTGTATTTGACGGGTGATGAAAGGAGATAACCGCTCTACCGCTATACTCTTTCTTTTATTTCCTTTTTGTGACCAGAGTTGGATGTTAGCAGAGCCCGTCTACGGAGAGCCTGCCCACTCCCTATTAAGCCCTATTGAACCGAATTTTGGTTGTAGTACCACCAGAGTTCCACTGGGGGCGCTCGCCATGAGCGCAAAATGAATGGGAGTCAATGGGGCTAGACGGCTAAATTTGTCTCTTTCACCCGATTGCCGTTGAGAAATCTCAGATCTGATTGTAGATTTTGCAAGTTCAACATGGGTTTTAGGTCGAAAGTTGAATGAACGAGTACTTATGTCCTTTTGATTTCTTACAGGTTGAGTTGTTGTTGCCCATAACACGCTAGCATTCTGCTAATGACGTCAGCATTCTGACGTCATTGACATTTTGAAAGACTTTTTAAAGCAAATAAGTGACTCTAAAAAATCTAACACCCAGCAATGTGTAATTTCTTTGCATCTTCTTTCGAATACAACATTCAAATTACTAGACAAAAAATTATATCCTGAGAAAGTGGATTTTGAGGGGTATACCGCCATTGACCTCCATTCATTCTGCACTCGTCCTGTGAGCGCCCTCATATGGAATCAGAGTGGAACTGCAACCAGTTCAGAAGCCGGAAGTGTAGTGAGAGTGAAACTTCTCGCCATATTAGACATTCTCTGATGTTAGTTTGTATAAGTTACTTTTTCTCACTCGATCCCCATGTATGTGGACGAGTGTGACGTTTAAGTAATTGTATTAAACACGGGAAAATACGCCATCTCTCGTCTCTCGTGCATCTTTTCCTCCGACACGACACCTATTGTTTTTCTTTCTTTCTGGGCCACATCCCAACTTTGCCTTACAACTGCAGGCGCATTTGATAGACATTCGTAGCGCCCAATAAACGGCTCTGGGCATTCGTAAACCATGCCTCAAGTCAAATACGAGAAAATGAACATATGGTTCCCAGACCACGTCTCAATGAGAAAGAGGTCTGACGTTAGCCAGGCTATTATTAACTTCAAATGAAGTAATTTCACTATAGCAGAGGTTTCTATCATTACCCAAAATAGTCTAGCAATTTTTAACAGATTCAAGAAAAGTACAAACTGCCTCTGCAGAATCATTTTGATGGTAAAGATTACAGTAAAAGTCAGCACAAAAATGTGCAATTTCTTGAGGGTTATTAGTCACTGTTCCATCAATATTTAGAGATTCAATTAATGAGGGTCTTAAACGACTCTCTTCTAATTTGAAAAAAAATATATGCTGTGTTACATTCTCCTTCCTCTATCCATTTCTGTCTAGATCTTATATAAGCACCCTGTGCTCTATAAGTGTACAGCTCATCTAATTTACATTGTGGATATGTTTCTCTCCATATGTCAACAACATTAAATCGCATCATAAATGCATCCATAATTGGACTTGGAAGGAAACCTATCTAAATCACTATTTAATACCATATTAAAATCCCCACACAAAATAATACCAGCATTGGGGTATTTATTGTACTGAATATTATCGCTAATAATATCAATTAAGGTAGTATTTTCCTTAGAAGAATTATACCCATACACATTTAAAAGAACTGTGGTGGTCTGGCCAAGTAAAAGAAAACGACCCTTGGGGTCACTGACAAGGTGTAGTATTTCACCAGCAAACTTATTTTTCAAAATGGCGACACCTGCTGATCGCTCTGTACTATGAGACTTCCAGATATCATTGCCCCACTGGGACCTCCAAAATTTAGCATCATCCTGCGTGCCGTGGAATGGGTCTTGAAAAAAACAAAAATCAAATCCGTGGTTTTTAACAAACAAAAAAAGGGCTTTGCGTTTCACATTGTTTCTTACTCCCCTGGCATTAAGTGAAATGAACAATATCGAAATTAATAAATGAACAACAGAGAACATTATGAACAAGAATCAGAACAAAGGCAAAAAGTCAAAATTGACTGGTAAATGATAAGAAAATTGAAAATAACAGAGCCCGTGACCATTTGAAATGACCAAATGAAAATGAACCTAACGACGCATGCGCGAGAACTGAGAAGATGACGTAGATCTCGATGCAGTGTTTAAAATGGTTCTAAAGTGTGCATTTCCTGAATGTTCAAATCATGAGAAACCAACGAGAAAACATAAAAGTGCCTTACCAATGCCGCAAAATGAATGGCTTACCTTTCACACGTTCCCATCAAATGATCGTGAGCTTCATCTTCTTAGTTCTTGCGCATGCGTCGCGGCGCTCTCGTGAGAGGCCCAAACAGAAGGAAATCAATAGTTGAATAAAGTGGGTTTTTTTGTTTTTTTTTTACCGCACAAAAAGTATTCTCGTCGCTTGATAAACTAGGTTGAACCACAGTAGTCACTTGGGACTATTAGAAAAAATTAGCTTGATCAAGGAGTTGTTAGATGGCGGGGTGGGGGCATTTATGTCATGCGTGGGATTTGGGTAGCCTGGTAATACCAAACTCTGCTACTTCGCTTTGCTTCGTAGACAGAGTCTGGCATGGCATAATTGAAAAGCGTTTTCTTTCTCGCGGGGAGGCGCTTGTCTGAAGTTTAAAATCATTGGTTCCCGTAAGCCAATCACATAACGTTTGGTTATGGCGTGTGTTCGAGCGAAATACCGGAGTGAACATGGCTGTGAACGACTTTTGCAGATTATGTGAAGTAAATCTACGCATCCACGGTACAATCAGTGTCTACGTCACGGCTCTCAGCCCGCCCTCTGTTCGTTGATTGGCCGGCTGTTTTCAGGCCGGAGGAAAACGGAAAGCTATTACGCTGTCTCAGACTGAGTACAGAAGCGAAATGAAATTGAGCGGAAGTAAGAAGTCTGACGTAGTCAGGCTAGGATTTGGGTGGCAACAGGGTAATTTTCATTTTTTTTCAATTGAAACTTTCCATGCTAAAAAAAAAGAAATACAGTGTTGGCTATTGGGCCATGAGCAGGGAGGGGTGCATTTTGCATTTTCAGGGTGTATAAATATGAATTCACAATTAATAGTGGTGTGTAAAGTTGTCTTCGCTTGTATTCTGAAAATACATGTTAGGAATATGAATGAACGCTTATCAATTATAATTGTTTTCAGTGAGGTACCATGGGTCTGAAGCCCATTCCAACTAAAACAGTAAATGTTCATGTTTTAATTTGAAAGAACTAACAAAATGCTTCCTTCTGTTCAAATTTCATGCAAATATCTGATAAAATGAGGAAATTACAAGCAAAAACATGAATAATAAGCATTGTCGGTCACATGCCTTCTATTGTAATTAATGTATAACATTTTAGTATAATCCCCGATATTTTAAATATCATAACTTTCTCAATCCTCAACTGATTTTCACAATCCAGGTGTCATTGTAAAGGGAATTTTCAGCTCTGTCTAGTCATGTTATTCATCTTGAGCTTAGGGGTGTTTGAACATTTTGTCATCAATGCTTTTTGTGTGCAAAAAAACAAACAAAAGTAATGACTTTATTCAGCAATTTCTTCTCTTCTGTGTCAGTCTCCAACGCTGACCACGTAGTAAACAGTGCAGCGCTTCCGGGTTCTACGTTATTATTGTCGACGGGCCGCTGAATAATTAGAAAATGATGCATACTCGAGGTGGTAATGCGGCCATGACGCAAAGCGGGTGTGCATTATTTTCTAATAATTCAACAGCCAGCAGTCAATTATTCCGCTTATACTACGATTACCACACCTCAAGACACTGTTCAGATGTTGTATTTCAAGACATTTGTCTGGTTTTTGTCCTTAAAACCCTCTTGTGTGTGGGACTAATTTCTTACTTATCTCATCCTAAGCCTCCGTTGCTAATTCCAAAACTTCATTAGTAATGGAGGCTTGAGCCACTGATAGCAGATGCAGTTATTAATACAGTTAGACAGAGAGAGAGAGAGAGAGAGAGTTATCAAGCATGTTAGCTGAGTCTGGTGCGTTTCTCAACAGTTTTCGGCAGCAGAATCTTTACTAGCGAAACTGTAAGTTATACCTCAAGAACTGTACCGTTATTACCTCGCTAGTGAGAAATGTCATGTAGCTTAAAGGGATACTTCAGGATTTAGCATTAAGCTTTGTATTAGTAGAAAACCTGTAGTATTTTCGAATTACCGTGCTTTCCACCCTCATATCCCCCTGAGACGAGAGATTTATGTATTTTTTGTCTGGAAAAAATCCTCCGATGACGCAAAAATCGTCATTTTGCGTCATCGGAGGATTTATTTGGCCAGAGGCTAAAGACTACAGCCAGTAGTAGGGGCTGTCCTGCATGTTTTCAACCCGCCCATAGAGGGTGGGATCTCACTCACAGAATGTACACATAGTGTCAGTCGTCTTTCTTTGGAAGCTAAGCTAGCAGGCTCTTGTTCTGTGGAGAAAGCTGAGTAGTAGGAGAAAGCTGAATAGTAGGGGTTACCATCCTCTTTTTCCCAGACATGTCCGGCCGTCGAGATCGTCCAAAATGCCCGGGATTCGGCTTTTGCTTTCTGCAGTCGCCATTCATTGTTTACATGCACACCTTTTGTTTCAATCTAACTGAATTCATTCCGATTGGTGAATCTGAATGAAGTGTTTACATGAACGCTAAACAAGTGATCGGTTGATGTGCGTTTTAACATTGCTAAGAAAATTCCCGCCTCCTCCGTGAGAGATACGAGACCGGTGCGTCTCAAAGGTGTCGCTCATCAGTAATCACGCCACCGGCCTCTCATCGTTCTCCCACGGCCCTCAGTCTCATCCTGCTCGCCACAGTAAACATAATGAATGGCGATTGTAGAACGCAAAAGCCGAATCCCGGACATTTTGGGCGATCTCGGAATCCCGGGCAGACTTGCCACGGAGACTCACTAGTAGCCTAGCGCTCTCTTACCGGTAGGCGTGGCTTGGGAGTGGCCTCCTAGGGCAGTGAAGCAAGTGCATTCTGGGAGTTGTTGTCTTTCATCCACATAAGCCAAAAATACATTTCTCAGTCTAGAAAGCTCCAAATTCAAGAATAATTTCACATTTCTTCTACATAAATGACCCATTTTAAATACACATTCATCTTTCCAGAGGTGAAGTATCCCTTTGAGTTGCTTAACTATTTTACTGATTAATTCATCAGAGCAGCGCTGACAACACGTTTCTGTGTGAGTGTGTGTTAGCCGATCAGTTCCCTTCCCAGACTGTCTTCACAATAGCCTATAGCCAAAAGTCTGAGTTATTCCTTTGTTCTTTCATTGTACATTTTTACTGTGAAGACCTGGATTTTAGCTCCTCTGCTCTGATGGCTTGTTTTTGTGCACACTGCAAACAACTTGGATAAACTACAATAGGTAATCATGTCAGTGTGGACACTAAAGCTGGATTCACAATATTTATTTCTTGTTTTTAATATGATAGTATATTTCTAAGTGAACAACTTTACTAGCCTAAACATTTGTAGTGCATCTGCCATAATCGCAATTAGTTTTACTTTATTACACATTTAAGAAATGTATTCCTGCAGGAATTTTATAGGCTACGTAGCCTTCACTACACAGGCCTTGTCTATAATGGAAGCCTATTAATAATAACAAAGAATGCATCAATACAATGATATTTCACCGCATGCAAAAATCAATTAAATGGAGGAGTTTGTATCAGTGGTTTATTGCAGAAGGTGCACAACAAATTTTAATAGGCCTACATGACATCACTGCTGGTGGCAGGGGCCCCTTCTTGTGCTTCGTAGATGTGCGCTACGTCACTGATTGTTTACTATTTATTTGCTTGGTCAGTGTCGTTGTGGATTTTGTTTCGGTTGCTGTTGGCTGTAAGGACCTTTTGAAATAACTGAAATAATTTGGCGAATCTGGACAATCAGGGAAAATATTTGAAAAAACAAGACTTTATGTCATAAACTGGTCATGCTATAAAACAATAGTTTAAAATAAATACGATTACAGGGAACCTCAAACATGTAACAGGTAAGAAAACCTTTTTTTTTTGTAATTGTCATTTTTACTTAGGATTCAGTGCTGTGACTTAAAAAAATTCTGACCATTTCCGAGTCACAGCATGAAAATAATTGAAGAATTTATGTAACAGTGAGTGCCCTAAGTTGTCATCAGGTATGGTGCACCAAAACGTCAACATTTTAGACAGAATCTCGCGTTCCAGATGTTTTGCTCACCCTTTCATTAATAGTTTTTATATTTTCAACACAATCAGCTGACAACATTTTTTTAAATGCGTAATTCAAGAATTCACTTTACATTTCCGCTCGGAATTACATATTTTGTTATGTGTATGCAGTCTTGTGTGTACATTTCTATGCACGTCCTGTGATTTTAGGCAGTATATGTGTAGGGGACTTTTATTTTGGTCTGGTGTTATGACATCATAAGGCTGCACCGCTCTCCTCTGGCCCAACAAAGGTTTGAGTTTTTGAACGCTTAAATATTGAGGTGTTTAAATTGATACAAATCGTTTACTAATGTGAAATGAATGGAATATTGTTTGAGGTGTCGTGTGATGCTTTACAGTTCAGTTTTCAGTTATTGGCCGTTTTTCGTCACTTCAGAAATTATTATTTAATCATAATACACCCATTTTATTTTATATTTAAATGTTTGTCTTAAAACCGAACTAAAGCATTGCATGAACTGGTAGTTTGTCTCGTAAATCGCTCTTTTAAGATTGTTATCTGCAAGTGCATTAATACGAATAAAGTTTGGATTTATCTTTTTTTTCTATTGATTGTTTTCATCATTTTAAACATGGAAAATGTCCAAACATGCAGGAACAAGAAACAGTTGGTGAAACAGCTGAGATCCACGTGACAGTTTTCCAAGATGGCATTTATTAAAGAGGAGACTGAAGACATGATCATTTCAGAAGCATTCAGAGTGAAACATGAAGATACTGAGGAACAAACAGGTTGGTTTCAAATGTGTACTCAAAAAAGTTTCAAATGTGAACTCAGAACCCATTTTTCATTTTAAAATGTTGACATGTTGGTGATAATTTTCAAAAGTCATGTAAATTGACTTGTAAATTGACTATATGAAAAGTAAAAGTAAAGTAAAAATAATATTCATAATTTTTTTTGTCATCATCACAAAATCATAATTATGTCATAATCACCAAATCAATCATCATGATAGTCACTGTGGAATATGGGGTTAAATCCATGCTTTTTAAAAAGATAAATGTAAATTTACAAGATGTTGAGCACTTAGTGTTGTCACAATACCAAAGTTTAGGTTGTCTGTGTCAATACCAGTTTCAGTATAGCAAAAACTATTAAACGGTGTGATTATATTATTTTTCCATTTAAAAATAAAATAAAAATACTTGAGTTACTTATTAATGCTAATTTAATCATATGTAAATAATACATTAAAGGTATAGTTCCCCCTAAAATGAAAATTACTCACCCTCTACGGTTCTAATGCCGTATGCCATTCTTTCTTTTATGGACCACAAAAGGAGAATAAAAAAAAATGTCCTGCTCGCGCTCGTCCATATAATGGTAGTGAATAGCGACCAGCATCAAGCTTTTTGAAAAAGACGCAAAAGTATCACAGACCGCGACGTGTCTTACATTCCAAGTGTTCTGGGGGTATACAGTATGAAATTTAAAGTATTAGTTTATTTAAATCCTGACCTTGGCCTTTGGTCTTCAGTGCACAGCTATGCAACGTGCACATTCGTGTGACTCTATTAGCATCGCAGTTCACTCCATCAAAAAAAGCACAGAAGTAAAATCAAAATTAAAATCAGAAACGTGACATGAAATAAAGCACCTAGAAGTCCCAAAAAAGTAACTGTGTAGGCTACTTTCTTCATTGAGTTTGTCTGATGAGAGTCAGAATGATAGTTGATGGATGTGAACATATGGTGCATTCAAGTCATCTCGTATAGATCGTATTTATGAGTTGCACACACTTGGACGCCACCACAATGTCGTAAATACCAGTGGGGAGCTCTGGATTTTCTCTTTTTTTCTCCGATCTTTTCAAGTTGTGGGAGTGTCACTGAGAAACATGCCGGAATACCACAATACTTATTTAACAGTGATATTGTCAGGCTTTTCTATTTACAGCGCAGTAAGCTAATTGCATGCACAGAATATGATGGCATTATAATATAACAATGCAACATGTAACGATAAAGTTGGCAGTGGCTTCATAAATGAACAAAAAACATAAAAAACGAAGTACTCCTGATGCACATTTCTTTGTTCTTCATTTTCTAGAACAAGAGTTTAAGAACCTTACTGTATTTTTGTGTAATTAATTAAGAGAAAGTACTCCGCCATCTTACTCTGACGAAAGTGACTTGAACGCACCTGCCGTCTTAAACACGACTTCCCAACTCGTACGTACGAACTTCCCAGGAGGACTTGAACGCACCAATAATAACTTATTGTTACGATGGACACAGCGGATATATTCTCCTCAGAGAGAAGGAACATGGATTGTATTTCATGTCTCGTGTTTGTTAATCTTGCATTCTCACAACTTGTGTGCTTTTTCTGGGTGAGACGGAGTAAACTGTGGTGCTAATAGAGCCTCAAGATCATGGAATGTCTGAGAAGCCAACCCTGGGCCTGGTGTAACACAAACAGTACACAGTTTGAATGAATGTTTCCCTTATCTGACACGCACATTTCAGGTTTTGAAGTTACTAATAACTAGCTGATGAGTTGAATCAGGAGTCAAAAAAAAAAAAATCAAACACATAACGTGCATTGAAGATATTCGAAGCTCAGGATTAGAAAACGCTGATCTAAGGCTACATTCAAACTGTCAGTCCAAATCCGATTTTTGTGCATATCCGATTGAAATCAGATCAGAATTAGCTAATGTGAACAGCAAAAAATCACATGAAATGTGATTTTTACAAATCCGTTTCAAGCTACAGTAGCCTACATCCAATATGTGGTTTCAAATCCTATTCAAATCGCATTTCTGGAAATTTCTGCTCTGATCGGATTTCGCATGGTTTATGTGACTTTCTCACGCCACGTAAAAAAATGTAAACGTCAGACATTGTTATAGGAAATATGCAGAAATAATGCTGTTTGACAATATGCAAACAATGACAATATGACATATTTTGAAACTGGCGGAGACAACAGCGCAAAAAAAAGCTGTGCATACCAGCCTCCGGTTCTGCCGCTCGCTGCCTCACAAGACGGGTAGTCCAGCGTGGCGGCTACAAATTCCCATGTTTTAAAATTTAAATAAGACAACATCTCTATTGGAAATCCCTCCATTGCAGATAACCAAACCAATGCAGATATTCCGGAAAACGAAAGAGCTGCATGGACACACAAATCTGACCGATCGGATCTGAACAGTTGCGATACACAGTGTGGACATCAATAATTTTAGGTCAGATTACAATCGGATACACAAACTGTATTTGGACTGACAGTCTGAACGTAGCCTAAATCATTCCTAGAGCCCCCCAAACACTGCACACTTTACATGTCTTCTTAATCAAACACACCTGATTCAGGTCATCAGCTCATTATTAGAGATTCCAATGCTGTGTCCGAAAGCGTCCCCTATACCCTGATTTGCTATTCCCTACATTACTCCACTAATATAGTAGTCCACTTGAGGGAGTTGATGAAAACGAGTGAGTCAATGGCTGTCCCTTCAAATAGTGCCCTATTTGAGGGTATAGGGGGGCGATTTCAGACACAACCCAAGACCTGAAATGGGTGGCAGACAAAGGAGACACTCCCTAGCTCATGAATCAGTATATCGTGTACTTGAATTCAGGCACTGGTAAGGATGGTAAAGGACCCTGGCTCACTACACATTGGGACATTGATAATGCTGTTTCCGGCAACATGACAACATCCTCATTGAACAACATCACTACTGGTATTTATGAACAACAGCAGAACTGATATCTTTCTGACATTATTTTTAATATAATTTTAAGTACATTATGAATAATACTTGTTGTTACATATACGTGCAACATTTCAGGTGGAAATAAATTATAAATGTTAGCAATATTATGTTCATTAACTGTCTAGCGATGATTTTTTTTTATGCTAAAAGAGGAACATGGCTGGGAACCCCTGATCTAAATTGTCTTAAAAACTGCTGTGGGTTTATATACTTGCTAATTGTCCATTAATAGGATGACAGAATTAACTTTTAGCACATTGAATACAAATAGTTGTTTGATATCTGTTGCTTTAAGAAATTGGGGTTAACTTGTATTTTTCTGTTTTCACCATTCAGACCTGATGCCACTTATAGAGGAGAGTCGAGAACTGAATGAATTGAAGGAGACGCAACAGTATGAGAAACATGATTTCATAACTGATAATACACTTTGCTCACAGCCTGAAAAGTCTTCCTCACAAAAAAGAGTTAAGGCGGCAGGATCTAAAAGATATTTCACCTGTCAACAGTGTGGAAAGGCGTACACTACAGCACAAAACTTGAAATACCACATGAGGCTTCACACTGGAGAGAAGCCTTTCTCATGTGATCAATGTGGAATGAGTTTTATACGTAAAATCACCCTTGATTTACACATGAAAATTCACTCAAGAGAGAACCGTTTTATATGCCATCAGTGTGGACAGAGTTTCACGTCTGTGAAATACCTTAACATTCACATGATAATTCACTCCAGAAAGAGCCCTTACGAATGTTACCTATGTGAAAAGGTGTTCAAATTTAAAAAGTACCTAAAGGGACACTTGAGAAGTCACACTGGGGAGAAGCCTTTCAAGTGCCATCAATGTGGAAAGGGGTTTCAAATAAGTCACAACCTTAAGGCACACATGAGATGTCACCCTGAGGAGAGACCTTTCACCTGCCCTCAGTGTGGAAAGAATTTCATACATAAAGGACATCTTAATGCTCACATGAGAGCTCACAAAAAAGAAAACGATTTGAAATGTATTCATTGTGGGAAGATTTTTACAAATAAGAAACTCTTTAACATTCATAAAAATGCTCACCCCGAAGCGCAGCATTTCCCCTGTCCTGAGTGTGAAATGAGTTTCACATCTAAAGGAAACCTTAAGACTCACATGAGGATTCACACTGGAGAGAGACCTTACACCTGGGAAGATTTTCATACATAAAGGACACCTTAAGTGTCACATGAAAATTCGCAAAAGAGGGAATGATTTAAAGCCCGGGACACTTGCGGGTCGGTCGCCTGTGGATGAGAGATAAATCATTAATGTGTTTTATTTTAATAAAGACACTGAACTTGGTAAAACACAACAAACGTGTGCCACTCTTACTTTCTCTAACAAGGCATATCTCTTCAACAACAATGCAAGTTAAATTTATGTTATACACATATAGAATATACACAAGCTTAACAGAAATTTTTTCTTGTCATTATGATGGAAATATTGATGTGTGTAAAGTTTAATTATAATCAGGCTCTAATTTGCATACTCTCAAGCAGCAATGGAGGCAAAACATATCAGAGACAAATTTCAAAAAGGATTAACCCTCATGTGGTGTTCATGTCATTTTTGACTGGAGAAGATTTTCTTTTTCCTGAAAATACTAGTTAATGTTATCGCATTGAACTGAAACTTAGTGACTTTGGTCACAGAGACTATAACAACTTGTCCCAATTTTTTTTTTTTTTTTTTTTTTTACTTTTTTTGTGTTGTTTTTTTCACCTTGTTACATGGTGTTCCCGGTCAAAAATGACAGGCCTACACAAAATAGCTTATAAATCCTTCGTTATGCTATATTATCCCCAAAAATTGGATTCAATCTTTTTATCAACTTGTTTCCTTTCAATTAGGACTGGTTTTGTATTCAATTTTCAAACAGTTTAATTGTAGGAGTCATTTATCCGAGCTTATGCACCTCAGTTTTTGAGTGAAAAAAGCATTATTTGTTAATAATTTTGGCAATATTGAGAAAAATGCCTACTATCAAATAAATGAGGCCTATGAATAATCAGATGCAAATATAAATATAAAACCAGTCCTAATTGAAAGAGAACAAGTGGACAAAAAGATTGAATCCAAGATTGGGCTAAAATATGGTATAATGCGTGATTTATAAGCTATTTTTTATAGGCCGGTCATTTTTGACCGGGAACACCACAAGTGTGACTATGTGCCATATTTTTTACAAAACAAAAGTTTCAAAACAAAATTCCTGGTGAAATATTAGAGTAGACTAGTGTGATCAACAGTAGCCTTTTTTTTTTTTTTTTTTTTTTTTTCATATTTCCAAATTTACTCATAAATTATTTGTTTTTTACTCAAAAAATGAGATGCCTACTCTCAGATAAATGAGGCCCATGATTAATCAGATGCAAACAGAAATATAAAACCAGTCCTAATTGAAAGAGAACAAGTTGACAAAAAGATTGAATCCAAGACTGGGTGAAAATATGGTATAATGAGTGATTTATAAGCTTTTTTTTATGGGCTTGTCATTTTTGACCGGGAACACCACAGGTGTTATAGGGTTTTGAACACCACATGAGGGTTAAAGGCCAAAGGAAAGAAAAGTACTGTGGACCAGGATGTATCAAGTGCTGATATGTAACAATATGAAGCGCTGTATATGACAATAAAGTAAAAAATATCCAGCCTTTGTTTGTGCTGAACTTAATTTCCTGTGTGTGTGCTCGGGAAGTTGCAGTGATGTGAATTTCATTTGAAGGAGTAAAGCCATATCATGCTTAATGCTGAGATTTTGCTTAAATAATGTGACGATCAGGTGCGGATATCTAAATCAGAGAAAACCATTGGCTTGGGTGGGTGGCAGGTGGATGATTTAATTTCAACATTAAATTTGGGTGACTTTAGGGCTGATCTGTGCATCTCTGATCCACAGTTCTATATCTTCTGGTTTCCCTTTTTAACTCTTTCCCCGCCATTGTCCTTCAGCAGGCACAGAAGAATGACAGAACTCTCCCATAAGGCTGTCGGATAGTCTGTGCGCCTGTGCGGTGTGTTCAAAGTTAACGTACACATTTGTGACAAAAACAAAAAATGTGGATCCATCAAATGTTTAATAAATTGTAAATAATGGCTAATATGCCCTTAGAGTATGTTAGTAAGTGTGTTCGTGCTTAACTAATTACTGGTGTATTTAATGCATAATTCTGGACCCTTAAAATAAAGTGTTATCAAAAAGCTTACTAGTAAAATAAAATATCATTACTAGTAATATTTAATAAATGTGTACTAGTATCTATTGAATAACTACTAGTAGCTAATAAATAAGTACTATCTAATTAATAAGAAGGCTACTAGATATGAGTATCTAATAAATAAATACTATATTTAATATGTACGAGTGTCTAATAAATAAGCACTATAACAAATATGTTGTAGTCACAATTGTAATGCATTCTTGTCAAAACTGAATAGTTGATATACTAATGACAGATCCCCATGGAATGGCAGAAATTTGAAATGTGTTAGTAACAATAGAATAGTTAGGTCTATTAGTCACTATTGAAATAAGTACTAGTATCCAATGAATAAGTACTGCACTAGTATCTAATAAGTACTAGTCTCTATTTAATAGGTAGTATCTAATGAAGTGTCTATTTAATAGGTACAAGTAGGCTATCTAATGAATTGGCCCAAGTACTAGTATCTTTTAGAAAGGCACTATACCTAAAGAAGAGAATATGATTAAATAATGTATATTTGTCAGTACACGTCAGGCTTTTCTCTGAATGTCTTTGACATATTATTTGTATGCAGTATTTTATGCATGTACATTTTTAAGCACTTTCTGTGATTTTAGGCAGTATATGTGGACGGGACTTTTATTTTGGTCTGGTGTTATGACATCATAAGGCTGGACCGTTCTCCTCTGGCTCAACAAAGGTTCGAGTTTTTGAACGCCTATGCATTTGGTGCGTTTAATTTGATACAAATCGTTTAATGCATTAATCATTTGTAAACGAATTATTATGTGTGGTGCCGTGTAACGCTTTACAGTTCAGCTTTCAGTCAATGGATAATTGCCGTTTTCTCTCTTGTCTTTCAATTTTCCTTTTTCTAAATCGTATCTTCAGTAATGATTATATCATAATATTACACCCGTTTTATTGTTATATTTTTGTGTTTGACAACTGTAGGCTACTGTAAGACGTTGCATGAACCCTGATAGTTTGGCTAGTAAATTGCTCGTTTATGATTGTTATTTGTCTGTGAGTAAGCGCATTCATTGGGTTAATATTTTATATTCCTTTCCGTTAATTGTTTTACTCATATTAAACATGACAAAATGTCCAAACATGCAGGAACAAGAAACAAGGTTTCAAGATGGAATTTATTAAAGAGGAGACTGAAGACATAAGTATTGCAGAACAATTCAGAGTGAAAAATGAAGATGCTGAGGATCATACAGGTTGGTTCATAAGTAATTTATTTTTATTATTAAAATGTTGACCTCTAAAATTCAAAATCATATGTGACACCTAATTAAACACAGAGTGGGTCACCTCATGTGGACAGACAAAATGAGGAAATTTAGCTAAATAATAAGCTATCATGGTCATAATGGCAAATATATTTCTTAAATAAAAATACAGTTTAAAAACAATTTAACAGATTGCAGGTTCATTTGTGTAGTACTCATGTTATCTCTGTCTTTCATTCACTCTTGAGTGAATGATGTGAAGTCCTCAGAAGTGTGTGTTTGCATTGTGTTTAGATATTAAAAGCTGTTAACCACTGGTCCTGACTTGTAGCTCTCATCTGCTACTAATGTCCACTATCATCCCCACAGTTTGATCTAAAATTTCAGATCCAATGAATTCTCTTTAATTGTTCTTTACACATAATAGTTCTATTTAGAACCATATCATTCTGCACTCTCAGAAAAAAAGTTACAAAAGCTGTCACTGGGGTGGTACCTTTTTAAAAGGTACACTTTTATACCTTTTAGGTTCTAACATGTAGGCTACAATTTAGGTACTAATACTTTTAAGGTACAATATGCACCGTTTAGGTACAGAGGTGTATCTTATGAATAGGTGCTTCCACCGTGACAGCTTTTGTACCTTTTTTTTTTCTCCGAGTGTCAGGAGACCTTTTATGCTGAAATTAAGACTTTGGGGGTTCTTCATTTCCACCTGTTTTTTTTATTTATTTTTTTTGTTGTTTTTTTAATCTGTAACTTTCAAAAACTTTTTTCAAAGCCATCACATTATTGATTTTCTGGAGCTCAACCATACAACTGGTCGACACTCTCAACAGGTAATAACATTCTTAAAATGTCTATACATTTTAAATTTCAAATTTTAACTGGTTTCCTAGAAAACACACTGTAATTTTTTTTTTCTTAGTTTTTAAACGGAGCACGTAAGTGTGACAAGATTGGTTCAGTTGATGATACTTCTCTCCTCTTCTCCACTAAGCAAGTAAGTGACAGAGATATTGGATTTATGATCCATACTGTTAGAAGATTTTTATTTATTACTTGGGTTTATCCTTGCAAATGCCTAGTCCACAAAAAACATTACATCTATCCCATGATATTTTATCTTTTTATTTTTCTTCATTTTAACATTGCTAACTGTAATAACATTCACAACAGCTACGTTTGACCTAATTGCTTTTACTTAAACAAATGTCAGTGTGACTAAACTCAGTGTGACAGTTGTGTTTTTCTACCCAGACAGATGCTGTCACCTCATCATCTGCAGAGAGAAGCTGCCACTAACTCAGTTACACCAAAACACATAATGATGGACATAAGATCATAAGATATTTCACTGGAACTACATTATTTTGTATATACATAGTTTATATATAAATATATATATTTTTCTGTATTTAATCATGTTCAGATGTCATAATACTGTATTCAGCTAATAACATGGTTTGTACAAGGTGCTTGAAGTGCTTGAAGTACTTGAATTTGACTTAAACTATATATATAAATTAAATTAGTGTTTATTTTTTTAATCACAAATACAATCTTTTCACATAAAATTAATGCTGTAGCCCATTTGATATAGATACTGAGCCATCTTGCATGGCTATGAGCGTGATATTGCTCACATGTTTTCAGGTATGTGATCCAGCTTTTATTTTTCATGTCAATCATATATACATGAAAAAAGAATCACTTCCCAGGTGACAAAGACAATAATTGTATTAATATGTATTAAAAATGCATTATAGATATATATGAATCTACTAACTCACTCTTAAAGTCGGTCCCTTGCCACCACCTAATGGCGTAACTATGTAACCTCTTGTGAACTTGTTGATGAACCGCCATCAGACAGTTTCTCAATAAACACTAACGCTGTACAAACCCTGTAATCACTGTTAGAGCATTGTCATTTTTTTCTACAATTTCCTTTGTCAATAAAAAAATAAAGTACCTAATTGAAACAACCTGTTGTCAGTTTTATAAGTCCCCAATAAAGTATTATAAGATCAGGCAGATTTATATAATAATAATTAATAGTAATAGACTATTACTTAAAAAGTTATGTATAACATCATTAAGGATTTATGTAGCACTTTCAAAGCATGGAACCTTGTAAAAAGGTTCTGCTATATAATCCAACAATTTTATCAGCGATCCAAATGATCATAAAATAACTGTTACAGGTATCTATGCTTATTTGCCATTAATATAATATGACTAATTAATTAGCCCAAAGGGAAATTTGAATAATTACTTAACTAGTTATAATTAATTAAAAATATTTAGAACAGCTGTAAGAGTTTGGGTCCAGTTCTCACTATTAACTAGCTGCTTATTATCATGCATATTACTAGGACATTGGCTGTATATTAGTACTTATAATGCACAAAAATAATACCTTATTCTGCATGACCGTATTCTACATCCCTTACTCAACACCTAAACTTAACAACTACCTTACTAACTATTAATAAGAAATAATTAAGGAGGTTATTGAGGCAAAAGGTGTAGTTAATAGTGAGGATTGGACCCTAATCTAAAGTGTGACCGTAAGAGTTAACTTGATGTAGCATAATTAATACCAGAGCTATCATTTTCGTCCAGCAAACACTCTGTGTTAATTGTTTATTAATTCTAAGAAATGTTAATTTCTAGGGTACAGGAAGTAACTTTCTTATTGTGCAGTACTACTCAGAGCATGTAGCCAAATTCTGCATGATTGGGGAATCCAGTGAATGGACGTGACCCACAAATAACAGTCAGAGGATCTTTCATAATTGGAAAGACAAGGCTGCTGCCTGGCACAAACTGAATCCGCCTTGTGATTGATGATCTTTTAAACCATAATGGTGTCACACTATAGGTGGTCAGTGAGCCAATGGTAACTTAAACTTTCGGAGGGAAAGCTTATGATCCTTTGTCTTTGAGCATGGTGTTTTGCATATGTAATTTAATTGGGTGTTGATGGAGAAAAATTAACGTTTCTAATATTCATGTGCTGCATAGGCATCAACATATAATGTAAATGGTCATTCAGGAAATTAAAATAGAAACTCGCAGATACCACACATTGTATGTGATCTTGATTAAGTAAGGATGAAACACATAGGTTTAATACATAGGTAAAACACTAAGATAATATATATAATTACATAGGAAAATTGGATTGATGATTGAACATACTGTATCTCAAGTGTGTGTATATAGAGCACTGTATAGAAAAAGTGCCTGGTTCTGCATTTAGGGTGTTAAGCCCAAAGTATACTTTGTTTTTTATGTGTACACGAGTGTCTGCGTACAGTGCACGTGATGTACATTTTGTCACCAGAATATGAGCATTCTGTATGCATGCTGCCTGATTTTTGTATGTTATGATGTTACTTTGTGCCGTTAAACTGGGTTAACTTGAATTATTCTTTTATTTCACCATAGACCTGGTGGTGATGAAAGTGGAGAGTCAAGAACTGAATGAAATGGAGGAGGAAGATCATCATGAAGAAACACTGTGCTCACAGACTGAACGGGCGTCTTCACAAAAAAGAGCTCGGAAGGCAGGTTCTAAAAAGTGTTACATCTGTCCTCAGTGTGGCAGGAATTTCACTTATGAAAAAAGCCTTAAAAAACACGAGGCAAATCACACTGGACAATGCCCTTTCACATGCCAACAGTGTGGGAACATTTTCACTACAAACGGAAGCCTTAAAAACCACATGAGAGTTCACACGGGAGAGAAGCCTTACACGTGTGATCAGTGTGGAAAGAGTTACACAAGAAGCAAGACCTTAAGGGATCACATGAGGATTCACACTGGAGAAAGGCCTTACACATGTAATCAGTGTGGGAAAAGTTACATACGAAGCAAGACCTTGAGGGATCACATGAGGATTCACACTGGAGAAAGGCCTTACACATGTAATCAGTGTGGAAAGAGTTTCATACATAAAGTGACCCTTAATTTACACATGAAAATTCACTCAAGAGAGAACCATTTTATATGCCATCAGTGTGGAAAGAGTTTCAAAGACATAGCACGCCTTAACAGGCATGTAATAATTCACACCGGAGAGAAGCCCTTCAAATGTCACCAATGTGGAAAGGGGTTTCAAATAAGCAACAACCTTAAGGCACACATGAAATGTCACACTGAGGAGAAGCCTTTCAAGTGCCATCAATGTGGAAAGTGTTTAAAACATGAAACATCCCTTAACTACCACATGAGACTTCACACTGGAGAGAGGCCTTTCACCTGCCCTCAGTGTGGAAAGAGTTTCATTCTTGAAGGACAGCTTAGTCGTCACATGAGATATATTCACACCGATGAGAAGCCTTTCGTGTGCCATTACTGTGGAAGGATTTGTGAAAGCAAATCAAACCTTAAGATTCACATACAAATTCACACTGGAGAAAAGCCTTTCTCCTGCCCTCAGTGTGGAAAGAGTTTCATTCATAAAGGACTCCTTAATTATCACATGAAACTTCACACTGGAGAAAAGCCTTTCAGTTGCCATCTGTGTGGTATGAGTTTCAGATATAAAGGACTTCTTAATGGTCACATGAGAAGTGTGCACACCAATGAGAAGCCTTTTACCTGCCATCACTGTGGAAGGATTTGTGAAAGCAAATCAAAACTTCAGATTCACATGCGAATTCACACCGGTGAAAGGCCTTTCTCCTGCCCTTGTGGAAAAAGTTTCGCACTTAAAGGAAACCTTACGGCTCACATGAGACTTCACACTGGAGACAGGCCTTACATGTGTGTTCAGTGTGAGAAGAGTTTTGCTTATCTACGACAGCTTAAAAGTCATCTGCAAACTCATTTTGGAGAGAAATCGCAGTGTTCTGAGTGTGGCAAGAGGTTTACAAAGATGAGCAATTTCAAAAATCATCTGCGCATTCATTCTGGACTAAGGCCATTTAATTGTAATCGGTGTAATAAAACATTTATTTTGCCATCACACTTAGAGATACACCTGAAAAGTCATGCAGACAAAAGACCCTATTTGTGTTCTCGGTGTGGAAAGAGTTTTAAATGGCTCTGCAATTTAAGATCGCATCGGAGATTTCATGTCTGTGCGAAACCTAATTCCAGAGCAAGCTACTTGAAACGAAAGAAACAAATCCATACTGGAGAAAAACCTGACATCGTGACAAGTGACTTTCATGGGGGTCATGCGATGGCGCCTTAATTGTGTTAAACAAAGTTGCTGTGTTGTGCTACAAAGTGTCATGGGTGAACATTTCCAATAGTGTTGTGGTGGAGGTACTGTATTGCTGTTTTTTATTTTGTATCACCAAGTAAATAGTTTTACTTAGTCATGGCTCATCTGTAGAGGCAGGTTGTGCAGTGCCCCATTAAAACATTCATCCACTTGAATACATAAACTTTTATATAAACTTCTAAATAATCAATCCTAAATTTAACTCATACACGTGTTCAGCATTCTGCAACAAATAATACGTTTCTAGACTATTTTAAGTCATAAAGTGAGATGTATTAAAATGTCTTGTATGGCTTCAGTTTAGTCTGCATCAGTTCAGCAACTAGTAAGTCTAATTGTGAACTCCATAAGTGTTTAACTTGAGGCAGGAGGATGTGTGGAGTAGTGTACTAAATTAGTGAACGTGTAAATCCTTTGGTTTAAAAGTGCTCATGTTAAAGGGATAGTTTGCCCAAAAATGAAAATTAGCCCATTTACTCACCCTCAAGTCATCCTAGGTGTATGTTGTGACATTCTTCTTTCAGACGGATACAATCTTGAGTTTTATTTAAAAAAAAATGTCCTGGCTCTTCCAAGCTTGATAATGGCAGTGAAAGTCCATAAAAGTGCATCTATCCATCATAAAAGTGCTCTGCGATGCGTTTGTGTAAGAAAAATATTCATATCATATTCATATCTATTCAGAAGGCCTTTATTAACACTCTGGAGCCGTATGGAGCAACTTTTATGATGGAGAGATGCACTTTTATTTTTTTTATATAACTCCGATTGTATTTGTCTGAAAGAAGAATGTCATATACACCTAGGATGACTTGAGGGTGAGTAAATCATGGGCTAATTTTCATTTTTGGGTGTACTATCCCTTTAAGAGAGGCTACTCACGTAGAGCCAATGGTTGGAGCTTGAAGTCCAGCTCTCTCTCTCTGGTTGCAATGCGTAGAGCTAGAAGTTCCAACTACACCCTATCCTTAGCCATAACCCTATCCCTAGTCTCAGCCTCAGACGTCACGCCCACGGACCATTGGCTGAACGTCTGATGCATATGGCACACAAAATGGGAAACACTTCAGGAGTTTTGAAGTTGTCATCTGATTGGTTGAATTCTAAAGGATTTCCTGGAGACGTGTGTCACGTTCTTTAATGATCCACCTGGCAACAAAGCCATCGTGATGCCAAACCCCCTCATGGAAGAGTAAAGCTGTCTTGTTTGTGACTGTGATGATGAGCGCTTACCAGGATCAACTTAACGCTAGATTTTCAAAAGTATGTGAAGTTCGCAGTTCCATTGTTGCAGTAAACTTACACAACATTCTTGAATGAATAATTTATTAGATTCATGCTGGTCTGTTATTGTATGGGACATCGACTTTACATTTTCACTCCCCTAAACATGACGCACAACAAAACAAACTGTGATTGGTTGCTTTACCCTATCCTTAAACATAATTAGGTCAAGCTCCACCCATTACGTCCAAAGAGTGGGAGCTGGACTTCAATTGGCTTTGTGAGCATTGCATGTGAATGGCTTGTAAACTATTCGATTGTGTTTGTTTTATATTTGTTGCATCTATATGGCTTTATTTTCCTCTCTTCTCAATTCCTAACATTCTATATCAACATTTGAACGCAATAAATACTAGACTACATTAAGATCATTTTAAGACATTTTTATGTGTGTGTGTGTGTGTAAGCTATTTATAACATGTCAATCAACATTAGAGTGCCACCCTCAGGATGGGCTAAGCAAAGACAACAAGACATCAGCCTAAAGTGAGTCTGTGTGTTTTCAGAGATTATAATGTAAAATGTAAATCACATAACCTCAATTATATATTAATTAAATAATGTTAGCTAGCGCTATGAGCCAGTGACTGCCTCACCTAAATTTATGGTCAGGAGCCGCTAGTTACTCATGAGTGTTTTCGTCATCTCCTTAAACACAGACAAATGTCTGGCTATTATTGACAAAGCCACTAAACAGATTTGATTTGGATATGCTCTTCAGCCTTTCTAAGCAAGGCTTGAAAAGTACTTTCTACCACAAAAATCCTGCGTCACATCTGCATTTTTACTATTTTTGCATGTATTGTATAGGCAACTTTTTTTCAATGTGTTGTCTTTTCTACTTTTATAGCCTATCGATATAACAAAAACTGTATTTATATGAACTTGTCTGGCAAATCAGACAAAAATGGTGAGAACAGTGAAAACTGCAGTAAAAGTTTAAATGAATAGTGGCAATTTCTGTTTGCACTGAACATTAAATATTGTGACAAAACTAAATCCTTAAGATCTGACCAATCCTGCATTATAGCATGAGTTTCTGTAACAGCACGTGCCCCCCCCCATTGGTCACTGGCAACAGGGAAAGTCCAGACAGCTCAGAAACCAGGTAGCCCAGACCGGTTAATCTCATTTAGGAAAATAAACCAAACATCAGTTCCTTTAGAGACCCTTTTAAAGTGTCACCATGCAGTTTCATGTTTCTGTAGTGTTCTTTATTTATCCTGGTTTAACTGTCTAACTCTTATTCAAGACGAGGCTCTGTGAAACACAGTGATTGCTCCCCTAATCCATGTGAGTGTTTTATTAAGTAATATGAATTCACCAACATGTTCATTTTAAGGTTAATATTGGACATGACGCCCAAAAGATTTTTCAGCTTCCATACAAGATGAGAAAAATGAGTCTAAATGGGCCTATATTAAATTCAAACTTAAACTTAAAAAGGCATATGATTCCATCAAATGATATTTGATTAAAACGATGAAGGGATGTAATATAGTTACACTATATAATGCATAATATGAAAATGACCATTCAAATACATATATGATTAAGATCCTATAATGCAACATTAGGTTGGTAACAAATATACAATTGTTACCGAAAGGCTATTATGTGCATGTTCTCTGTTGCAGTGGTTCTCAAAGATCCTTTCTCTGGTTCTGATGAAATAACAAAGCTGCTTATTTTCTCATCCCTTCTCGTTTTCTCGCTCCTCTGTCCTCCATCCTATGACCCGGAAACCGATCGAGATCAGCCATCTTAAAGGACATCTCAATTCTCTAATTGCACCTCAAGGAGGCGAGGATCGAGGAGTGAGAAGGCTTCCTGAGGAGTCATGAGCGAGGATACACAGGTGTATCCTTTGCGGAAGTGTTTTATCGACTAAACGTGACGCACGTATAAATTCTCCTTCCCCTTCACATCTGTCACAATAATTTTAATTTATACTTTACCTTTGCAGTTGAAATAAACCGCACATCTCACATATTTCAACAGGGTAGCTTTATTATTATTATTATTTATTTTGAATTTCTTAAATAACCAAACTTCAACAACATAAGGGCAGATCCTTTGCGTCCGGAGTGATCAAGTACTCCAATGTGTAAATAAGCTTTTCTTCGATTTCTCCGTCCTCATTTTCTTTCCTTGTATTCTTCCCTCGCATCCTACAGGGGGGTGGAGCTGAGACGCGAGGAAAGGAAGCGAGGATGCACAAATAAGAATTGAGAAGCAATCATAGTGTAGAAAGATTCAGAAAGGAGACATACTTTTTACATTAATATAATTAAACATGCATATATACATACTGTATATACATAATCTGCTTGATAAGTTTGTAAACGGATATAGTCAATTCTTGTTTGTATAATAGTGAATATTTAGTTCACTGTTGTTCTCTTGAACTGTTTATGGCATTGCAGATATATTTGTTAGAATAAAACATTGCATTAGAGTCATACTTTGTGTCTGTTATGAAGGCTTTTTCTTTCGGTGTCAGGGAGATTGTAACCTACATGAACAGGACACCTGACACACCTAGTGCTATATTGACACAGCTTAGGACTCAGCATTCTTAAAGTTTTCACTTTCCTGTTGAGACAAAATGCACCTAGTATGTAAAAGTTAATTATTAGAAAGTGACTACAAAGACCATTGTCTGGTAAAGAACATGAAAATAGTCATAAAACAGATGTTCAGATGAAGGGAGCTGTAAAGTGTCCACTGAAGGCAAGTTGCAGAACCATGCAGTTTTATTCCATACAAACATAAAACAAAAGCATGGCGTGGCATGGCATGGAACTCAAGACTTGAACATAAACATGGACTTCCAACCAGTGGCTACAGAAAACAATACTTGACTAAAGGGCTTACAGTTTTTCTCAATTGTTTACACACTAATACTGGTACTTGAGACACAATGACCACAACATGTAACTCATTCACCAACCCCCTGAACCAATTCTGCTAAACTACAAGCACAATTCCTGCTTTACACTCAAATTGCAGTTCTAAAACACACTTTGTTCAAAACACTACACACAATTCTCTGCTTTTGGCACAATTTTCATGCAGAAAATCTCTTGTTTTCACAAGGAACACACTGCCATTCAAATATGCACACTGACTCATCACACGGGCAAACACCCGTCACACAGTTTTACAATTAGCAATCAGAGCTTTAGCATAAAAGGGCAACAGGTGAGCGCTTCAATGGGGCAATGGATGCCAACATTGGATTATTATTTTTTTTTTACTGTAACTGTATACAGTCAATTCTTCTGTTGTTTTGTATGTAGACCACTGTATGTACAACTTTGTGTTGGTTGGCATGTACACTGTGTACAATGTTTTTGTGGGAAAAATACAGTTTTTCTCGATTGTTTACACACATTTTCTGAAAGCATGCCTCATATTCTCAGAACTCTACACACAAATCCAAAAACACACACACAATGGGCAAAACCCCTCAATTCTCCTGCAAAATGAAACTTTACATTCAAAACAATGTTATTTCTTCTCAAAATGGTATTTTGTTTTCAAATGACACACACAAACCATCATATGAATAGACATTTATAAGAACCAGTTGAACACTGATGTGCTCAATGTAAAACACTATGATGAATGGAAAACACTTCTTCTCCATTCATCATAATGATTTAGGCCTTTTTTTGTTCAGTGTTACACTTTCTACAGACAGTACATACATAAGTGTGTTGTAAAATATCTGAGAATATTGTTTTTATACTCAGAACACACAAATACACGGTAACGAATATATTTTATTTTTCCCACAAAAACAATGTACACAGTGTACATCCCAAGTTACCAACACAAAGTAGGACATACAGTGGTCTACATACAAAACAACAGAAGAATTTACTGTATACAGTTACAGTAATAAAAAAAAAATCCAATGTTGGCATCCATTGCCCCATTGAAGCGCTCACCTGTTGCCCTTTTATGCTAAAGCTCTGATTGCTAATTGTAAAACTGTGTGACGGGTGTTTGCCCGTGTGATGAGTCAGTGTGCATATTTAAATGGCAGTGTGTTCCTTGTGAAACCAAGAGATTTTCTGCATGAAAATTGTGCCAAAAGCAGAGAATTGTGTGTAGTGTTTTGAAAAAAGTGTGTTTTAGAACTGCAATTTGAGTGTAAAGCAGGAATTGTGCTTGTAGTTTAGCAGAATTGGCTCAGGGGGTTGGTGAATGAGTTACATGTTGTGTTTATTGTGTCTCAAGTATCAGAAAATGTGTGTAAACAATCGAGAAAAACTGTAAAATATATTTGTTACCGTGTATTTGTGTGTTCTGAGTATAAACACAATATTCTCACATATTTTACAACACACTTATGTATGTACTGTCTGTAGTAAGTGTAACACTGAACAAAATAAGGCCTAAATCATTATGATGAATGGAGAAGAAGTGTTTTCCATTCATCATAGTGTTTTACAGTGAGCACATCAGTGTTCAACTGGTTCTTATAAATGTCTATTCATATGATGGTTTGTGTGTGTCATTTGAAAACAAAATACCATTTTGAGAAGAAATAACATTGTTTTGAATGTAAAGTTTCATTTTGCAGGAGAATTGAGGGGTTTTGCCCATTGTGTGTGTGTTTTTTGATTTGTGTGTAGAGTTCTTAGAATATGAGGCATGCTTTCAGAAAATGTGTGTAAACAATCGAGAAAAACTGTAAATACACAAGACTAATGACTAGACAAGGGACACCAGTGAACAATGGCTGCATCCGAAACCGCATACTCACTGAGTAGGTACTTAATTTCAATGAGTACTTACTTAACGAGCGTTAAAAGAGTAGGTACTATATAGCCTGATCTCGTTAAATGTGAACCGTACATCATCCACCATGTTGACGTTATCATGTGACCTACGACGTTATCCCAAGCGCAACAACTTAAAAGATATAAGCGACAGGTTTAATTAATATATCTGTAAATATCTTGATATTGACGAAACTTGCTCATTTTGTGGTCTTGTTGAAGAAACAGCTGCCCATTTATTTTGTGATTGCAGTATAACCAATAAATTCTTATATTTTTAACCCACTAATGTGACCCAGTTTTATCCTTAAATATATTATTTTTATTAAGAAACACCCAAATCATCATATCTTGAATATGTTGTTACATTTCTTCATTTTATAAGCAAAAGTTTTCGCCCACAAGCAAAAGTCGCTTAAATTGTTTTCCTCTTTTTCTTGTTGAATTTAACTCTCGTTTTATCCCTCAGGCTTATAAATAGCAAACAAAAAATGCATTTTCTTTATGTATTATGATGAATTATTAAAAGATATGTAACCTTGTCATTGTGCTTTTTTCCCGTGTATTCTGATGTACACAAACCCATGATATTTATGTGTTTTTTTTTTTTGTCATTATGATTATTCACTGCTGAAAGATACAACCATGGTATCTTTCCATGATCTTTATGTTACTAAGTTCTGCAGTAACAAAATGATATGAGCGACAGGTGCACAAACATCAGTAGCTCGACAGCCCTACCAAGAACGGTTTTCCTCAGCGTTTGTGACGTCTGTACACTGCGCCAAGATCTCGCCTTTGGAGAAAACTGTTGATTTTATTCTGGGAAAATTCAAGCATCACTCCTTAAAAATTAGGATTACCCCAAAATGAATTGCATAATTTGCTAGCCCACCCCAACACTTATGTAGGATAATAATGATAAATGCTGACCAATACTTAATATTACTTTTTTTTTTTTTTACTGAAAGTTATATATTTTAGTTAAACAAGCAAAATGTAATTTGTTTTGTCATATAACATAGCTACACTAGATAAATGAAGTCAACACATGTACATTTTCAGTCAAGCAATGAATTAATGCATTAATTAATTAAATTAATTATATTTTATTTTATTTTATTTACTGACAACAATAAGAAGCATGAATAAATGAGTAAAAGATTGAAAAAAGTAACCACAATAAATAAATATATACACAAGTCAACAACACATGAAAAGCTTTATTCAAACTTACTGTTCTAACAATCAAATATTTACAGGCGGTGGCCCCTACATCCTACTGCCATCTCAACACAGCGGTTCTCATTCTGCGGCTTTATTCTGATGAATCAGCTGACCACCGTTCCCACCTTCACCTGTCTCTGCCGTCCATCATGTCCCTCATTGCTGCAGTCAGACTAGAATCTGATCACGGATGGGAAAGGGACATCGAGGCTATCCTTGCCTGAGTGCACAGTCTCCCTCATCACCTCATACAGAGCGCCTGAACAGAACCCTGTGAGGCTCGCCTCAATAGCAAACACTCCTGTGAGCGAAGCATAGTAGAGCGAGCCTGTGGCATGCTGAAAACACACTGGTGCTCTATTTTCTTCACAGCCAGATGTGAGCCGTGCCTTCGTGCCTGAGGTTGTTCCGTCCTGTACTGTGCTTCACAATCTGAGGCAATAAGGGCAGGTGGAGTGATGGAGGGTCTCATCCATGGCACCATTTCCTGGATTCAGCTCTGGGCTTCTCATCCTCAGTGCTCACACCAGTCTGCAAACATTTCAGATCCTACAAAAATGCACAAACATTATACATTATACAAAAACCATTTTAACAGCACAATGTCATGTATAATATATGTACATGTATAAAATAACAAAATTATTTGACTTTATATTTTTATTTCAGGTCCTCAATACTACATTTACATGTTGAGGTTGTCGCTGATGTGTTAACTCACTCTTTATCCAACATACATGTTCCTCAATTTATCAACAGTAGCCTACTAATGGACAAATATAATAGATAACTTAGGCTGTTTAGTTACTTTATAGATTAGTTTATTTACCTTACAGTTCATTTATCTAATGTAAACCGTGTTGACAACAGTGGATTCTACATAATAGCACACAATCATCACTCAGATGTCTATTTCATGTTGTGATGTGCTCATCTGCAATACATAGGCCTATATAGATTATTTTCCTGTCAGATGTAAATAAACATTTAAAATAAGCTCCCTGTCAGGGTTCTATCACTTCTGTCTGGTTTATATCTTGGTTTGGTGACAGAGCTCTGACACTCCCGGTTTGTCATGTGTTTGTGTATAGTCTGGTTTGTTGTGAGCACATGGCTTGTCATGTATTTCCTTGTGCCATGTGCTCTCCTGTCAATTGTCTAGCTCTAGCCCCTCCCATCTTGTTACCTGATTATTGATTAATTTGCCCCACCTGCTTTCCTCCTTACCCTCTTTTGTTTGCTTGCAGTCCTGTGCTGGTTCATTGTCTATGTTCCCTCGTGATTCCTGTTCCTGCCAGATGCCTGTCTTGTTTTCCCCCACGGGGAGTTTTTGTTTGTAGTTTTTTTTATTACTTAATAAAGATCCTTATTTCTGCACATTAGGGACAGGCAAATTAAGCCTCATGAAGCACTGAGGCTTTCACTTGAATGTTTCGGGAAAAGTTTCGAAGCATCAAGAGTGTCGAAAACAGCGCCATCTTGTGGCAGGTCAAATTTATAGCAGCCATGTTTATGGGCAGCTGAGTGTGCAGTGCTGTTGTTTTATCCATTAAGCACAAACAAAAGCCTGACAACGCTAAATGTTCAGTTTTCTAATAACATATTAAAGTGTGGCAATAAAATAAATGTAACAATTATATTAATACTATACATAAATAAAAATACCAACAGAGTTGCTTGATGCAAGTAAATGTTGGTTGGTGTAATTATTTTATGGTTTCTATGCTGTTTATGTGTCAGAATAGATGATCATGTAACATAGAATATATGATCAATGTAGGCATATATATATATATATATATATATATATATATATATATATATATATATATATATATATATATTAGTAAATGGACTTAAACTTCCATACTCCTGTAGAGTAGTGGTCTGGGTTCAAACATTTTGACACGCAAAGTGAAGCATTCACGTGACTGGAAAGAAAGTGAGGCTTCGTTTTTCGTTGATCACGTGTTTCTCTGAAAACAATACGCGCTCTGGCATGGAGCTTCATGAGAAATTGCGCTGCATACTCGATACATGCTTTGAAGCTTCAGTGTCAAATGTAACATCACTACTGCACATGAATCCTCTCTTCACTTCAGTAGGTTGTGGTAAAAAAACAAAAACAGATCTGCTCGGTCTCTAATGGTGCGCATTACATCAACATTTTTGGATATGCGCTCAACAAGCATGTCCTCCTGCGCACATACAACAAAATCACACCACTCGAAACCTGTTAGGAGGATCTGACCTTGCACTTGCAAGTAATACTTGTGCTGCCTCTTAAGCTGCAAAGAACCATCTGACATTTTGAGGTAGGGACAGTCAACATAACTCTGGATGTTGGGGCATTTTATTTCAAGCAGGCCAAATGGTGGGTTGTCAGAAGGATTGAAAACGACTCCATCGGGAGAGCATTAGGGTGTATAATGAACCCGCAGGGTGAATAATTCACATTTTTTTAACTGCAGTACTCTTCTAACTGGCTCCATATTGATTTCTCTCCTCATGTCCTTCGTCATGACAGTCCCCCTCAAAATTCTGTGTGCCAGATTTTCAGCTGATGTATGACAGCGAACATGGCATGCCTCATGAAAGCGTGTAGATGTGACTCGCATCTTTCTCAGTCGATGCCATTCCTGGCATGAGCTCTGCTCCCGTGTTGCAGCTTCAACCCTGTGGGCTGTGGGCCATGTCAAATGACACCTGTAGTGATTTCATATATACATGTTTCTCCTCTGATAACACTTAGGCACATGTGGTTGGCTCAAGCCTATAGCTTTGGATGGGAATGGAAGATTGGGCAGGGGCGTCTGGGATGTTGATGTTTTCCCGCATTTCTGGTGGTTTTAGCTGAAATGACAGCACACTCCCTGCCTGGACTGCCCCAAAAGCTGACTGAACTAATGGGACTTCCGCTGACATGCCCATGGTGGTCACCAAAGGTGAAAGCAAAGGAGGAAAGTCCTTACATACCTCTGCCACTCTCAATGTGGCAAGATCTGGCATTTCCCTGTCCAGTGCTTTGTAGAGAGAACTTCTGAAAATGTTGAAGTGAAAAAATTGTAACAAAAAAACTGCAGCGTACATATTAACCACATAAACTAAAGGTAATATAATCTCACCTCACACAAACAGCGGTGGAATTTGGGGGTTTGCGGACCTCCATGTCTCCCACCGGACCTGGCCTAACACCCTGACAGCAAAGACACATTTTGACATGGCATCACAATAGCTACATGTGCATGTACAATTCACATGACAGACAGATGACATACCAAGGTCCTTGGTGTATGCCAGATCTGCTCAGTGTCTGTGCAAATGGTTGCATAAGTCACACCCTGCCACACAGGAGCAGTGAGTGCTCGCCAAAATGACAGGTTTTGAGTGTTTTAACACCATCTATGGAGAAATAGAAGCTTAGATGAGAAATACCTCTTAAGAGCTAAACATTAACAAGAGGAAAATATATAAATGAACATATATATATTAATAATTAATGAATTTATGAATTATTCATTTATTCATTATATATTAATAAATATATTAATACAGTAATATATATATATATATATATATTATCAAGAGGAAAATATTTATTAGTAAAATATTAATATATTTATAAATAAAAATTTAATATTATTAAAATATAACTAATAAAAGCATACGGTTGTATTCTAGATGAGAGGCACATATATTCAAATGCAGGCCTACCCATTCACGTCCATAAACAGTAAACAGAGACTAAGCCATGTACATTTAGATAATGTTACTTATCAGTTGATATGGGCGTGGGCGACTTATCAGCAGGCCAAACCATTACTCTAACAGTGACCCTAGTCACCCTTCTCTTAATTTGTGTAAGAGTACTGGAACTGTGACGTGCATAGAGCCTATAACAGTAGTTCAACACATGAGATTTTAACACAAGGAACCGTGTTTACATTTGAAAACACCCGCGTGGCTGATCTCCGCGATGTTTGATTATGACGTATCCTCTCCTCTGGCCTCCTGGGAGAGAGAAAAGTATCCATCGATGGGTGCTTCAGAATCTGGGCAGAAGCAGTAACTTAGGTCATCCGGGAACTTATCACCTACTCTTTATGAATACTGATGTTTCGGACATACTCCTTTCAAGTACTGTTTTCTCCTACTATATAGTAGTAGGCATATTCGAACGCACAATAAGTATACACATGTCCGAATCTCGCGAGAATTAGTACGTCACCCAGGTAATTCTCGCCTATTCTTTTATGGATACTAAGGATTTGGACATACTTATTCGCTCGCGTACTGTTTTTTCCCTACTATATAGGGATTAGGGAAGTATTCGGTTTCAGCCGCAGCCTCTGGCTGGCGTTCTCAGCACCATTAAATAAAAAATTTTTTTAATAATTGCAGTTTTTATCGATTGTTTACACACATTTTCTGAAAGCATGCCTCATATTCTCAGAACTCTACACACAAATCCAAAAAGACACACACAATGGGCAAAACCCCTCAATTCTCCTGCAAAATGAAACTTTACATTCAAAACAATGTTATTTCTTCTCAAAATGGTATTTTGTTTTCAAATGACACACACAAACCATCATATGAATAGACATTTATAAGAGCCAGTTGAACACTGATCTGCTCAATGTAAAACACTATGATGAATGGAAAACACTTCTTCTCCATTCATCATAATGATTTAGGCCTTTTTTTGTTCAGTGTTACACTTACTACAGACAGTACATACATAAGTGTGTTGTAAAATATTGTTATTGTTTTTATACTCAGAACACACAAATACACGGTAACAAATATATTTTATTTTTCCCACAAAAACAATGTACACAGTGTACATCCCAACCAACACAAAGTTGTACATATACAGTGGTCTACATACAAAACAACAGAAGAATTGACTGTATACAGTTACAGTAAAAAAAAAAAAAATCCAATGTTGGCCTTCATTGCTCCATTGAAGAGCTCACCTGTTGCCCTTTTATGCTAAAGCTCTGATTGCTCATTGTAAAACTGTGTGACGGGTGTTTGCCCGTGTGATGAGTCAGTGTGCATATTTGAATGGCAGTGTGTTCCTTGTGAAAACAAGAGATTTTCTGCATGAAAATTGTGCCAAAAGCAGAGAATTGTGTGTAGTGTTTAGAAAAAAGTGTGTTTTAGAACTGCAATTTAAGTGTAAAGCAGGAATTGTGCTTGTAGTTTAGCAGAATTGGTTCAGGGGGTTGGTGAATGAGTTACATGTTGTGGTCATTGTGTCTCAAGTACCAGAAAATGTGCACTGTAAAAAGTGAACAGTTGGATCAACTTAAAAAAATTACTTCAATTGGTAACACCTAAAGAAATTAAGTTTTCTCAACTTAAATTATAACGTTTTTCAAGATAAAACGTGATAATTTAAGTTGAGAAAACTTAATTTCTTTAGGTGTTACCAACTGAAGTAATTTTTTTAAGTTGGTCCAACTGTTCACTTTTTACAGTGTGTGTAAACAATCGAGAAAAACTGTAATACATCATAGAGTTGTTTGTGGTGGGGTAAATTAAACGCAATATGCGTTGATGTCACAATCGTGTTGCATTGTGGTATGGAGCTGCCTGAAGTGTACATAAGAAGTAGACTGTCAAAATTGAGGGAGCGAGGGTCTGTCCATATAAACTTCCCTCGTCCACTTCACAGAGTGGAATGCACTTCAAAACGGCGGCAGGGATTCCCCCGAGGGGAAGTGCTTAGGGAAGTTTGCAAGTGCGTGTCTAAAAGTGGACTGGAACACAGCCCTGAACTATCCAGTGCGAAAGCCCCTATAGCAGGAATGAGGAACACATTTCAATTTGTTTAGAAGGTGACCAGTATCTATGTATTTTACATCGGCAGTTTGAATTTAATATGAAAAGGTGCTTTCTGTTGTAGTTTTGAATAAAAATGTTTGCTTTTCTGAATATATTGAAATTGAAAGTAATTACATATTGACAATTTAAAATGTTATCTCTCAGAGAAGATTTTTTTTGTGGTGCAGTTTATTGAAGTACAGGAATGCAATGTTTTTTTGAACTATTTTGTATTTTTTAAAGAATTGTATTAGTAGATTATACCAAGTCAGTCACGACTCACAAGTGAATTATAAGTACACATATAGGATAAGTTGTGGTTACTTAATTTATTCAAGGCAAGGGGTTTCCTCAATTTAAGTAGACAGAACTCAGAAAAACTTGTTAGTTTTAAGTTAAGTAGATTGACATTTTTAAGTAATTGCAATTTAATTCATTTAAGTTAGTGATCACAGTTATCACAAACACATTTTCTTTTGTTTCATTAACTTTTACTTGCCAGGGTAACTTGGAATTGTCAAGTTCACATAACTTAATTTTTTCAGTTTTATTTACTTGATCATTTTAAAGCAACGGGTTTCCTAAAAAAAAATAAGTAAAGAGCATTTTGCATTGGAGCACTTCTCATGTTACTGCCTCCATTATACATAATAAATATTTCATAATTGTGAGGCCTGGTCTGAGACAAAAGGGCCCTGCTGGCTAATTAACATTCGACCTCCCCCATACAACCTCACTTCCTCTCAGAAACAACTAAGAACTCACACAAGAACATGGTTGAATGTGAATGTTTATCATTGACTGTTATGTTTTTGGTGTCATTTGAAATGTCTCAAAGTGAGTGGTACAGATACCTCATATCCAGATAGATAAAATAAAAGGAAATAAGGTTTATAGAAGTTTAGAGAAAACTGTTTCAGAGATAAGGCCAGATAAGGCAACCCCCCTTTTGTCGGATAGAAGCCATTTGAGGGTGGTCTCCCCCATCCCCCATGTCACCTGGTCAAACAGGATAAAGGAAGGTGTTCGCCCTTTCTCTGGGCTCTTTTTGGCTGGACGTGGGTTGAATAGGTGGTCTCTCTCTCTCTCTCTCTTTCCCTTTCTCTCTCTCTATCTCAGATTCAAGCTGGGTAAGATTATTTGGTACAACCATGTTCTAGATATTTGAATTGATTGTGGAATTGATCTCTGATATCTGAAATATTAAATTGTTACATGTGATTATTCTAACTGATTTTGACATTGTTCATTTAATGGTTAAAAGGAATAGTCAAACATTCGCTCACTTTAAGTGAGGCACAGATATTATTAAAACCTTTCATTTATGGAGTCAGATGAATTAACGAGTAAATATATGATTAATATATTGCATTTAATCAAAAAATACTTTGCCTCGAGAAAAGGACAGTAACACGTTAAGACCTTGCGCGCTGGTCGGACGCCAGACTTTGGGCCGATTTAGCGCGAGCTTACAGTTGCCTTCCAGATCAATTAGAGAGCAGAGTAAAACACATTAGCATAGCACTGTCATTAGCATGAGAACAAATGAAAAGGCAAACCAAAAGGGTAGCAATATCATAATTTATTATTGAAATAAAATAGATACAGACAAAGGTAAAGGCATGAAAATTTTAATAACTCTGGGCATCCCATGAAAACTTCTTAAATCAATATGATTTTAAGGAAAATGTAATCTATTAATTGCCATTAGTTAGTTATGCTTACTTGTCTACAAATACAGTGGCTAAAAGGTTTGCGCACTCTTAAAATGACTGGTTCTTGAGATGTACAAAATGAACCCAAGAAAAATAACGGTGTCTTTTTTCCACCTTTAAATAGATATTGAAACCAACAAAATTATTATTCTTTTTCTTTAGCGCTTATCCCTCATAGTAGCAGGGTCCGCTTTTCTGGATCGCTGGCGCCAATTGATGCGACCGTCAGCTTGATCAGGGTGCAAACCGGTAACCAACAAAATTCATGTAACAAATATAAACTTTTAATGAAAAAAATACAAAAATAAAATAATAGCGGAATCCTCTAAACGGATGGCATGTACAATGCCTTCATTAATATATCATAAAGCCTTTAGTATTATATAACATTACATTCTCTGGGTTTTAATCACCTTGGGGATGGTTGTCGTTGTAGCATAACCCACAATTGCAAATAAGGCCTAAATGTGTAATAGCAGGAAATTCTATAACTATTATAATTTGGGGCCATAAAATGAGCTCATATTTCATGTTGTTTCTTGCTCTGAAGCTGAAAAGAAAAGAAAAATTATGGAAAGTTAGAATATTATGCTGCAATTTTGAATTATTTTGTTGCTAAATATGAAAAGTAAAAAAAAAACAATATATGTTTTATGGTACGTTTTTTTAATGCATTTCTGTTAAACTCTAAGGAACTTACTTGAAGCAAGTGAATATTCACTTTGATGTGAAGTACTGGAGCCTACTCCTGAAAAAGATTTATACCATAAAGGTGAACTTTTTTTTGCCTCAGATGTAATAAACTTTACTAGATTGCTTTTCTTTAAATACATTAAGAATAAAAACATTTACCATCAGCACATGTCTTCTTCCTCCATATGATGAGTGCAGTAATGATGAGAACAGCCACACACATTAACACCAGCACACTAATTACTACAAACAGAGCAGAGGAACCAAAGTCCGATATTTCCAGATCCTCATCTGTGGTAAAACCAAGGAAATCAGTCAGTTAAACAAATATTTAAACTATTAAGATTTATATTACACATATGAAAAAAACAACAACAGATTGCCACTGTTACAGCTGAAACAAAGTGAGATGCTTTGTATAAGTGCCCCTATTATGCGATTTTATAGGTTCCTAATTTTGTTTTAGAGGTCTCCTACAATCGGTTTACATGCATCCAAGATCAAAAAACAATTACATTTTCTCATAATACATTGCACATCACCTCATTTGCGTCGAAAAACGGTTAGTTTGAAGATTCGGTCTCTCTAAACTCCTCATTTCCGCTAGCCTACTCTGCTCTTATTGGTCAGATGGCACGACTCATTTCAGCAGTTCAGATTTAATTAAGACAATAACTTTTTTTAATGTGCACTTTGATCTTTAAAAATTTGCACACCTTTTACATTCACAAACAGCTATTTTACACACTGCATGAAAGGTAATATTTGAAAAAGCATAATGGGGCACTATAAAAGACCAGCATATGGACCCTTTTCACAGACTGTGATAATGCGTTTCCAGAGTTATCAACATATGAAATCTAATAAAGTTTTGCATGTTTTCATTTTTTTAATTTATTTAACATACATTTTTAATGCTATACTTTGTGTTAAATTACCAGTAAATTGCAAAAAAAATAAAAAATTTACACTGCTGCAAGGGTGTTTCTAATACGACTGAGGACTGACAGCAAATTTCTCATCATTCTCTTCTGACGGCTGTAATCAAGATCTCTATATTTTTCCCTCTTTTGGAAAGTCATGGAAACACTATCATGGATTATTTCTTTTGATATTAGAGCAAATGGGAATACCAAAATCATATTTACTGTCATCTCCCATTCAACACTATAGAAGTTTACCCAACTATTACGACTTGCGCTTCTGAGAACCTTGAAAATGGGAAATGGGTCCATTGTCCATGTATTCAAGAATATACTAATGATTTATATATATATATTAAATAGGCAATATCTTTACCAAACATAATGTCTAGTTTGTTGTCCAGGTTGAGGTAATTTGCTGTGCAGTTGTATTTTCGTCCTTCACGTAGTTCTTCTGCGCTGATCACCAAACTCTTCCTCATCTGGTAAGTTCCGTCTCCATTGGGCAGAATCTCTCCTCCTCTGATCTGATCATCATCCACAGGATGACCATCTCTGAACAGGGTCAGGTTAATGTGACGGGGGTAAAAACCAGTGGCCAGACAGCTGATCTGAAGCCCTTGAGAGTCCGGGAGTTTCGTCTTAAGGATTCTGACTCTGGGTTTCACTTTTGAAAGGAATGTTAAAAATAGTGGATAGTATTATTGTGACAATAGGCCTACTGTTGGATTCGATGCATCAGCCATTTATGCATATGGTAATATGATTTATTTTGAACCATCCCAAACATTTAGTCTTTACGGTCAGTCCTGCTTTTTTTACTGTATGGTCATATTCTCAAATTATATTTTAAATAAATAGTTAAACTTGGAATAAAAAAATGTGATGGCCTGTCAAGCTCTAATAAAGACAAAAAAATTATAAAAAAAATAACTCAAATAGCCCATATACAACTCTTGTGCTATAATCCAAGTCTGTATTGTCAAAACATAGGCTACAGTAATTGAAGAATAATTCAAGTTATTCACTGAAACTCCTGCCCTTAACAATACCTCTCATATCTTATTTATCTGTACTTTGAGTGTACGGAAAATAATAAACTACTGAAACAATCTGATCAACTTCTAGAATCCGAAATTTTGGGTGAACTATTATTTTTAGTAAAGGCCTATTCACACCAAGGACGATAACTATAATGATAAAGTTCTAAAAATGGTTCTAAATATAAAAGAATGGCAGAGTCCACACCACAACTATAATGATAACAGCACAGAGAAACAATATCGTCGGAATCCCTTTCAGAACGAACTTGGTTACTCGCATAACCTTGGTTCCCTGAGATAACGGGAATGAGTATTGCGTCATTAGACGCTATGGGGGAAAACTCCTTTTTCTCCAGATATTGAAGCCTTTTATTGAATAACGCAGTGCAACTGCACAAGCCATAACAGTGCACAAATTTATTGGCTGAGCAGTTTGAATTGAACATACCTATGGCGATGCTGCGTATCTATGCAAACCAAAGGGTGTGCATCACGCCGAATTGAGCGCATCTGCCTAAAAAGCTAGCCTGCTTGCCATAGGATTCAGATTAATTTGACTGAGGTGATGATCGCCTAGTCTTTAAGCATAATAGCATGGCCATCCACGCAATACTCTTTTCCATTATCTTAGGGAACCAAAGTTACATGACTAACCAAGTACGTTTCCGATCAATACGGTTCACTTGTATTGCATCGTTAGAAGCTATGGGGAACTAGTCCAATCAAGCTGTACTAAAAGGCAGAACGACAAATGTTCTGAGACCCCAGCCTAAGACACTTGAACATGAGGGCCTTGAGGGCAATAGGGCTAAACAAAGGCGGGAACTTGCCCGACAGAAAGGGGCTCAAGCCATGGGCCGGAGCCTCCAGGGAGATATCCTCGGGTTGAGCTCGCTCAGAGGTCAACTCCAGCTAGACAGAGAGGACTTGTGTTTGCAGTGCAGAAAGATCCAAATTGTAAAACCTGGCGAAGGTGGACGGTGAGGACCAGCCGGCTGCCGCGCAGATGTTGCCAATAGATACACCACTGGACCACGCCCAGGAAGAGGCCATGCCTCTGGTGGAGTGTGCCCTCACACCGATGGGGGCATTGATGGCCCATCGAAGCGTAGGCCAATACAATGGTGTCCACTATCCAGCGGGATAATCTCTGCTTCGTGACCGGATGCCCTTTGGTGTGGCCTCCGAAGCACATAAAGAGCTGCTCTGACTGACTGAACTGGGCAGAGCGCTCAGTATATACTCTTAAGGGCCCAGACAGGGCAGGGTAAGTGCAATTCTTGCACATCTTCCGCATTGAGAAGAGCAGACAGTGAAAAGACATGTGCTCTGAACAGAGTAGACAGCACTTTAGGCACATAGCCATGTCTTGGCTTGAGGATGACCTTACAGTCGTTAGGCCAAACCTCAAAGCAGGATGCACTTACGGAATGCGCTTGCAGGTCGCCAACTCGCTTGACCGATGTTAGAGTTAGCAGGAGGGCGCTCTTATGCGAGACAGGCCATAGCTCGGCCAACTGTAGCGGCTTTAAGGGGGTCCTTTGAGGGCCCTTAGAGCCATCGACAGGTCCCATGTGAGGATAGTAAGGGGATCCTCCTGCCATAGTATGGGAGCCTCCTGGTCCCTTTTAGAAAGTGAACAATCAGGTTGTTCCTGCCTAGAGATTGGAAGGCCACAGGAGCATGGTATGCTGCTATGGCCAGCACATAGACATTGAGCATGGATGGGGTGCGGTCCGCATCCAACAGCTTTTGCAGAAAAGACAATACCAGCGGTGTCACAGGAAGTCGGGTCTTCTTTTCGGACTGTACACCAGTCAGAGAAAACAGACCACTTAAGGACATAGATGCGTCTTTTGGACCGGGCTCTAGCCTCAGAGATAGTGTTTAGAACTCTTGCTGGGAGGTCCGTAAGTTCCCGTTGAGGGGCCATACATGGAGGGCCCACAACTCGGGTTGGGGGTGCCAAATCGTCCCCTTCGCCTGGTGAAAGAAGGTCTTTCCTCAGGGGAATCAACCTAGCAGCTGTACAACTCGGGGAACCAAGGTTGGGTCTGCCAGAAAGGGGCCACCAGAAGGGCCGTGCGTCTGTCCTCTCTGATCCGTTTGATGACCTAAGGGAGCAGCGCGCAAAGGGGGAGGCTGGGCCATTCATGGGTCGACCTCTGCCCTCCCGAATATACTCCAGATCTTTTGAACCGTCTGGGGATGGAGCGCCCATTCCCCTGGGGACACATGCACTGCACATGCACTGCTCTCAGTGAGCGCAGGTTGTGTTGGGGCAGAGGCATCTGGCTAGCTTGTACAGAGGCCTCGATCTGAGTCCACCTTGGTGGTTTATGTAGGACACCACTGCTATGCTGTCCGAGCGGACTAAGAAGTGGTGCCCTGTCAGGTCTGGTAGGAAGGTTTTGAGGGCCAGAAAAACCGCCAGCATTTACAGGCAGTTGATATGCAGCCGCTTCGTGCTCGACGAGGAGCCGGAAGTTGGTCTGCCCTTGCACAAAGTCCAACCCGTGTTGGAGGCATCTGTTGAAATCACCTTCCTCCTCGAGACCATCCCCATGTTCACGCCAGTCTGGTACCAACTGGGGTCCTTCCAAGGGGCCAGGGCTCTGATTCAGCCGTGGTCCACCTTGACGCGTAGGCGACCTGAGCGCCAAACATGAGCTGGGGCTTCAGCCAGTACTGCAGGGGCCGAGAGGCTAGGGGCTGAATTAGTACTGGAGATGGCCCGCTGCACTGGGGCAGGGGGCTGATGCCCATAGTATTGGGAAGAGGAAAAGTGCTGAGGATTTTTTGTGTTTTATTGTGTTTGCTATAACAGCGGTCAATTGCGTGGGTGCGTGAACTCGAACAGGCCCATTTTCTGAAATTGGAACATTCGGAACTGAACAGGGTGTTAGGAGGGAAACACAAGACTTTTTGAAGGGTGGTTCGGCAGCAGCGAGACCCTCCCCTCTTTGGGGATCAGGATGGCTTCTGAGGCTCAAGGTCCAGAGTTGCCCTGGCGCTTAGAAAGGAAGCGGATGAGTGGGGGCGCTGTCGAGGCTCAGGCGCTGGTTTGGGCTGAGCACTTGCAGGCGTCTGGTTTAGCTGGCTGCTGAGTCGGCGTGGGTTTCTGGTGACTCGGAGCTGCAGAGCAGGAGCGCTTAGGCAGGAAGTGGCGGCCTGGGAGGACTTCAGTGTCTCAGTGAAGCGCTAGGCGAAGCCATCTACCGTGGGGCCGAAGAGACCAGTGGTGGAGACTGGGGAGTCGAGGAAGGCAGTTCTGTCTGCGTCCTTGATCTCCATGAGATTAAGCCATAATTGGCGCTCTAACACCACAAGGCCGGTCATGGCTCTTCCGATAGCCTGGGCGGTGGTCTACGTGGTGCGCAGGGTCAGGTCTGTAGCACAGCACAGGTCACAGAATTCGGCTGGGTCTGGTCCAGACTCGTCCATGGAGCGGAGGAGTTTGGCCTGAAACACCTGGAGGACTGCCATAGTGTGAAGGGCAGAGCCCGCTTGGCCAGCAGACGCATAGGCCCGACTGGCGTGGGCTGAAGTGGTCCTGCAGGGCTTGGATGGGTGAGCTACTTTGGCCTTCCATCCAATTGCAGTGGGCAGACACAGGTGCTCAGCAACAGCTTTTTCTAGAGGAGACAGCATCTCGTAGACTTTCTCCATGGCACCGTTGATGGTGGTGAGAGCGGTGGAGGTAGAAGTACGCAGGCGGGCCGAGTAGGGGGCACCTTGGAACCACTCATCTAAACGGCTTCATGTGGGCTCCTCTGGTGTAGAGCACTGGAGAAATCTTTCTTTGTGGAGAGAGTGAAGCAAGCGGGATCTGCACCGGCTTGAGCTCACTCATATCCGATCGCTCAGTCCTCTGGCTCCGCTGTTTCTTATTCTGAGGTTCCTGGGAGGAAAGAAATGGGAGATCGCGAAGAGCGGAGCCACTCTCTGAAAAGAAAACGATCCACGAGCAGAGAGAGGAGAGAGACATACTCTTGCAGTGAGAGCAGCTCGTCTCTGTGAGCGTAGCTTCTGTGTGGGATTTTCCCAGACAGGCAACTGTGCTCGTCAGACGGGTGCAGAGGGGCTAATGCTCGCCTGATGGCTGCAGCGGAACAGTGAATCAGCTGTCAGCAGTGCCGAGTCAGCTTGCTTGTGAGCGCGCTGATCTGTCAGGCTGCCTGCCGCTGAAGTCTGCTTGTTTATAAAGCGAGGATTCAGCTCTTTCCGCTGCTTAGGGCTTCGTCCGACAGCGAGAAGGCTTTCTTGCAGGAGAATCAAAGCGATGTGAAGATCGTCGCTGAAGGAGAATAAAATCTGAATCCTATGGCGAGTGGGCTAGCTTTATTGGCAGATGCCCCGCCCAATCTGGCGGGCTCAATTCGGCGGGATGCGCACCTATTGGTTCGCAAAGATACACCGCATCGCAATAGGTTCATGCAGTTCCAACTGCTAAGCCAATAAGCTTGTGCAGATTCCTGCACTGTTATAGCTTGTGCAGTTGCACTGCATTGTTCAATAAAAGGCTTCAATTTTCGGAGAAAAAGGAGTTTTCCCAATAGTGTCTAACGACGCAATATAAGTGAACCATATCGATAGGGAACAATTTTCCTGATGAATGCTAAAAACCTTGGCAGCCAATCAGAATCCATCCTACTTTAAAGAGTTTAAGCATTTAAAGCAGCAAACGACAAAACTACAGTGTGTGCTTACAATAAACAGAAGAATATAGTGCCTTGGAGTGAATGCACCTTGATTCTGACTCACCTTTTCGCATCACAGTGTTCTTTTCTTTTTCCAGGTATTTCCGCAAAGTTTTCATGCAAACAGGATGATAAACATGTTCATACAGACCCTTCACTTGAAGCCATTCCATCTGACCCATGCCTTTTATTCTCATCCATGGTAAATCAATTTGCATTGTTCTATTTACCACAGAAAAGGTAAACGCTTCAGTAGTTTGTCCATTGAAAGCATCCCATGAAAGAAATAAACCTGGCTGATCATTGTCAAGCAATTCACATCCAACACGTTTCTGATAAACATGTAAACCTTAAAATGGATGGGGAAAAATGTAACAACAGATTAGCCTTCACTGACATTAAGATAATACAGTGACACTTTTATGAATATAGAATAGAATCTCCCAGCTAACAAAAATATGTTCAAGGAAATTTTTCCTATTGTTACCATTGTTATGAAAACGTCATTTCTGAATGTTCTCTGAATGTTCAAAATGTCAAGTTCAGTTTTTTTTTTTTTTTTTTTTTTTTACATTATTAATTATGCAAATGTTAAGGAAACATTTTGTTTTATCATTCTGTGAACATTTTGGGAAAATGACTTATAAATGCACTCTGAACATTCAATAACTTTTAAAAAATATAATTAAAAAAATGTTAGAAGAACGTCCAACTAAAAGTTTCAGAAAAAAAAAAAAATGGCCAAACATTAGCCAAAGTTCTGACAAAGCTCCTTGTTAGCTGGGATGTTGCTTCTTCAATCATATTGTTAACATTTATCAGAAGCTAAACTAATATGTGTTGTCAGAAATTAGAGTATGCTTAACTTTTTTTTTTCTTTTTTTTTATAACAAATATGCTGCAATACAAGCACATAAAGGTGATTGCTGGTAATACCAAAATGTAGGCTTGGACTTACCATCTGTGCAATTTTGGTGTTCCTTAAGATAAAATGTTCGATCTTTCATGATGTCAAAAATATCTTTAAATATATCACCACCATCATTGTCATCATTTGAATTACTTTGACTGTGGTGGACAGCTTTCCATGATGTTGAGTCATAATACACCACTTGCACATCATCTAACATCAGCACAACAGTGAACTCAGGAAACTGTGTCTGTCCAACAATATATGTGGCAAAAACCATCAGTGAGTGAGAACCTGTGGGAACATGGACAAGGATAACACTGCCAATTAAGACATCTTCTGACTAGCAGACAGATTCTTAACTTTGCTAAACTATGATGAATAAAATGCTACAGTCAGGTTTCAGAAGTAAAAACTCAACATATATCCATATGGAAACTCATTTTGAACAGCAACTTATAAACCTTTATAGACAGATACTGTGAGCTACGAGATTGTTAATCAATGGTATTTGCTTCTGCTGAAGACATCAGCCTGCATTATTTCAGCTTATTTATGGTTAATAATGGTTTAACAGCAGAATTCCTGGTGAAAAACTGTTACCCATGATGTTGTACAAAAAGCGACATGTGCTAAAAGATCTTGTTAGCTCCGCCCACTCCCATGAAGCACTGCTCACAAAATGTTTGTATATGCATATTTTGCATAAACTTAAAATATATTTTTATATATAATCAACATTTGTAAATGAGTAGTTTTATGTTTCTCCATAATTTTTTATTTGATTATGCTGTTCCCAATGCTGCATGGGATTGTAGCTCTTTCCCTCGCTAAAACTGTTAAGTACACAGTCTTGTACCTTTGTATTTTTCCCCCGATTTTCAAATACTTTTTTGTTTCAAATCAAATTGTAATGTTGCGATTCACCTCGTAGCTAAAAACACTCATAGGAAAAAATACTTCAGGAACCAGCGCCGCTGAAAAAGGGCCAGCGCTAATGCACTCTATTAGACCTGCTCATTTAGGGCCCCCAACCCCAGTTCGCAGTTCTGTAATGTGAAAAAAAAAAAAAAAGTTTTAACTGTACTGAGAAATAGCAGGCTAGGCCTTATTATAAATCATTTAGCCTATTTGTTGTGCCTAATGTGCAAAGGACTTTCATTTAAATTTGAGTATCAGTGGTGGACGAAGTACACAAATCATGTACCTCATGTTCCTCCCCATAAGTATGCACCAGATGTCACAAGCTCTGCAACCGCAGAAAAAATTTGTCTTAACAACACGACAGCACACTCATCCAAATCCCAGGCCTGTTTGTAGCATTAATATAGCCTAAGTCTCCAATCACACCTTGTTGGCTTCCTATGTTGCCTCCATTAATGACTATCCTGAACTGTGACGTCAAAGAGGAAAAATATCCATTTCAGTCTCTTAAGAGCCCTCCAGAAATGTGGTCATTTTCAAAGCATTACTAAGTGTAATATAATATAATTTGCAAATTATATGAACAACACTAATCTACTTCCCTGGACAGCTGCATGAGGCAAATGGTGATCACACCAGATACCTACTGGTTTTCGGAGCCCCCCGGTGTGCAGGGCAGCACTGGCCTGACCCGCTGCCATGAATGCTCTGCAATTCAAACGCGATGTTGCTTTCAACGGTTTGGATGGCAGGGTTGGAGCTTTCAGTGTCGATGCCCGCCCAGACGCCAGATAGTTCACAAACGACTCGTCGATGGGCGGCATCGACACATACCCATGTTCTCCTATCCCCTCAACATCAGCGAAACTAGCCCGGTGATGTCGGTGGATATGGGCAGAATATGGGTTTTTCCATGCCCTCTCGATCTCAGTATGGAGATGGAATGGAAGGCTCACCTGAGCTGGTGGTTTATGGCCGGGGAGAAACCGATCGTCAAGCCTACGGCGAACGATCTCTCCCCTAATGTGCTGCCACGGCTGCAGCTGAGAGGGTTCAGAATCTACCTGATTATCACCACCCTCATCAGCCATCTCCTGCTCATTCGGAAGAGCACTCGCTGCTGGGCTAGGAGAAGGATAGTAATCCTCCACAACTTCTTTGAATATTAATTAAGAATTTTGGGCATAAACATGTAAATAGTAAAAAGATTGACATTGAAAAGTGACACAGAAAGATTCAAATAATTAATCCAAATAAATAAATGTTCGTGGTTCGTACTGATGTTATTCATCTGTTCTCATACACTTCAGCGCTTCACTTCATTGACACTTCAGGTCACCCTGTGGTGAAATAATGGCGTATTTTTAACAGTGGCAGCTTTCTCAGATCGGCTTAGGTTGGATTAAAACTTCAACTTCAAAATTCTGCACACAGTAAACATCAGAATATCCCTTCTCCTGTTAATAAAATTTTCCAAATTTTTAAATCTTATTGCAGACACTCATTTTAGGTGGCGTTTGTTCAACTCATTGACCACAGTACATTGAAAGTAAACATAACCGGAAATAAATTAGATGTACTATTTCCAAACGGAAGTGCGTCACAAAGCTCAGTGCAAGTAGTCCAATGTGCTGTAATAAAAACAAACATTACTGCTCATTGCTCTTGAGACAAAACAATGGCACTGACATATTTTAAGATTTGTCACTGCAAGTTGCTTTCAGTTCAGACAGCTCAAACATGCATTTTAGTCTGGGACTAGCTTGAGCCTTGTTTGTGAAACCTGCCAAATGAGTGTCAAACAAATCTTTATATATATATATATATATATATATATATATAAATGGATAAAAAAAATGTCTATTTGTCTATAAATTGACCAATTCAGATTAAATAGAACATGCTGAATATATTGAAACAGTTAATTGTAAATAAAAATATAACTGAACCTTTCATTTGATTTAACTGCAATATGAAACCCATTATTTTATGGAATTTAGCTAGAGGCAGGAGAATTGATAAGTGCCCAAGAATAGTATGCAATGTGCACATCACAATCACAAGAAAAAGAATAGACGTAAATAGACTTACCTGCTTTAACAAGTGTCAAATAGGACAAAAGAAACACAAGAGTCTGCATTCTCTCAAAAAATGAATCCCCGCACTTTAGCTCATGTATTGAGGTACATTGTTGAGGGTTACAGCCTTAACTAAAAATCACAGAGTGAGCCTTGAACTTATGTCTGAAATTCGTTGCTGGCCTTACCGGTCTTTCCAGCCTTTGTTAAAAAAACAAAGTCTCTGTGTCGGCAGAGTTCAAATTAATAAACTGAGATATTATGATATGGTGTTCGATAAGTCTCGATAGGTTTGATATTAACCCTTGTGCAGGGCTTGTCATGGGCTGTCGCCCGGTCAATAGGATTGCTGTGATTCGATAGTAGTTTCAGACACCTGTCATGCCTGAGGCGTTCCCCAAAGCGTCAATCGACGCAGTGCGAGTTACCTTTCGAAAGGGAACTGGATTTATAGCCCAGAGCTGATGTGTCTGCTGTGCCAGGGCTAGCAAGAAAGGGAGTAAACATCACATGCCACCCATGTTGTCAGAGTCACACTCTTAAGTTCCAAAATAGTTTACTTTCCTCTCTCTCTCCTCTGCCTCATGCTCTAAAACAAATTAGTGACATTGTAGATAAATAAATCAAAATCTGCAAAAATGACCGACCTTTTAAAAATTGCTTGTAAATCTCTTGTTACGCTATATGCTGTTATCACCATATATTGGAATCATTATTGGAGTAAAAAAAGTATCATTTGTGAATAAATTTGTCAATATTCAACAAAATATGGATTTTTTTTTTTTGCTTTATCATCACACTAGTTTGCTTTAATGTTTAATAAGGAAGTTTGTTTTGAAATGCTTTTATTTTGTACAAAATAGCACAAAGTCACACTTGTGGTGTTCCCGGTCAAAAATTACCAAAAAAAAAAAGAAAAAAAAAAAGTCACCTTATAAATCTCTCATTATGCTATATTATCACCATATATTGGATTGCATGTTTTTATCAACTTCACATTAAATTAATATTTGTATATACACATTAGAGAATATACTTTTTATATATATACTTTATATATATATATATATATATATATATATATATATATATATATTATATTATATATACAGTGGGTACGGAAAGTATTCAGACCCCCTTAAATTTTTCACTCTTTGTTATATTGCAGCCATTTGCTAAAATCATTTAAGTTCTTTTTTTTTTCCTCATTATTGTACACACAGCACCCCATATTAACAGAAAAACACAGAATTGTTGACATTCTTGCACATTTATTAAAAAAGAAAAACTGAAATATCACATGGTCCTAAGTATTCAGACCCTTTGCTGTGACACTCATATATTTAACTCAGGTGCTGTCCATTTCTTCTGATCATCCTTGAGATGGTTCTACACCTTCATTTGAGTCCAGCTGTGTTTGATTATACTGATTGGACTTGATTAGGAAAGCCACACACCTGTCTATATAAGACCTTACAGCTCACAGTGCATGTCAGAGCAAATGAGAATCATGAGGTCAAAGGAACTGCCTGAAGAGCTCAGAGACAGAATTGTGGCAAGGCACAGATCTGGCCAAGGTTACAAAAAAAATTCTGCTGCACATAAGGTTCCTAAGAGCACAGTGGCCTCCATAATCCTTAAACGGAAGACGTTTGGGACGACCAGAACCCTTCCTAGAGCTGGCCGTCCGGCCAAACTGAGCTATCGGGGGAGAAGAGCCTTGGTGAGAGAGGTAAAGAAGAACCCAAAGATCACTGTGGCTGAGCTCCAGAGATGCAGTCGGGAGATGGGAGAAAGTTGTAGTAAGTCAACCATCACTGCAGCCATCCACCAGTCAGGGCTTTATGGCAGAGTGGCCCGACGGAAGTCTCTCCTCAGTGCAAGACACATGAAAGCACACCTGAAGGACTCCAAGATGGTGATAAATAAGATTCTCTGGTCTGATGAGACCAAGATAGAACTTTTTGGCCTTAATTCTAAGCGGTATGTGTGGAGAAAACCAGGCACTGCTCATCACCTGTCCAATACAGTCTCAACAGTGAAGCATGGTGGTGGCAGCATCATGCTGTGGGGGTGTTTTTCAGCTGCAGGGACAGGACGACTGGTTGCAATCGAGAGAAAGATGAATGCGGCCAAGTACAGGGATATCCTGGACGAAAACCTTCTCCAGAGTGCTCTGGACCTCAGACTGGGCCGAAGGTTCACCTTCCAACAAGACAATGACTCTAAGCACACAGCTAAAATAACGAAGGAGTGGCTTCACAACAACTCCTCTTGAATGGCCCAGCCAGAGCCCTGACTTAAACCCAATTGAGCATCTCTGGAGAGACCTGAAAATGGCTGTCCACCAACGTTTACCATCCAACCTGACAGAACTGGAGAGGATCTGCAAGGAGGAATGGCAGAGGATACACAAATCCAGGTGTGAAAAACTTGTTGCATCTTTCCCAAAAAGACTCATGGCTGTATTAGATCAAAAGGGTGCTTCTACTAAATACTGAGCAAAGGGTCTGAATAATTAGGACCATGTGATATTTCAGTTTTTCTTTTTTAATAAATGTGCAAAAATGTCAACAATTCTGTGTTTTTCTGTCAATATGGGGTGCTGTGTGTACAATAATGAGGAAAAAAAATGAACTTAAATGATTTTTAGCAAATGGCTGCAATATAACAAAGAGTGAAAAATTTAAGGGGGTCTGAATACTTTCCGTATCCACTGTATATAAACACAACACTTTTATTTTTGCCCCCATTTATCATGAGCTGAACTCAAAGATCTAAGACTTTTTCTATGTACACAAAAGGCCTATTTCTCTCAAATATTGTTCACAAATCTGTCTAAATCTGTGTTAGTGAGCACTTCTCCTTTGCCGAGATAATCCATCCACTAGAGATGCGCGGATGGGCTATTATTTCATCCGCAACCGCATCACAAAACTCATCATCCGTCCGCCATCCATCCGCACCAACGTTTTTGACCAATTTTCAAAACCGCACCCGCCCGCCATCCGCTGATTGGTGTATACTTATATTTTTCATTTGATTGGTTCAACCGCCCGCCACCCGCCCGAATTTAATAAAAATATTCTTTTTCGTCACGTCATCCGCCCGATCCGCGGTTTATCCGCGGAGTCCGCGGCTGTAACCGCCAACCGCGCATCTCTACCATCCACCTCACAGGTGTGGCATATCAAGATGCTGATTAGAGAGCATGATTATTGCACAGGTGTGCCTTAGGCTGGCCACAATAAAAGGCCACTCTAAAATGTGCAGTTTTATCACACAGCACAATGCCACAGATGTCGCAAGTTTTGTGTGCAATTGGCATGCTGACTGCAGGATGCAGTCCACCAGAGCTGTTGCCCATGAATTGAATGTTAATTTCTCTACCATAAGCCATCTCCAAAGGCAGAGAAGGCAGTGCTCTCCTTCAGAAAATTTGGCAGTACATCCAACGGGCCTCACAACCGCAGACCACGTGTAACAACACCAGCCCAGGACCTCCACATCCAGCATCTTCAACTCCAAGATCGTATGAGACCAGCCACCGATTGCAACAATCGGTTTGCATAACCAAAGAATTTGTACAAACTGTCAGAAACCACCTCAGGGAAGCTCATCTGCATGCTCGTCGTCCTCATCGGGGTCTCGACCTGACTGCAGTTCATCGTCGTAACCGACTTGAGTGGGCAAATGCTCACATTCGATGGCGTCTGGCACTTTGGAGAGATGTTCTCTTCACGGATGAATCCCGGTTTTCACTGTACAGGGCAGATGGCAGACAGTGTGTATGGCGTCGTGTGGGTGAGGGGTTTGCTGATGTCAACGTTGTGGATCGAGTGGCCCATGGTGGCGGTGGGGTTACGGTATGGGCAGGCTTATGTTATGGACAATGAACACAGGTGCATTTTATTGATGGCATTTTGAATGCACAGAGATACCGTGATGAGATCCTGAGGCCCATTGTTGTGCCATTCATCCACAACCATCACCTCATGTTGCAGCATGATAATGCACGGCCCCATGTTGCAAGGATCTGTACACAATTCCTGGAAGCTGAAAACATCCCAGTTCTTGCATGGCCAGCATACTCACCGGACATGTCACCCATTGAGCATGTTTGGGATGCTCTGGATTGGCGTATATGACAGCGTGTTCCAGGTCCTGCCAATATCCAGCAACTTCGCACAGCCATTGAAGAGGAGTGGACCAACATTCCACAGGCCACAATCATCAACCTGATCAACTCTATGTGAAGGAGATGTGTTGCACTGCGTCTGGGAAATGGTGGTCACACCAGATACTGACTGGTTTTCGGATACCACCCTCCCCCTAGCACACGTCATATCAGCTGGAAGTCAATACATTATATACTCTGAACGGTGGCACATCAGAGTGAACATTGAGTAACAGACTGTGTATCAGCTTATTAAAGACATTGAAACCTTCCATAAGATCTTTAATATTGCAACAATGTTTTACTAGCCTGGTAATACCACACTCTGCTACTTCGCTTTGCTTCGTAGACAGAGTCTGGAAGGGCATAATTGAAAAGCGTTTTCTTTCTCGCGGGGGGGCGCTTGTCTGAAGTTTAAAATCATTGGTTACCCGTAAGCCAATCACATAACGTTTGGTTATGACGTGTGTTATGCGCAGGCTCAGCCGCATCAAACTTCCACTGTAAACACATGTATGATGCGAAAACAAAACCATCGAACGAGATACCGGACTGAACATGGCTGTGAACGACTTTTGCAGATTATGTGAAGTAAATCTATGCATCCACGGTACAATCAGCGTCTACGTCACGGCTCTCAGCCCGCCCTCTGTTCATTGATTGGCCGGCTGTTTTGAAGCCGGAGGAAAACGGGGAGATAGGTCGCTATCTCAGACTGAGTACAGAAGCGAACTGAAATTGAGCGTAAGTACGAAGTCTGACGTAGTCAGGCTAATGTTTTACCAGCAAGATGACAACAATGGTAATGGTTTTTGGTTTCATTTGAATTTACAAACATCACAATAAATAGAAATTAGATATATGACAGTGAGTTGATTTTAAGACTGATGAAAGAATGGCCGACAATATAATGGCCGAGTTTATACTAAGAAGCACAAGGAAGTTTGGCAGAATAAATTCCTGATCTCTGTAATGCATGCAGAAGTATGTATTATTTCCACAAAAACAAAAAACAAAAATGAGGAAGTAAAAAATAAATAAATATAAAGAAGTACAGAAAAGCAATGGTACAGTTGGATCATATCTTATATAGGGGGGAATTCAGGGTGATTGGGACACTTTTTACCGTTGAGATGACTTGGAAAAGGTGTCACAACCAACCTGAAAACAACCTAAATATTATATAAAGTCAATAAATCTATTTGGAAATATAAATACAATAAATGTATTTAGAAATATTATTTGGAGGAATACACAACTAAGCCTGCAGGACTAACTTCTGATGCTAACCTGCCAAACCTTCTTCACACTGTGGTGATCAGTTGTTATTCCTATTATTGTTATATAGATGGCAGCAGTATAAAATATACAGATGACTATAGAGGTCGAACAATAGAAGGGGAGTGCTTAGAGAATAAATGCTACACGTCAGTTTGTACATTTTATTTTCAGTTTATTAAATGAACACAACACACATCATCTGAGAAGAGTCACATTATGCTGGCCACAAACTTGAAGATTTTAAGCCTGATTTTGTAGCAACCGACTTTTTGTCCATATCATTTTAGACCATAGGCCTATCTTATCTTATAGGCTAAATATTATGTAAAGTCAGTAAATACATTAAATATATATAGTTATGTGAAAAATATTGTGCAATCACTATAATGTAACAATTTCTGGTCTGTGATAGAAGAGCTGACAGATTAAATCTACTGTCAAAAACTACAATAACTTTCTTTCAAATGTTAAGCTATTCTGATGGAAATGCTGAACTTAGTAGCAAGACCAATACTAGATGTTTTAAAATATAAACAAAAATATGAATTGCAGAATATTTAGATCTTAGAATTTTATTTCAGCCACCAGAGTCTGTCAAATGACCATTACTGATTTGTTTTTATAGAAACAAAAATCTATCAATAAGTTGGCCAGTAGAGGGCGCCAAGAACCAGAATTTTGTGAGGGCACTCAACATGCTGCATGTAATACTATATATCTATAAAAATAAACCATTTCATAATATTTGCCAGTGGTTTTATTTTTTAATAGAAATAAATTAAAAAATCATAAATTTTCATGATTTTATTAAAACCATATTTGACTCATAGCAATTACAGCTATGCTATAACATGCTATGCTATGAATTTGATTCATAGCATAGTATCAACCACAACAAACAATTTTGCTACCATATCTCATCAATATGACCACGAAAGGACAACAGTATGAAAATATGTTCATTGTTTTAAATTGAGCAAAATATTTGAGACGAGCAGAGGGCTGTGATGAGTAAATTTATGGATGCTTTTTCAATTACATTTCTGGCCCTGTGGAATTTCAGAAAATAAATTCTTCTAAAATATCCTTTTCATATTTTCACTATAGTTTATTTATCCTTTTTTTTTTCAAACAACAGAAGGATATCAAACATAGGACACAAACATTTGTGACATGACCCAGGATCCTTCAGTGTTAACTAAGTAATCCAGTGTTATCAGTGTGTTGGTGTTAATGTGTGGCTGTTCTCATCATAACGGCACTCATCATATGGAGGAAGAAGACACGTGCTGCTGGTAAATGTTAGAAAGGCAATAAAAAAAAAGATCTGATATTCAGTGTGGTAAAGCAAAAGCAATCAACAGTGTGTGTGTGTGTGTGTGTGTGTGTGTGTGTGTGTGTGTGTGTGTGTGTGTGTGTGTGTGTACTGGTCAAAAGTTTGGAAACATTACTATTTTTTATGTTTTTCAAAGTAGTATCTTATGCTCACCAAGGCTGCATTTATTTGATCAAAAATACAGAAAAAATATTGTGAAATAGCACTACAATTTAGAATAATGGTTTTCTATTTTAATATAGGCTGCTTATAACCTTTGATACTTTTTTCAGAATTCTGAGTTTAAAAAGTTACAAAAAGAACAGTATTTATTTAAAATAGAAATCTTTTGTACCAATATCCACTATCGTTCAAAAGTTAGGGGTCAGTGATTTTCTTTCTTTCTTTCTTTTTAAAAAATAAATTATTCAGCAAAGGATGTGTTAAGTTGATTAAAAAAAAGTGAAAAAGTGATAGTAAAGACTTATAAAATAATTTATTTTAATTAAATGCTGCTCTTTGTAACTTTTTATTCATCAATGAATCCTGAAAAAAAGTATCATAGGTTCCATATATATATATATATATATATATATATATATATATATATATATATATATATATATATATATATATATATATATATTAAGCAGCAACTGTTTCCAACATTGATAATTAATCAGCATATTAGAATGATTTCTGAAGGATCATGTGACACTGAAGACTGGAGTAATGATGCTGAAAATTTAGCTTTGCATCACAGAAATAAATTATATTTTAAAGTCCATTATTTTAAATTGTGATTGTTTTTTGCATTGTTAAGCAAATAAATCCAGGCTTTAAGCAAATAAAAGACTTCTTTAAAAAAACGTAAAAAAAAATAGTAATGTACTGTACTATTATATATATAGCCTACTATTGCTGCATAATTATCAAAGATGTTAATATAATAAAGTCCTTTCACGTCAACATTTTGCGTGTTGTTGTCAGCCTACACTTCACATAATAGGCCTGTAGGTGGCGCCTGAGCTTCATTAAACCAACTATAATAGTTTTCAAATGGTAAACGGTGTATCAATATACATAGACTAAATACAAGTGACTTGAATACTACTTACGATTAATGTGACTTTTGGTGCTGGTTTTGTGCAGTGCTTTGTAGTCAATTAACATCCATTGTTTCAACGACGCAGATTCAGATCGCTTCATAAAATGAATTATGTAATATTTTAAAATGTGTAATATGTGGATGTAATAGTAAATAATGAAATATCTATTGTAGTATTCTAAGTTTTCCAACACTTATTTCAACAACACAAACAATTAATATTATACCATTTACATCTCATTTATACTTTGCAAACTTTTGAACTTTTGAAGTCTTTTTCTCTTTGCAATGCAAGATGCAACGCGATAAATGAGCCCAGATGGACCCACATTCTGAAGAAATATACACACAATATTTGCAGAAAGGAGAACACTCATCAAACTGAGTGCTCTTATGAAGAATTCACTTCTATATAACACTGCTCAGAAATAAGAGAGACTGCACAAAAAGACTGATAAATGTAATTGATTATGACACAGGAGTTTTCTGACAAAAGATTGTTCTAGAAATTCCTTTCTAAATGCAGTCTTTATAATTTATGCAAATTGTTTTATGTTGTGTTCAAGAGTTTGTTAAATGCAACACTGTGGCTTATTTATTTATACATTATTAATGCACAGATTTAAAAAAGGTTGGTGCAGTAAAATCGCTTGGTAAAAACTTTTTACAGCACAATAGAAACTTATGAAAACTATTGTTGCTTTCTTACTTTTTAGTATATCAAGTGAAAACAGACACCTTGAAATAAAGGTAACTTTATTAATTAAAATGTTTGTGTATATATATATATATTTCCTTGTATCGAAGGAATCTCACCCTACTCTCACTAAAAAATTGGACATACAGTATTTACATTGGACATGTTAAATAACAGAAAGAGTAACGCTTGACCTGACGCACAACGTAATGACGAACGCGGAAGCGCAGAGGATAGAGCAGAGCAAAACAAAACACCAGTCACGAATTAGAAGTCTAAAACGACCATTGTTTAAGAGATGTCGGAGGAGCTTGAGTTTGTTGCCCACCTCTGTTTGTTTGAACCGCGAGAGGCGTCAAAGCTTACGCTACTCCTACATCCTACTACGTCATACATCGTTACTCTTTTGGCGTAAGTCGACTTGCGGATTCATTTGGAAGAGGGCCAAGATGGCGCTGGTCTGAGGAGGCTGTTTTGAACTCTTCTGTCAGAAAACTGGAGGTTTTTGACAACACAACCTAATTACTTTGACTTGAAACTGGTGTAATGATGGCTTGAAAGTAAGGTGAAACCATTTTTGGTGCTACGGGGCAGCAGTGTTGAGAAAATATGCTCACCATATAGCCTACATAAATTGAAAAAAAAAAAAAAAAAAGAACCAGCAAAAGGGAAAAGTCACAACTGGCGGTAAGCTAGTCTAAAGTTTTGTCAACACAGGAACGCACGCCAGAGGGTGAAAACAATGGAAGACAACTTTAACGTCAGTACCACAGAAGTTTCTATGGAAGACTCAGGTAAAGAAGATGTATCGAATAAACTCGACGTTAACCCAGGTGACACTCTTTCCACCTCACCTCATATCTCTAAGAAACCTGTCACAAAGAAGAAGAAGCGCGAGCACAGTAATGGTAACGGTGACAGCGAAGAGAATGGCCATGCGGACATTTTGGCTGCTATTCAAGATTTAGCAAAAAGTTGTGGTGAACTAGGGAAAAAAATTGACAACTCATTCCATAAAATTTCGGTCATCGAACTGACAACAACTGAAACCTCAAAGCAAATCGAGAAACTCTCATGTACTGTTCAACAACTTGTGGTGGACGTTGAGCAACATAAAGAAATACTGAAAAACACGAAGCAAGAGATTGAAAATCTGAAAAAAGAAAACCGAATCCTGAGAGAAGGAGTTGCCGACTGCAAGCGTTATAGCTGGAGATGGGCGCTAAAGCTGCACGGGCTAAAAGAGGAGGCCAACGAGGATGTGAGAAGGGTGGTGATTACTGTAATTGGAAAGGTTGCTCCTGGGCTACAGGAATACCTGGAGGAGGGGATCGACATTGCCCATCGTGTTGGCCCTAAAAAACAGGATGGTCCCCACAGATCTGTCATTATTCTGTTTGCACTCCGCCGCATCCGTGATGCTGTTTGGAAGAGCGCTAAAGGGAGCAGGTTCCTACGTGACAAAAATCTGCGGCTTACTGAGGCTTTGTCTCCAGAGGACAGAATTGCCAGAGAGAAGCTCTGGCCCCTGGTTAAAAAAGCAAGAGAGGAGGGGAAAAAAGCTTCTTTCCTTGGCCCACTCGCTCTAATTGATGGGAAAAAGATCAACTACGCAGACATTGATTAACTACTTTCTGAACTGACATTTGATGGACGGAAATCTGTATGATGACTTCTCATCCCCTGTGATCCCAGAGTGAATCTAACGGTCTTACTGTCTTCGGAGCTGCAGACCGGTAGAACTAATGATGGGTCTTCCTTCGGTTCAAGAAACATTAACGTCGGTATGTAAAAAAAAAAAAAAGGATAGAAATGATGTGACACTCACAAAAATAGGTTTTGTTGAGATGATTGTCTTTTGTTTTATTTTATTTTATTACAAATTAAATATTGTTGAGAGAATGCACAGAAGCGCGCTATGACATGCTGTTTCACAGAACAGACACAAGGTGGCAGTACCTTTCAGCCGCGTCACTCTGGGACCCTTAGCGAGGCGCGGAGGAAGAGAAGCTCATATTCCGGTTGAATGGAAAGAGAGCAACAGTTGTCCCGCGTCTCTTATAACTTTGTTATATTTGCAACATTTTCAGAGCACTTCGACCAGGAGTATCAATATACATCTGCTAGCGGACCCCTGGCCGGGACCCGTTACAGATTCTTGGGGGCTCGTCCGGGATTCTTCGGCGCCCCCTAGTGGAGCGGGGGCCGAATGATGACAACGCTGACCAGTGATTAACCCTGTCCAGCCGTGGAACTGCGATTGCGAACGAGTGGAGGTCTACGAATCGGAGCTGACTGCATCATCGTCAAACTGTGTTGCCAGCCGTGAGGGAGACGAGGAGCCATCATGTCGCGTGGTGGGAGGAAAAGCCTAGTGTGGGACATTAGGAAAAGCTTACTCACCCTGTCAGCTGGAGAGCTTCTTCAGGTCGCCAGAGCGGTGGAGCCAGGGTCGAGCGAGGACCAGTCAGAGCCTGTGGAGGGAGACGAGGAAGGATGTTACGATTACATCAACTCGTTCATGTACAGTAAGCAGTTACTTGACACGGAGGACGAGGGAATGGTTCAGTTGTTGATATTGAAAGACGCTATTGACGATGTGGTGAAATGTCGTGATGATGATGTGTCGATGTCAAATGTAAAAGGTGATTCTGAGTTACATACTGAGCAGGTTTGGGGTAAGCTTGATGACCATGTTGATTTTATTGAAGGTTCAGTCATTACCCAAACAGCCCCTGAAAACACCACAGACACTCACAAACAGAGCCACCACACATTCAATGTAGCTAGGGCTGCGTCACCTAGTGATATTGCTGAACTAGATTCAGGCCCAATAGCACCAGCAATGTTAAACACACCTGACCCAGCTAACACTGAGTTACTTAAAGTGCTAGCTAGCTATGAAGAGGTTAGTAAGAAACTCATGCAGTGCTTACCAACACATGCTGTATCGCCACAGGCACAGTTAACTCAATCCTCAGGCCCTCTTCAACAGCCAGACAGAAAACCACCGAGTGAACTTGTCTCTCAGTCGGCGCGTGAGGGGATGGTGTCCTTAAGGGAACTCAGCTACCTGCCTCGGAGAGAGTTCAAAGTGCAAGGCGGACAGATCGGTGACCAATCTTCAGACATCAGCTACAATAATGTCTGTAGACAAATTGATGATGGAATCAAAGAAGGATTCCCCGACTCAGAGATTGTTCGTGGTGTGCTAAGAATCATGAAACCAGGCATATTCAAAGAAATGTTGATAAACAAAGACGACATGACAGTGACTGAACTCAAGGGGTTTCTTCAAACTCACCTAAGAGAAAAAAACAGCACAGAGTTATTTCAAGAGTTGATGTGCACGAAACAAGACGAGAACGAGACACCACAACAGTTCCTTTATCGTGTGATCGGTCTAAAACAACGTGTTCTATTGACATCAAGATTAGCTGATACCGACATCAAGTACACTACAGCTACAGTGCAAGATGTTTTCCTACATACAGTGTACCAAGGCTTTGGGCACAAGCACACCGACATACGCAGAGAACTCAAACCGTTGTTGGCAAACAGAGAGATCACTGACGATATGATTCTGCGTCATGTGATGAAAATCACTAGTGAGGAAAGTGAGAGAATGAAAAGACTGGGTCCTTCACGCCGACAAACCGTAACCAATGTACACAGTACACAGCTTGGGTCGGAGGTGGTGAAGACAACTAGCACAAAGTCAGAGAGTGCTGCGTCCAAGCCAAATCAAACAAAGCCAGATCCTCTGAAAGATCTCACGACCAAAGTAGAGGAACTCACTAAGCTGGTTGAAGCCATGCAAAAACAAAACCAACAACAATCGGCTCATCATGGGCGTCAGTATAATCAGAAGAGGGCACAAACAAAATGGGGGAAACCTTATGGTTGTCCAAGCTGCGTGGAACAAGACAAACAAGACTGTAAACACTGTTTCACATGTGGGGAAGAAGGACACCGTGCAGCGGGCTGTTTAAAACGACCAAGGAGGCAGGGAAACTTCAATCGGGCACTGGAGAGGGACATCTAGTGGCCGAGTCGGGAAGCAAGTCCCAACCAGAAAGTGAGGTCGGAAATGACAAGTCGCACCGTTCTTCACCCTCAACCCCAGTAACGACAAGTCCATTAAGTCAGTGTAGCCAAGTATGTCAGGTCCCTCCCCAGTCACCACGTGTAGCTAAAGCTAGAGCAGTTGCTGGTCTGATTGGCAAAAAGGCCCTAGTTCAGAGCTATCTAAATGGTTTAGCAGTCACTTCTTTGCTCGACTCTGGGTCACAAGTCAGTATAGTCAGTCGTGCCTGGAAAGAAGAGTACCTACCTGACCTCAGTATCCACTCAGTCTCTGAGATCTTGGGAGAGGAGGAGCTGAAAGTTATTGCGGCAAATGGCAGTATCATTCCATATGATGGGTGGGTAGCTATTACAATAAACTTGCCAGGGAACTTGGACCCCAACCTGTCCATTAGTGTTCCATTCCTCATTAGCAGCTACCCCATGGATAAACCATTGATTGGCTTTAACGTGTTGGAAGTACTCATTTGTGGCAAACCAGAGAGACTAGTGCCAATATTCGCTAACTTGCTTAGCAATGCCATATCTGTTCCCAAAGAGAAAGCTGAAGCTCTTGTCAACTTTATTCAGACAGCAAAGCCAGTCACACGACAAGGACGCTTAAGAACAGGTGCCAAGGAGATAGTTCTCCCAGCTGGTCAAGTGTTGTGGGTGAGGTGTCGGGTTCCGTCAAACATGGACGCCTCCACCCGACTAATGTTGTTCGAGACAGATGAAGATAGCTTATCTCCTGGACAGTGGGATACAGGGCCAGGGTTGTTTGAAATCCAGAACCCGACAAAGCCCTATGTCACCATCCCAATTGGTAATAACACCAATCATGACATCACAATACCACGTAAAACAGCTTTAGGGATCCTGCAGCGTGTTGAAAATGTGGTGGAGGCAGATATCCTGGACAGGTCACAGCCTGCAGCGACTATCAGTCAGGTCACCACCACTCAAGACAGCAACTCAGACTCACCACTGTGGGACCCACCTGTAAGCCTTGACCATCTGGAGGAAGAACAGCAAGAGGCTGCTAGGAAGATGCTTCACGAGGAGTCAAACGCCTTTGCAAGAAACGGAAATGACCTTGGCTGTATCCCAAACCTACAGATGGTGATCAATCTCAACGACGATATTCCGGTGCAAAGAGCATACACATCCATTCCCAAACCTTTGTTTAAAGAAGTGAAAGAATACATTCAAGATCTTCTGGTGAAGGGTTGGATAGTGAAATCTAAGTCTGCCTATTCTGCACCAGTGGTGTGTGTACGGAAGAAAGACGGCACACTTCGTCTTTGCATAGACTATCGTCTTCTGAATCAAAAGACCGTACCCGACAGACATCCGCTGCCACGAATACGGGATTTGATAGACACGCTAGGAGGATATTCCATGTTCAGCATACTGGACCAAGGTAAAGCTTACCACCAGGGGTTCATGGCAGAAGGGTCACGTCATCTCACGGCCTTCATCACCCCCTGGGGTCTTTACGAATGGGTAAGGATTCCGTTTGGACTATCAAACGCACCTGCAGCGTTTCAAAGAAGCATGGAGGAAATGTTAGGCTCTCTGAGAGATGAGTGCTGCATCCCGTACCTGGATGATCTTCTGTGCTACTCTAGATCTTTCAGTGACCATGTGGACGTGATCCGCAAAGTCCTCAGAGCGCTGCAGCATCATGGAGTGAAGCTACGAGCAGAGAAGTGCGAAATGTTCCAGAAGGAGGTTCGCTATGTTGGACGCTTGGTATCGGCTGAGGGAGTTCGAATTGACCCTAAAGACCTCGAGGCAGTGATGGCTTTAAAAACCAAAACACCCCAAACAGTTGGTGACCTCCGACGGATTCTCGGCTTCCTGAGTTACTATCGTTCCTACATACAGGATTTCGCCAAAATAGCAAAGCCGTTGTATGAATTGCTACAAGTGAAGTCCTCCATGCCCCAACCTCTTCCACATCACCACAAGTCCAAGGGTCCACAACTTCCGTCCAAAACACCCATCTTATGGACAGGTGAGCATCAGAGTACTTTGGAAAGACTTGTTAGTATGCTGACCAAACCTCCAGTACTTGCATACCCTAACTTCGAGGAACCATTCGTCTTACACACGGATGCATCGGAGAAAGGACTTGGTGCAATCCTCTATCAACGACAAGATGGGAAGATGCGAGTCATCGGATATGGATCACGAACTCTGACACCGGCGGAGAAGAATTACCGTCTCCACAGCGGAAAACTCGAGTTCCTTGCTCTGAAGTGGGCAGTGTGTGAGAAATTTAGAGACTATCTCTTCTATGCTCCACATTTCACCATTTACACTGACAACAATCCGCTTACTTATGTCATGAGCACTGCGAAACTCAATGCAGTTGGACATCGCTGGGTTGGAGAATTGTCAGAGTTCCACTTCAATATTAAATACAGACCTGGGAAAAACAATATAGATGCCGACACACTCTCACGCATCCCACTCGATATTGACAACTATGTAGCTACATGCACGGAGGAGCTGTCTCAGGATGTGCTGCATGCGACTTGGGAAGGGGGTCGGGCAGCCCAAAAGAAAGATGTAGCATGGATAGCTGCACTTTACACCTCCTCTGCTGATGTGATACCACAGCCTCATTCACTCTTGCCCGAAATAGGCCACGAAGAGCTGGCAAAAGCCCAACGAGAGGACCCTGAAATAGGGGAAATAATGAGATTGAAAGAGGCAAATAATGTTCTTACTGATGAGGTAAAAAGTTCAGTGAGTGGGCTCACTCGCAAGCTTCTTCATGAGTGGAATCAACTACATGTGGAGAATGGAGTCCTGTACCGCCAAACATCAGAGCGAAAACAGTTAGTCTTACCTACCAAGTATCGGTCGGTTGCCCTAAAGCATCTCCATGACAACATGGGACACGTTGGCACTGAACGTGTGCTTCATCTCGCCAGAGAACGTTTCTATTGGCCACACATGAAGAGGTGTATAGAGGAGTATGTCACCAGGAAATGCAGCTGTATAAAGCAAAAGAAACCCACCGTACATGTGCGTGCGCCAATGGGTGGTCTGACTTCTACTTCCCCTCTTGATCTGGTTTGCATAGACTACCTACATCTGGAGAAAAGCAAAGGAGGTTATGAGTACATTCTGGTAGTAATAGACCACTTTACCAGATTTGCCCAGGCTTACCCCACCAAAAACAAATCAGGACAAACTGCAGCTGAACGGATATACAATGACTACATACCTCGTCTGGGTTATCCAAATCGTCTCCACCATGATCAAGGACGTGAGTTCGAGAACAATCTGTTTCGCACTCTTGGACGGCTGTCAGGGGTCGGACACTCACGAACATCTCCATACCACCCACAGTGTAACCCTGCTGAGAGGTTCAACCGTACACTGCTGCAAATGTTACGGACATTGACAGACAGAGAAAAGGAGAGATGGAAAGAACATTTGCCACAAATGATACATGCATATAACTGTACTCGCCACGAGTCCACAGGATACTCACCTCATTACCTACTGTATGGACAACATCCCCGTCTGCCCGTGGATCTTTTGTTTGGATTAATGGAAAACACTGAATCAGTGACACACAAAGGGTATGTGGAGAAATGGTCAAAAAGGATGACGGAAGCATACAAGATTGCAAACAAATCCAGCCTGTCATCAAGTGCAAAGAACAAGTCCTACTATGATCAGAAGGCGAGGGGCGTGGTCCTCAAACCAGGAGATCGAGTACTGGTTCGAAACATGGGTGAACGAGGTGGACCTGGTAAGCTACGCTCATACTGGGAGAAGAGGATCTATGTGGTGAAGGAGCAAATCTCAGACAATCCGGTGTATGTCATTCATCCTGAGGGAGACTCAAATACAAAAAACAGAACCATACACAGGAACTTGCTGCTGTTAGTGAATGACTTGCCAGTTGAGAACCCAGTACAGCCAGCTGACTCTGTTGTAACCCCCCATCAGAGGCAAAAGCAGCCTCAACAGAGGGCGAACTCTGTTGACAAGGATGGAATATCAGACACTGATGATGAGGATGAGTGGACAGGAGGTTATTGGCTGAGAAGACCTGTAGTCAGGATGGACAGTGATCAAGCTCGACATAACAGATCAGTGATCTCAAGGAGAGAGCAAAGTCCAATGTCAAAGTTATCTCCTGCAAAAGCACCTGATCAGACTCCAAAGAAACAGACAATGATTCGTAAAGACTGTTCAAGCACATTACCTACAAGGAAAACTGTATCGATGGACACATACTTACCCGAGGGGCGAGAGGTACACCTTCCCGAAGTAGAAGAACAACAGTCAGAGGATAGAGGAATAGGAGTAGTGGGAAAAGAATCACAGACAAGCGAACCATCTGATGATACTTACCTACCGCAGCCTGAAGAGGATGAACTGAATGCAGGGGACAGGGAAGTGGAAGTAGTGGAAGAAACACAGACAAGTAAACATCTTGAAGATACTTACCTACCTCAGCTTGAAGAAGATGAGACAAATGGACATGAGGAGCAAGTACAAGTGGAAAGACCGAGTCCTCCCTCTACTATGACTTGGCCTGAAAGAGAGACACATGGAGAAGTTAGGAGGTCAGTTAGAGAGAAAAGACCTAAACCAATATTCACTTATGAGTCACTGGGCCAACCTTCCTTACAAACCCATGTAGAGTCCATTTCCTCACAGTCTACCTCACCCCCCCTACCTTTCATGCCACATCTGCATAGCCAGTTCATTGTACCTACTGCTTATACACCTCATATGTACATGCCTTACACGTATTACATGCCCGTCACTACACAAGTTTACTAGAAACCAAACAGAGAATGAGTTTTAGTTTTGTTTTCATGGGAAAATGTCGGGAGCCATTTTTGTTTGTCGGGGTGGATGTGACACTCACAAAAATAGGTTTTGTTGAGATGATTGTCTTTTGTTTTATTTTATTTTATTACAAATTAAATATTGTTGAGAGAATGCACAGAAGCGCGCTATGACATGCTGTTTCACAGAACAGACACAAGGTGGCAGTACCTTTCAGCCGCGTCACTCTGGGACCCTTAGCGAGGCGCGGAGGAAGAGAAGCTCATATTCCGGTTGAATGGAAAGAGAGCAACAGTTGTCCCGCGTCTCTTATAACTTTGTTATATTTGCAACATTTTCAGAGCACTTCGACCAGGAGTATCAATATACATCTGCTAGCGGACCCCTGGCCGGGACCCGTTACAATTAACATAAGGAAAGGAAATTAGTATTTTGTTTTTGTCCTGAGACGAATTAAAGGTTCTCACCCAAATATGGGCTAGTGGCCAATATGGTTTTTTTTTTTTTTTTTTGGTCCTAATGTTTGGTTCTAAAATTCTCTAATGAACCTTATACAATATGTTCTCCTAAAGGAGTTAGTACATTTAAAAGTAATACCTTAAGTTTATATGTAGCCTATAACGAAACTAAGTTGATATAAGTAATATATACATGGCTATGTTAAAGGCAATTTATAATTTTGTTTCTTATTATACCAAATCAAACATATGGTGCCTTAGCCTACATTTACTTAGTCGCTATTTGTTCACCATAATGTTAATGGTTGTGTTTCAATCCTTCTTCTACGGTAACTTAAACACTTCTTACATTTCTTGTTACTTGTTAGTTGAGAGTTTGTTTTAGTTTGTGTCTTTTTTCTGTTTCTTTTTCTAATTTATTTGATGGATGTTAAGTTAAATTCTCTTACTGTGATGTCATTGAATGTCAGGGGTATACGGGACTTGGTTAAAAGGAAAGCTGTTTTTTTATTTTGTAAAAGAAGTGAGGCTGACTTGATTCTACTTCAAGAAACACATTCCAGTGAATCGGATATTAAGTTTTGGAAAGGGCAATGGGGAAATGGAATTTACTGTAGTCATGGCACTAATCACTCAGCGGGGGTCTCTATCTTTCTACATAGATTTAGAGGGGATATTCTAGAGGTGGTATCTTCTGATGATGGCAGATGGTTAACTATTGTTATTAGGCAGGATAATGCAATCCTTATTGTGTGCAATGTTTATGGTCACAACTCACGCTCTCGGAACAAAGGGCTTTTCTCCCACATAGTCTCAAAATTAAATGAACTCTTGCAGAAGTATTCAAATTCCCTTTTAATTTTAGGTGGTGACTTTAATGAATGTGCTGATGATGCAAAAGACAGGTATCCTCCCAAAATTTGCCAACCTTCACAAAGTAATAATCTGATTTTAAATTTGTGTTGTGACTTGTCTCTGACTGATGCATGGCGCTTTTTAAATCCTGATATGTTGAATTTTACTTGGTCTAACAGAAGTTTGTCGTGTAAATCTAGAATTGATCTTTTTTTAATTTCAACAAATGCTCTTCATCTTCTTAAAAATGTGTCTCATTCTTCTGCCCCTTTATCAGATCATAAACAAATTATTCTAAAATTGGGTGATTCACAGGAAACTGCAAACTTAAGAGGTTACTGGAAATTCAATAACTCTCTTCTCCAGGACGTCAACTTCAATGGTAGTATTAAAAAAATTATTGAAGAAATATTTAATGATAATACAAATTGCAAATTCAAGCAAAAATGGGAATACTTTAAATATATGGCTAGATGTGTTGCTATTAAGAGAAGTAAAGAACTTAAATTCCTTAGAAATCAAAAAGAATCAGAATTATTTAATAGAATTAACATCCTTTTAACTAAAAGTACTTTATCTTCTGAGGAAGAAATGGAGTTAAAGGAGATACAACTAAAAATAGATCAAATGTATAGAGATTTAGCTAAAGGCGCATTTATAAGATCTAGAGCTAAATGGCTGGAAGAGGGAGAAACCAACTCCAGTTACTTTTTTGCTCTGGAAAAAAGAAATGGAAGGAGGAAATCACTGGATGTTCTTGATATTAATGGAACTCACTGTTCAGATACAACAGAGATTTCCAAATTTGTCTCTTCATTTTACAGTGCCCTTTACACTTCCAAATTTGATGATTGCAAATGTGAAAATTTCATTTCTAAATTAATGAAGGATGTGCCTGCTATTAAGGATGACTTTAAAACACTTTGTGACTCAGAGATTACTTTGGATGAAATTAAAACAGCACTTTTTTCAATGAAAAAAGGGAAAGCACCCGGTATTGATGGCCTTTCAGTTGAATTTTATATTCATTTTTGGGACCTTATTCAAAATAATTTATTTTACATGTATAAAGAATGCATCAGTCAGAGAGAAATGAGCACAACGATGAAACAGGGGGTTATCTCCTTAATACCAAAACCTGATAAAGATGTTTTACTAATAGATAATTGGCGGCCCATTACTTTATTGACTATTGATTATAAAATCTTGGCTTTAGTTTTTGCAAGCAGATTAAAGACCGGACTTGATAATATTGTTGCTGAAACCCAGTCAGGTTTTATTAAGGGACGGCATATTAGTAACAATATTAGACTTGTAGTAGATCTATTGGACTATGCAGACTCAATATACTCTAAAGCTTTCATCCTTTTTTTAGACTTTTATAAAGCCTTCGATACCATTGAACATGGTTTTCTTATAAAATGTCTCAAGTTGTTTGGTTTTGGAACGGCATTTGTAGAGATGATTGATATGTTTTATAAAGGAATCAATAGCTCTGTAATAGTACATTTCAACACATCTCCTAGATTTGATGTAAAGCGGGGTGTTAGACAAGGTTGCCCTATTTCGCCCTTTCTGTTTATTTTAGTTGTTGAGTTGTTATCCAGGAACATTGTATGCAATTCTGATTTTAAAGGCATCTCCATATTTGATAGGGAAATTAAAATTTCACTATTGGCGGATGACACAACACTTTTCCTTAAAGATAAAGATCAGCTACCAAAAGCTATTGAACTAGTCGAACAGTTTGCTGCAGCCTCAGGTTTAAAGCTTAATATATCTAAATGTGAATTATTGCCTGTGCATGATTGTGAAGATACCTCGATAGGAAGTGTTCCTGTAAAGAATGTAGTGAAATATTTAGGTATTTATATATCCAGGAATCTTTCAGCCAGACAACATTTGAACTTTAATGAGAGGATTAAAAAAACTAAGAATATATTTAACCTCTGGCTTCAAAGAGACTTAACGATATATGGTAGAGTGCTTTTATCAAAAGCCGAGGGTCTGTCTCGTTTTGTTTACCCTTCACTTTCTCTTTTTGTTAATGATTCCATGGCCAATGACATTAATAAGTTATTCCTTGATTTTATTTGGAGAAACAAAACTCACAAACTTAAAAAAGCTGTGCTATCTAATAGCAGAGCGGAAGGAGGTCTTGAAGTTTTAAATTTCATTGACACTGTTAATACTTTTAAAATTAACTGGCTTAAAAGATGCCTGGCAAACCCTAATTCTATATGGTTTTTTATCCCTAACTACATTTTTGAAAAAATTGGTGGCCTCTCTTTTGTCTTAATATGTAATTACTATCCAAACAAACTTCCTGTTGCATTATCTAAGTTTCATCAGCAGTCACTTCTTGCATGGAAACTATGTTTTGTCCACAATTTTTCTCCTCACAGAACTTTCTTATGGAATAATATTGATATAACTATTAGAAATTCCTCTCTCTTCTATCCAAAGTGGTTCCAAAGAAATATCGTAAATATCTTGTCGTTGTTTGATGAACATGGCTCCATACTGTCATATGAGAACTTCATGATAAAGCACAGTTTTCCCATTCCTTTTAAGGAATACAACGCGGTCACTAAAGCCATCCCTTCTGGTTTGATCCTTCTAATTAGAAGTCATATTCTTTTTAATAAAGTAAATACCTCATATGCTCAACCTACATTGTCTTTGAACGGCATTAAATTACTTGATAAAAAATGTAACAATAAATATATTCGTCAAATTTTGCAAAGTAAAAACAAGATTGTTCCAAGAGGAAAATGTTTCTGGAATTCACAGCTAGATGATATAAATTGGAAAAAAGCATGGCTTTTACCGCATAAATTTTGCATTGCCAACAAGGTAAAAGAAATTCATTTTAAAATCTTACATAAAATTTATCCTGTAAATTCTATAATATCCAAATATGTGGATGTTGATAGCTCCTGTTCCTTCTGTGGACGCGCTGATGAAACTTTTATTCATCTTTTCTTTCATTGTGATTCTACAAAGAAGTTCTGGTCTGATTTAAAGTCTTTCATATTCCATCCCCCCATGATAATTTATAACTTCTCTCTCAAGGATGTAATATGTTACTATGATAATAGTAAGGATCAGTCTCTAATCCTTGTGGTCAACTTTTTTATTTTACTGGGGAAATTTTTCATCCATAAACAGAAATTCTTAGGGTCTCAACCATCATTTTCTCTATTTTTAGTGGAATTTAAATCACTTTTCAATTCTCTTACCCTGATAGATAATAAGAAAAGTAATAGATTTATAGAATCTTATAAAAATATATTTGGTAAGCTTCCTTGATATTGTGGCTATTAATTTACCCTTTATATATTGTTTGTGTAAGATGAATTTACTATTTATGTATTTTGTGGTTAAATATTTTTATCTGTATTTTTTTTTTTTCTCTATGAATTGTATATGTATGTATATGTTTATGTGGGTTGTTATGTATATATAATTTATATATTTTTTATATTTACATTTTTGTGATGTGAGAAATGTATTTTTTTTTATTCTGTTGTGTTCGCAAGTATCTGACAAATTTTTGTAATCTATACTAAAACTTAATTTAAAACTTAAAGTTTCTTAAAAAAAAAAAAAAAAAAAAAAAAAAAAGTCGACTTGCGCAGGCCGTCTGCCGGAAGCTAGTTATTTTAGTCGACATAGTTTTAAATATGGATATTTTTCTTACACGAACGCATTGCTTCATTTTAAAAAGGCCTTTATTACCTTAGTCTAAGAATTTAGATGTGACATCAGTAGCGAACAACCAATCACATGCTGAGAAAGAGTGAAACTGCGATTCATTTCTCGCGAGAAAAGCAGCGCGATTCACTTCGCTCCTCTGCAGAATATTAGGATATTGAAAAATATTAAGAATTTAAACAAATTCTTTTTGCTATCTCACAGCAAGAAGAAAATAGCTGTCTATGAAAGAGGACAACTAAAAGAAAAATTATTGTTATATCAGTGCAAGTAAAAGTTGTGAAGTTAATTTTTTACAGTTGATAAAGGTATAGAGAGAATTGAACATTTAAGCTCACGTGTAGCCTAGTCATTTTATAGCTTTATCTATTGATTCTAAAGCATATTTATATTACCTTCATTTATTAATTAATTTAAACTGTGCGTAATAATAATTGATAAACTAAAATTGTACATGTGTGATCGATTAAGGGTATATAGATCAATCATACAAAATTATTACTCTTTAAAAATCATTTGCTATGTATGTAGTGACTTTTAATTTGGAGTAGACTTGATCCTTTGCTCACTGCTGATTGGTCCAAGTTCAGTTTGCAACCTCTTACCTGGAGCATAACCTGCCCTGGACTAGGTTAGCCGTGGAGCGTAAGTTACTATGGCGAAAACACTGCTAAAAGCCAAACCACTTCCATGGTGCCTAATACCCAGGGTTGGCGCAAACTAAACTGAAACATACCTGGCTATACCACCTAAACCTACTTCATGGTATAAACCCCAGAACAAAGAAATCTTCAACTTTAAGTTACTAGGGTAACACATGGCTGGGATAGGAAAACATACTCAACAGAGACCTTGTGAGAGGCACATATTGCCACATAAACATAACCCCATTAACTGTAAGATCAAGTCAGTTTTTATTAAAAAGCCTTTGTAATACAGGGGTTCCAAAAAAGATTTGAATAATTGATGTTGATAATAAGACATACACATGAGAAAACACCAGACAAGCTAAATGCTAAAAGCTAAAAAGCTAAAGCCTGAAACATAAGGAACACAATACATTAAAAATCTTGGAATTCCTTTTGCTTCCTAAAAGAAAACAAAAACAAGGATGCAATAGTACAGAGAACAAAAGCATAAAGTAGCAATCAATTTGATTTCAAATGTTGGAAAATTTGATATAACTCCATATTAAAGTTAATTTAGAAATCTATTATATGTTCAAATATACATATATATATTGTGTATTCATAAATATGATGGGAGCTGACCAAAAATTACTATCAAAAACAAGAATAGCTTTCTTTACTATTAAGATGTGTCTGCTGATTCTTATGAGAATTCTGATCACAATCAGATTATTTCAAACCATTGCTTGATTTATAAAGCATATTTTAAACTATAGCTATTTTAACATTTGATTTAATAAATATTTAATAAATCTTAAATCATAATAAATTATACATCTGCTAAATGTAATTACAATTTATGAACATGTTACATTTCTGACATTTTTCTTGTACAATTCTTCACTTAAGGTATTATCACTTTTTATAATAACATTTATTAACAATATAACAAAAACTGTTACATTATATGCTTCACATAACTAATGTGCATTTACTATGAATCGCCATCTGACTGTGTGAAGGACCCGGAAACGTTGCTGTTTGTGACATCACGATAAATTCATCTCACCAATGACCATATTTAGACTTCCTCCTTCAGGTACGGTCACTGGGCAAAATTCCAATATTTCCAGACAACAGTTTAAGTGAAACTGAAAGAAAAAAATGTCTTGTTTATTCTAATAGGTCCGTGATCATATGATTATTAATAATCAAACTGATCATTCTTATTAATCTTTAAACCACAAAAGGACAGCAAGATTGACAAAGACACTTACCGGCTGCCCTGTAGGGATGGAAAGGTATTTGAGACTTTTGTCAGTGTCTTCTCTTCGGATATTACCTCCATGAGCAATGCCATAGTCCTCATGTCTATAAAAGCTCTCCCGTGAAAAATGCTTGTTACACACAAACAATCTTGATGTGTCGGGAGTTGATGGCCAACCCACCGCCTGCAGCCACAATCTAGCTCTGTCAGCATCACGGGGGAACCAGTGCAAACCTGACAAAATCTTACACCGAGCCAACAAACACTTGCCACCCATACCCATACTGAATTCAGAGCCAGGCTGGCATCGACTCAGTTTAAAGGAAAAAGTCATGTGACAGAAAACAAATAGAAACTCTGTTCATTTAAAGGCAGAGTCAGATACTGCTTTATCTTTATATCTTAACAATCAATCTAGTAAAGTGATCGATCAGATGTTGTTGGGTGTTTTTCTTTTACTTTTTTAGAAAGAAATCACACTATTTAGGAGAAATCACATTATATCAGAAAGTCTGAAATGATGATTTCACTTAAAGGGATAGTTCAGTAACAAGTAATCTGTATCAACTGTTTTACGACAGAAATGTTCAACCACCGACGGTAGTCATTTCTACATTTCTATCGTAAAACAGTTGTCAAACATTAAATGTTTATCATGCTTACATTTTACCAGTCATTATTTCACTGTTAAAAAAAGTGAGATATGCAAGCTCTGTACTGCTAATTTTAAGCATTATTTTATTTATTTAATTTTTTTTATCCTTTTGTATTATTGTAATGCAGATTATATACCTAGATAGAAAGGTGACTAATGCAATAATGAGTTGTCAATGAAATTTTGATGAAAGCCAGCAACATACGAGTAGTGACAGTGACAATGAACTTAACATTGATTTGTAGTTGATGACCACAAGATCGTGTGTACTTCTCAGTAGTCTAAGTTGCTCCCAACCATGGTCCTGGAGTAACGGCAGTTGTCGGCAGAGTTCAAATTAATAAACAGAGATATTATGATCGCAGTAAAGAAAATCTGGTGTTTGAAAAGTCTCGACAGGTTTGATATTAAACCTTGTGCAGTGTCGAAAACCCTGTAACACCTTTTGTGTTCCCAGTCAAAAATGACCGGCCTTTTAAGAATTGCTTGTAAATCTCTCGTTACGCTATATGCTATATTATCACCATATTGGAGTGAAAAAAGCATTATTTGTGAATAAATTTGTCAATATTCAACAAAATATGGAAACATTTTAGCTGTTTATCACTAGTGTGCATTAATGTTTATTCAGGAAGTTTGTTTTGAAATGCTTTTATTTTGTACAAAATGGCACAAAGTCACACTTGTGGTGTTCCCGGTCAAAAATGACCAACCTACAAAAAATATTAAGTAGCTTATAAATCTCTCATTTGATATATTATCACCATATATTGGATTCAATCTTTATATCAACTTGTTTTGTTACAATTAGGACAGGTTTTGTATTTATTTTTGAAACTGATGGATCGTATGCCATTTGTTTTGATCTACTTTTTACTCCTTTGGAAATTCAGGTTTAGTTTATTTGCTACACAAGTTCGCTTTTAAGTTTGTTTGAACACTTCCATCTTCTAAACCTGGTTATTAATGAAATAATATGCAATAATGAATGATATATAGATATGGATATATATAAAAAGTATATTCTATTATGTAATAATAATATTGATTATTATTCATACTCTCTTGTCATAATTTGCCTTGCTGCCAGTGGCTACAAGAGGCAGGTAGGCTTCTTCCTACTTCTGGTTGTAAACTGAAGCCGACATACGGTCTTAATGGCAATTTTTCGCTGAACCCTCTCTCCCCAACACTGCACATTTTAGGAGCCATTTACACAAAAACTTTTTTAACTAAAAACTTTTTATGTGATATGGCTGTTCCTTTACAAGACAACAGCGTTTTGGGGGCCTGAAAGCACAAATGTTTAATTGAAAATGGGATTCAAAGTGCAAGTTTTTGAAAACAATATTGTTATAATCTCAGGCGCATGCATATTATGTGTTCAGTCTATAGGCAGGTAAGCCAACTACTGGCCTGGCATGAATAATGCAGCGTTTTTATTTTTAGTGTTTTTGCGGATCCATGTGAATGGGTATCGTTTTGACAACATTGTCATCTGCACACAAAAAACGCAAAGGAAAACCTTTTCCATTTTAAAGGGTTAGTTCACCCAAAAATGAAAAATTACTCACCCTTATGTTGTTCCCACCCCGTACGAGTTTTGTTCGTCTTCGGAACACAAATTAAGATATTTTTTATTAAATCTGAGATCGGTCTCACTCCTCCATAGGCTTCTCTGTAATTGAAACTTGCCGGCCCAGAAAGTTAGTAAAGACAATGTTTAAAATATTCCAAGTGACTACAGTGGCTCAAACTTAAGTTTATCAAGCGACGAGAATACTTTTTGTGTGCAAAAACAAACAAAAATAACGACTTTATTCAACTATTCATTTTCTTCTGTGTGGGCCTCTGAGTGAGTTCACGTTGTGTAACAGCGCAGCTCTTCTGGATTGTACGACAGAACGTAGGCTCACTATTGGCTGACGCTGGTCATGTGTGTGATGCGTGTTATGCTGGCCAATAGTGAGCCTATGTTCTAACATACAACCCAGAAGCACTGCGCTGTTACACTACTAGAAGCCTATGAAGGAGTGAGCCAGCTCTCAGATTTAATCAAAAATATCTTAATTTGTGTTCCGAAGATGAACGAAAGTCTTACGGGGTTGGAACAACATGAGGGTGAATTTTCATTTTTGGGTGAACTAAGCCTTTGGCCCCGTTTACACGTACATGGTTATTTTGAAAAACTGAGACATTTCCCTTCGGTTGTGACCCTCGTTTACACGCAAACAGAGAATTCGCCTCTGAAAACGATTCTTTCTAAAAACTCCGGCCAGAGTGGAGATTTTGGAAAACTCTGTTTGCACGTTTGCATGTAAACTGAGAAAAACTGAGTTTTAGGCAGTCGACGTCACAGTATGCGACAGAACTTGCACTGTGTCAAAGGTGCGACCTATATTTTCGGGATTCTGATTGGCTAACATGGGCTTGAGCTTCTCGTTACACTGCCATCTACAGGTTTGGCATGCTCTTGACGGCATATACACTTTTCTGAAAACGGAGAGGGTGAAATGTCCGTTTATGAAAATAACCGGCCACGTGTAAACGTGGCCTTTAAGTACATCGTTGTCGTGTAAACGTGCCCTCAGATATCATACACCTGATTGAACTTTTCAGCTCGCTAGTAAAGACGCCCAAGACCTCAGATCTAAATTACCTCCACTGGTCTAAATGATGCTTCCAAACACTGCAGAAAACTATGATTCCCTATTTGTAAAAGAGGTAAGAGATTGTAGAGATTGAAGAGAAGATGGAAGAGATTGTAAATCGACCCCTTCAGTGTAAACACCTCTTTGTAAATATAAAATTATTTTATTTTAAAACAAGACACATGGTCTATTTATAAACATACGTATATACATATGTACAGGTAAAATGTTTAAGAAGTATTGTGTGGTGTGTTTTTTGAGAAAAAAAAAAGAAGAAAAAAAAAGTGTAGTCTTTTTACAGTTCATTTGGGCACTGCAGAGTCGCACTCCACCATTTGCCACTTGAAGAGCACTTGTGAGATCTCCAAACGGGCATGGGCTTTGTTCCTTGTCGTCATTTTGGAGAGCGTCCTCCCCACCATCTTCCCAAAACACATATCTTCGTCGTCAAACCCTCTCTCTTCGACATAGTTGCTTAAGCGGGCCTCAACTGTTTCTTGCACCTGTGTGAACTGGTCGCTCTTCTGATTCTGCTCCATGGTATTGTCAGACAGGTCTGAGGCCACACACTCCAGCTTCAGTGTGTCCAGAGAATCAGAACCATAACTAAACTCGTTCTGAAATAATAACAACAAACAAGGTCAGAAATGCACAGTACCGTCCGTCAGCATAACATAACTAAAACACAACACATTTGCTTACCAGTTTTTCAACGTTGGAGTCTGTCTCTCTGTGTTTGATGAATTCCGAGAGCCAGCCGAGCATAAACACAATCGGGGGTACTCTTTTACCCCCCGCATCACCGCTCTTTCCCTTCAACATCTTTGCAGCTTTGACATATCTATCGCGGAGATATTTCCACCTCTGTCGACAGAATGTTTCGTCCTTGTCAAGCGCCAGGGCAATCTCTCGCCACGAGTTACAAGCCACATGCGCATCTTTATAGTCTCTTAGGCTGGAGTTATACAAATGCGCGTACTTTCTGACCTCCTCGCACAATATCTCATCCAAGTATCTAAACTCGTTCTGAAATAACAAAAAAGGTCAGAAAGGCACGGTACGTTCTTCATAGTTTGAACACAGCACATTTGCTTGACTTACCAGTTTATTACCGGTGGAGTGTTTGATGAATTTCGAGAGCCAGCCGAGCATAACCACAATCCGCGGCATTGTTTTTGTATCCCCCGCATCGCCGCTCTTTCCCTTCAGCATCTTTGCAGCTTTGACATATCTGTCGCGAAGATATTTCCACCTCTGCCGACAGAGTATTTCGTCCTTGCCAAGCGCCTGGGCAATCTCTCGCCACGAGTTACAAGCCATATGCGCATCTTTATAGTCTTTTAGGCTCGAGTTGTACAAATGCGGGTACTTTCTGACCTCCTCGCACAATATCTCGTCCTCATAACTTTCCATTGATGTAACACGCGTTTCTGTCTCTTCTGTTTATTTTTATTTTTCTTCGACTAACGTTACTTTATGTATTAACGATCATGGGGCACTTGTTGCCACCTTGTGGACAAACTAATATCGGGCAAAACTATTATTGTGCATGTGCGACCAGGGGCCGTATTCACAAAGAATTTGATCTCAGCACTAGTCCTAATAAAAGTTCCTAGCAATGAATTTTACCTCAAAACCTATTCGCAAAACAATAAAGAGCAAGTTTTACTTTTAACTCTAAATGTAAGAGTAGGCAGGGTTAATTGACCTCGTTGCTGGATGATGTCACTTTTTATGAGTAGGCCTACACATTCTTTTAAATCGCACACAAGGGTTTATTACAAATATCTTTAACAAACTTGGTGGCCTGTGTTCCCTATTGAAGTGCAGTTTCAATGCCTGGTAACAAGATACCCATTTCCTTATACCAAATTTTCCTTACCAGTGCCTTTTCTCTTGGAAACTGAGTTTAGTCCACAGCTTTTCTCTGTCCAAAACTCTCCTCTGGAACAACTCTGATAAAGCTGTTAGCAATAAGTCACATTTCTTTCTTTTTGGTTTAACTTTAAAGGGTTAGTTCACCCAAAAATGAAAATTCTGTCAGTAATTACTCACCCTCATGTTGTTCCAACCCCGTAAGACCTTCGTTCATCTTCGGAACACAAATTAAGATATTTTTGATTAAATCTTAGAGTTGTCTAACTCCTCCATAGGCTTCTAAGGAACCGAAACTTGCTGGCCCAGAAAATGTATTAAAGACATCGTTAATATAGTCCAAGTGACTCCAGTGGCTCAATCTTAAGTTTATAAAGCGATGAGAATACTTTTTGTGCGCAAAAACAAACAAAAATAACGACTTTATTCCACTTTTCATTTCCTTCTCTCTGGGCCTCGGGTCTTTTCGCGTAGTGTTTAAGCGTAGTGCATCTGTGTTGCACGTCACCACGTATCACACATGACCAGCGTCGGCCAATAGTGAGCCTACGTGGACGTGGTGACGTACAACACAGACGCGCTACGCTTAAACACTATGTAAAAAGACCCGAGGCCCAGAGAGAAGGAAATGAAAAGTGGAATAAAGTCGTTATTTTTGTTTGTTTTTGCGCACAAAAAGTATTCTCGTCGCTTTATAAACTTAAAGGGGACATATCATGCCAAATGCACTTTTTTAGCCCTTAAATGCATTTTGTTGTATATTTGGAGTGTTTAGAAGTACAGAAAATATGAAATTATTCTCTTCAGGTGCTTCGTTGATATCTTTATATTCTGTTTTGGTCATATTTTTCAACCTGTTCCGATTTTTCTGTTATCTATGACGTTTTTTGAACTATTACGTCACAGTATTTGCAGCGGAACTGCCAATAAGGACATTGACTTCCGGCCCAACACTTAGAGCAATCCGCCATTTTTATTTCTCGCTGCAATTTTGTAGTCCAAGCTAAAGGATGCAGAAGTTACAAGAGGGTAAGTTAAAATGTTCGGTTGTTGGATGTAGTAACCCACACGCTTCATTACACCGTCTAATGTAGATAAACTGCCGCGCTTGTGACAAGGGCGCATTTTTAACTGAAAGAACGAGCAGAGAGAGAGACCCGGTCGCGCGCGCGCTCTCGCTCTCTCTTCAGAGCCAGGCGAAAGTGTAAACAAGACATCACCGTCTCCAAACTAGACGCTGTCTTGCTCTCTCTCCCTCGCACATATTAATCAAAATAAATCGACACGGTGGTAAAAGGTCGGAAGACCAAAGTTTCATGTGTAAATACAGTACACACCAGTGCGATACATCCATATGAAGACGTTGTTCTTCAGGTTCGTCGTCTTCATTTTCATCTCGCTCCGGCTCCGACTCTGGCTCGAACATGTAAGGCTGGCTGGACAAGTCTTCCGTTGTTGACATTTTGTTAATAACGTGTGAATAAAAAGTTTCTGTGCCGCTAGATAATCGTATCTCTGCTATCAAACTACAAAAATGGCCGAACGGGGTGGAGTTGAACCTCTGCAACCTGGAGAGGGGGCGGGGTATGAAGTGTCTCAATTGTATTTAAAGAGACCGCACCAAAACGAGTTGCTCTCAGACGCACATCAGAAAAGGGGTAGAAAAGGGGCCTGTGGAGCTATAATAATGAAGAATTCAGACCCAAGCATTGCAGTTCCGCTTTATATAGACTACAAATGTATGATTTATATGTAAAAAGGAACAATTTAAAAGCATGATATGTCTCCTTTAAGATTGAGCCACTGGAGTCACTTGGACTATATTAACGATGTCTTTAATACATTTTCTGGGCCAGCAAGTTTCGGTTCCTTAGAAGCCTATGGAGGAGTTAGACAACTCTCAGATTTAATCAAAAATATCTTAATTTGTGTTCCGAAGATGAACGAAGGTCTTACGGGGTTGGAACAACATGAGGGTGAGTAATTACTGACAGAATTTTCATTTTTGGGTGAACTAACCCTTTAACTGCATTCTATCTGTGTGTGATGATTTTGGCAATATTCTAATTTATAAACAATTTATGAATAGGAAATGCAACAACAGGCATATTTGGATTTTTTTTTTTTAAATGAAAAGAAATATTACTCCAAGGGGTACACTCTACTGGGGTTCCTTTGTAACGGATGTAGATTGGAAAAAGGCCTGGCTTTTACCGAGCAAATTTTGTAGGCTATCCAACAGGGTTAAGGAAGTCCATTATAAAATCATAAAATCTATCCTGTTACTCCTCAATTTCTAAATAATATAATATTGATGAGACATGCTCATTTTGTGGTCTTATGGAAGAAACAGCTGCCCATTTATTTTGTGATCGCAGCATAACCAATACATTTTGGGTTGATTTAAGTTCTTTTATTTTTAGTCTTTATTTTATTTTTTTATTAAGAAAATCCAGAACTTTTATCTCTTGAATATGTTATAAAAAAAATCTTGAATGCAAATTTTACAAGCAGAAATGGTTTTATTCTCCTGCACTTTTTCTTGTTGAATTTAACTCTATTTCATCCCTCAGAGTAAGACTCATGAACAACAAAAAAGCACAGAATTGACCATTTATTTAATGGTATGATTTTACCTTAATATTGTGCTTTTCTCTGTCTGTGTACATTAATCCATAAACTAGGTCAGCCGGAACTGGGAACAAATAACACCTGATGTACTTGTTACATCAAAGAATGGCATCTACACTAATGTTAGTCTCTCTGTTTATTCAGAGGTTTACTGTAGTCACCCGGATCCAAGCCGTATCCAGATCAGATGGAAGACTTGTGCCTAGAGACGACCACAACGCATCCCTGAAGTGTCAGCAGAGGTTGTCTCAACTACTCTCCCCTGTGAAGGCCTCATCGACACGACAGCCATCGGCACTGATCCTAAACAAAGCCGTCTCCATACCGGCGTGACTTCGATCTTCAACCAAAAATTCTGAATGGTCTGATCCAATCTGACTTCTGACCGTAATACTGCCTAAATAATAATCATACACTGTTCGTTTGTTGGCCAGAGGAGAACTGGCCCCCGACTGAGCCTGGTTTCTCCCAAGGTTTTTTTCTCCATTCTGTCAACTGATAGAGTTTTGGTTCCTTCCCACTATCGCCTTTGGCTTTTGACTTGCTTAGTTGGACACCTGCATTGACACCATTATATGAGAACTGAACTGAGCTGGACGATTTTTTTAATTTATTGCAGAATGTACATAACAAGAAACTAAACAATCAACAAAGTAAGACACTTCCATCGAGACTAACACAGAGTTTGAATTTAAGAAGGAAAATATACAATAAGGAATATCAAAGGCAGATTTTGCAATGCAAATTTCCATGTCATCTGTACATGACAAAATAACTAACAACAGTGTCAGTGTTGCTGTATCAGTACCTATATCCATTTTTTCTCTTTGGCAATAAAAACTGCTCCAGTAACCAAACCCAGCAGCCCAAGAGCCAGACCAACTCCACAGAACACTGATGGACCGATGCTGGGCTCCTTTATCTCTACATCTGCACAGACACAAACATTTGTGACATTCATCATGTGAGTCTAAAAGGAATTAGATGTGAATAATAAATAAACATCTACCCCATGTTCTGGTCTGAGGTTGTTGAAGGGCTTTGTGCTCCACAGAACAGCTGTAAACGTCTCCTTCCTCTGGAATGAAGCTCAGTCGAGAAAATACATTAAGTGTCCCATCGTTGTTGGGATAGTATCTGCTGATAGTTGATCCATCGTTCACATTGTTCTTGGTCCACGAGACTTTGACAGGTGGAGGGAAGAATCCAGAAACCAGACAAATCATGGTATTTTTGACATTTAATTTCATATCGTTCCTGGGGTAAATTGAGGTATAGGGGGATTCTGAAAGATATTTAGATTTTATCACTGTTTTGTTTAATAACCATTTTAATCCTAATTCTCTTTAGACAGTAACTGTGTGAAAAAGACATCTTACCAAGAGGAGGTTCAGATATATTAAGAGAGAGCGTCCTGAAATAAGCATCTTTGCACACAGGTGTTAATCCATTATCAGTGGGGAAAACATCTTGTAAGGGTATTGTATCAAAGCCAGCAATACCATATACAATATCAGGCACCGTGAGAACTAGTTTTGCATCTTCTAAATCCATATATGCAGCCACTTCAGTATCATAAGTGAAGAGAATTTCGTTACTACCAGCTGATCCACTGCATGATTCAATCAAGCCATATTCAGGATAACCTAAAGATTTCAGAATTTAAAAGATTTGTTACATATCACCTAGAAAAGATTTTTAGTTCTAGTAGTTTAACTCAAATTCTTAAATTTAACCAAAATAATAATAACAATTATATATATATAGGCTATATATATTCATATGAAGATATCTGCACTGCAAGTGAAAATAAAATTCTGCATTTATTTCTGCAATAAACATAATGAAACAACAACTCAAGCTTTAGCAGTATTACAATGGAATCGCTCTTCGTTCATAGAAGGATTATCATTGATTCGATTTGTTCTGTATCAGCAAAATTATCATTAATGAATCACATTTTAAATCACATTATTAATTAAAAGTTTTAGAATTTGTCCTAAAGCTTTTACTTACTTTGACCTTCAGTATATGACAAATAGGCAATGAAAAATGCTATTCCGCAAAATGATACAAGCATGTTTGTTCACAGAAGTGAGTCGGTTTTTGGATCCTTACACCCGTGGTGCTGTGGTCAGTCATGAACTTGATATTCTGGTATTCATATGATCTTGGCTCAAGTTAACCACTCAACCACCAGAGGTCACCGTCACCAGAATTTTGACTGTCAGTCAGTCAAACTACATTATGACATTATGACATTCAGTCAGTCTTGGGTCGGTTTACCACAGTGGAACTGGATTTAGGGTTGTTAGTTACTTAAATAGTTATATACCTGGAGAAAGCTATTTATTAGCGTTTCTATTTATCTCATTGATGGTTGCTGGATTGGAGCAAAGCTTTTTCGTACTTTGACTTCTGCTTGTTATAGCCTGCTGGGGATTTGGATAGTTTTGCTTCATTGGAGATCTCTACACATGGACGATAACCACTTGTCTTAACCTGCTTACAGTTACAGTATGATTTCTTTCAATAAAAAAATGAATTTGTTAAATTTTTTAAACCAGACACACTTTGTCATGATTCTGCCATCTAGTCCCTGTCTTTCTTTAGTCTTGAGGCAGGATCATGACAGACCCATGTTTTGTGTACAAGCACATGGCCATTTGTTTGGGCCATGTGCTTGTGGTGTCTCATTACTTAACCCCACCCCCTTGTTATCCTTGTTTAGTCATTATTGTTTCACTGTTATCACCTGTTGCCCTCTTCATTTTCTCCCTATTTAATCCCCTCATGTTTTCTGTCCTGTGTTGGTTCATTGTCAATCAATGTGTAACCTGCCTGTACCATTGCTGAGAGTGCCTGGTCAAGTAAGAGTTTTTGTCTGAAGAGTTGTATGTAGTATATCCCAGTTCTTAGTCTAGTTATTGTCTTGCTTGTTAGTCAGCCATCCTTACCTCTGTTTTACCCCCTCGTGGGCTTTGTTTTCCCTGTTTTCTGTTATAAATAAACCTTGTGTGTTTGCATATTGTCTGCAATTGGGTTCATCCTTCCACCCCATGACAGACTTTTTGCATACTGCGAAGAACAGTTTGTCATGTGGTAGTGTCCATACCAAAAGAAAAGGAATAATAAAATCCTGATCAAACAGCATTAATCAATAAACTTTAACAAGATTAGTCAAAGCACAATAAATGAACAACTACAACTTTTTTTTTTTTTTTTTTTACCTGATCTAATATTATTTATTTTATTTTTACATATTTTGCACTTTTGCAAATGTATACGTCATTTGTACACGACAACAGAACAAAAAAATACATTCTGCATCTGTCACATTTATATTGTTATTGGTCCACAAGACTAGTTACAAACCATATGTAATCCTACTTCTCTGTATTTGTAATGTATACCAAAATGTTTGGCTATTTTTTTAGAACTTTCTTATTGAATTGACAAAGTTAAAATGTTTCAATCAAATGGGTTTTAGATGGTAACTTTGTGGAGTAAAAAAACAAAGATGTCTTACCAAGAGTTTCAGATACATTAAAGTGGAGAATTCTGAAAGAAGAATCTTTGCACAGAGGTGTTAATCCAAATCAGTGGGGTTAACATTTTGCAAGAGAAATCTAAGCTAAATACAGTGTAATATGAGAACTAGTTTCGCTGCTTCTAGATCCATGCAACACACATGTATTCAAAGACACAGTGCACACAGTGGGATGACTTCAAAAATGCAGTACAGCCCTGTGGTACATTTGTCCGGGGGGGGGGTCCGACAACCAGTCAGTATCTGGTGTGACCACCATTTGCCTCACGCAGTGCAACACATCTCCTTCACATAGAGTTGATCAGGTTGATGATTGTGGCCTGTGGAATGTTTTTCCACTCCTCTTCAATGGCTGTGTGAAGTTGCTGGATATTGGCAGGACCTGGAACACGCTGTCATATACGCCGATCCAGAGCATCCCAAACATGCTCAATGGGTGACATGTCCGGTGAGTATGCTGGCCATGCAAGAACTGGGATGTTTTCAGCTCCCAGGAATTGTATACAGATCCTTGCAACATGGGGCCGTGCATTATCATGCTGCAACATGAGGTGATGGTTGTGGATGAATGGCACAACAATGGGCCTCAGGATCTCATCACGGTATCTCTGTGCATTCAAAATGCCATCAATAAAATGCACCTGTGTTCGTTGTCCATAACATACGCCTGCCCATACCGTAACCCCACCGCCACCATGGGCCACTCGATCCACAACGTTGACATCAGCAAACCGCTCACCCACACGACGCCATACACACTGTCTGCCATCTTCCCTGTACAGTGAAAACCGGGATTGCGAACTGCAGTCAGGTCGAGACCCCGATGAGGACGACGAGCATGCAGATGAGCTTCCCTGAGATGGTTTCTGACAGATTGTGCAGAAATTCTTTGGTTATGCAAACCGATTGTTGCAGCAGCTGTCCGGGTGGCTGGTCTCAGACGATCTTGGAGGTGAAGATGCTGGATGTGGAGGTCCTGGGCTGGTGTTGTTACACGTGGTCTGCGGTTGTGAGGCCGGTTGGATGTACTGCCAAATTCTCTGAAACGCCTTTGGAGACGGCTTATGGTAGAAAAATGAACATTCAATTCACGGGCAACAGCTTTGGAGGACATTCCTGCAGTCAGCATGAATGAATTGTGTTTGGGATGCTCTGGATCGGCGTATACGACAGCGTGTTCCAGGTCCTGCCAATATCCAGCAACTTCCCACAGCCATTGAAGAGTGGACCAACATTCCTAAGGCCACAATCAACAACTTTTTTTTTTTTTTTTTACACCTGTGCAATTATCATGCTCTCTAATCAGCATCTTGATATGCCACTGTGAGGTGGATGGATTATCTCAACAAAGGAGAAGTGCTCACTAACACAGATTTAGACAGATTTGTGAACAATATTTGATAGAAATAGGCCTTTTGTGTACACAGAAAAAGTCTTAGATCTTTGAGTTCAGCTCATGAAAAATGGGGGCAAAAATAAAAGCGTTGCGTTTATATTTTTTTTTCAGTATATACAGGTCAGGACCAACACCTCACGCCATAAGAATAGTTTCTTCCCTTCTGCTACTGGCCTCTTTAACAAGGCCAGGAACTCTCATTGTTACTTTAAACTAGAAACTAGAAACTCTTATCCATGTCATATTTTCACTGACTTAAAACTATAAACTCTTAGCTCATTGCTATATTTGCACTTTTGCATATTTGCACCATTGCCTTATAAGGTATCCCATGTGTGTTCTTGTGCTCTTATATCCTGTTCCTTATATGTTGTATGTTATATGTATGCACCTTCCTGCCAAAGTAAATTCCTTGTTTGTACAAACATTCATGGCGAAGAAACCCCCTTTCTGATTTTGATTGAAACAGGTAAGCTATAATCTGACTTTAATATAGTGATGAAATAGTTCTACGTTAACTTTCTTTGTACTGAAAATGCCATTTAAATTTAAATTGTAGATACAAATATCTTTACTCTGAATTTTTTTGTTTAGAAATATGTGATTTTTTTTTTTTTTTTTGCAAAGTTAGACTGTATCAGAACATGTTGTATTATTAAACAGTCAAAAGGTTTGTTGGGTGCGGTTTGTTGTGTTTTAGTTTATGGACATTATGGATTCATCCTAATTCTGTCGTGTACTTGGTTCTCTACAAAATGTTGAGCTCATCTACTCAATATACGACAAAACTGAATTGCTGAGATTTAACAGTACTGAAAACAAAGTTGTTGCGTACATTGAATATGCAGTGAAATGGCCGATGATTTTAATAAAAAACCTGAGTGACTACAAAAGGAGGCAGAGAAAGTCATTGCTGAATGCAAGCACTTTGGGCAATTCCTCCCTATGGAAGTAAAAACAGGTGAGATGCCCTGAACACTAAAAACGTTTTAAAACCACACATGAATCAAAACACAAAATTAACTTCATGATGTCTACAGTAAAACCAGAAGTCATGGTCAGGTCAGTAAGGCAGGCCAGTGGTAAAAGTCCAGCCATGTTTATCTGCAGTGCCTATGACTTCTACCCCAAACCCATCAAACTGACGTGGATGAGAGATGATGAAGCGGTGGCAGCTGATGTGACCTCCACTGAAGAGCTGGCTGATGGAGACTGGTACCAGATTCACTCCCACCTGGAATACTTTCCCAAACCTGGAGAGAAGATCTCCTGTGTGGTGGAGCACGCCAGTTCTCATATATATATATATATGTATTATGAAGTTTTATCATCATCTGATTTTAGGTATCCTAAATATAAACATATATAAGAAATGAAACATTTGCAATTCCTATTTTATTTTAAAAAAGTGAAATTCAAGTGACTCATTGGGTTGCTGGTTACTATTGCAATTTTATCTCAAGGCTCAACTGACAGAATTGTGTGCGTTGCATAACAAACCATTGGCCTGACGTCGTCATACTCAGATTCTAGTCAGAATATGAGTCTCATACAGAGAGAGTGAAGATCAGAGCAGATCTTTGTCTTTCAACTGCCTCTTTTATTTAGTCAATAACTAAAACTTACAATTCTGTGCTTTCTGAGAGAATGGATATGACACCTGGATTCGAGAGGAGTATTTACTTAAACATGTTGTTATAGATTTACATGGTGAACAAAAGTGTGCAAAATATGTATGATGAGATTCATAATTAAACATTTGCATCTGTTATTTGTGCATGCATCTATTTGGGGACTTTGTAAACATTGTGAACATGCAAAGCAAAAACTCAGTGCGTTTATAATAACTTTAATAACGCACCAAAAACTGCAGGGTGTTTCATGTCAAAGTAAAAATTATAATGATACACAAAATTTAAGGAAATACAGTAAAATAATAGGGCAAAAGCAAAGTTAATTGATCATATAAATCAGTTTTATTTCAAGCACATAAACGCTGTTCTGTTTTGATTAAGCAAAAACTGTGACACTGCTGCTCTCGTGTGGTGAGTGTGAAATATAAATGATGAGGTGAAACAAATATATTTCATTCTCTCGATAGATAGATCATTTCATATTGGTTTTTGCCCATATCGATAACAACGGCTGCACCACATTAAATATGTTTGCTTAGTTTGGGCCTCTGAATAAAAATATGTTATTCTATTTTTTTCGTCCTGGAATTTGAGCTTCATATTCTTACTATCCTATGGGCCTTGTAGGCTAGCTAATGAAATATGATAGGCCTAGTCTACTTAACAAAAAACAGGAATGGAAACGTTTAAAAAAAAGATTTTTAGATATTCAACGAACTGTTTAATTTCTGTCAATTATAGGCTATGTCTGGCGTTACATAGTTATCATCTTAAAGCTTCCGCTAAGAAACATAGTCCATTACAACACTGCAACAATTGCAATATTAGTTTATATTATTATTAATTAACTAACTAAGCAATTAAAATAGATTTAGTAACAATGTCGATTATTAAACAATTTAAGTTACTTGTCTTATATTTTAAGTTCAATCTCATTGTGTCACAGGCTACAGATTTGTTTTTCTTCCTAGGGATATTCTTAAACTTATATACATCTATCAGCAGTTTTATGTTCACAGTTTGTGACCGTTTTAAAACACATCTCCGTTTAAAACGATCAGAGATCGCGGAGTTATACGAGAGATGTGAAAGTAGCTCCGGTCGCTCGGCTGAGTGATGAATATCTGGCAGATATACTATAAAGACGATCTATTTGTCAGAGAGGAAGCCCTGTAAAACGACTCTGATCGTTAAGCATATTATTTTAAATCTATCAAACTAATAATCTAGTGAATATATACAATTATTATTAGGCTATTGCCAATCTGCATCCCGTGAATCTCACTTTTCCGTTCCCTCACTGCGTCTCAGGGCGATGGAGAGCAACGGGTTCGCACAGGCTCAGGTGAGTTCGGGTGTCGGTTCCCCGTCCTCTGGATTACCTCACCGGGCGGCTCTGATTCTGGCCCGGGGTGGCAGTAAAGGAATCCCTCTGAAGAACATCAAGAATCTGGCCGGTATTCCTCTCATCGGATGGGTTCTGAGAGCTGCCTTGGACTCAGGAGTCTTTGACAGGCAACTACATTTGAGCTTTTCTTAACTGTTTTAATATTATGGCTTTAATATGATTTTTGTTCTTCGATGTGTGAATTAAACCAACTTAAACTGGGAGATAGGCCTAAATGAAATGTTTGCCTAAGTTTGTCGTCATGTTTAAGATTCAAATGAGCTACGATTACCAGATATGCTGCTTTTAAAGGTCTTAATTTGTCTTTTGTAAGTCAAATTTAATAACTGATGTTGTGTGGCAGTGTGTGGGTTTCCACAGATCACGATGAAATTGAGCGTGTCGCAAAAGTCTGGGGTGCGAAAGTTCATCGTCGCAGTCCTGAAGTTTCCAAAGATGATTCCAGCTCTCTGGATACCATCCGGGAGTTCATCCGACACAGACCCGGTGAGACAGACCTTCAGCATCATCTTTACCATGTTAAAGCACAGTATTACACCGTTGACTTTTAATAATGGCCTACTGTATAGTATTATACAGTTATGAAATGTTATTTTATGACTTTTATAGTGCTACTGTGTAATCTGTAGAATATGTAGAAAATCCGTAGGAATATTATTTTAACTGCTAATGGGAAATAGAAAAAAGAACAATTGAAGCTTTAACTGCACAACAAGGTTTATTGTGTATTTTTAAACAATACATTAGTAATAATAATGTAATATAATACAACAACAAAAATCTGTTTTAAAAGAAGACTAATGAACAATATATAGCCTAATTAATAATTAAAATCAGTGACCAATTTCAATTCATACAAAAATTATCCTGAACAGGTAAAAAAAAGAAACTTAGAAAGAAAGCAAGACAGGTGAGGATGAAGGCCAGGTGAGGAGGGTAGTGACGGTGTCACTGTCAAGTGGAAGAAGAGCGACAGCACTTGTGATAATCCTGCAAGGAATGATAAGCACAAATCAATCAGAGGCAAAACATACAACTAATAATAAAATAAAAAAACGAACTCACATTATCAACACCTTTTTAGGAGAATTTTTTTTCCTATAGTATCCACCTTATTTTTCCGGCCATTTGTAAATCCGGTGTCATCCGCTTACAGTTATTTCTAGCAGTACAAAAAAGCTTGTTATGCTTCTTGATATTTTGATGTATTGAATTTGTCATAATTGTCAACACTAGTTTGTAGCACAAATATTTGTATCATTTACAGCACTTTGTTATTCATCTTGTTATTTCCCTATAGCGGCTAATGAACCGGAAGTCTCGGACATTCACAGAAAATAGCTTATGTTTATAGCTACTAGCTACTAAATAAATAGCTACTTTAGTTTTTACATACAAGAAACACGTTCAACATGGACACACAAGCGGTTTTCTGTGGTAACGATCAAATACTCTTTAAAAGAGAATGAACATGTCCTGTATCAGAAGCTAAAGTAATAAATATTGAGAATGCAATGGCCCGTATTCTATATCTCTGACTCCAAACAATCGGCCACTGATCAGGGCTGCGTTTCCCCAAAGTATTGTAACCTTAAATTGATTATAGAACAATTACCACTGTAAGGATGGACTTCTGCAATAAAACAATAAAACTCACTAATCTCATCTCTTCCCCCCATGCTGAGTTCCTGACCCCTCACTAGGGCTGAACGATACATCGAATTTTCATCGTCATCGCGATATGAACTCGCGCGATGAACACATCGCAACCGACAGCCTGACACGATGAATAATGCCTGGTTCAGATTACAAGATTTTTGTTTCTGTTATGATAGTTACGGTGTCAGATTAAACGATTTTGACTCCTAAAATCTGGTCGTGTTGTGGACAAGAAACGTGTCAGACTACACGCACACATTCACTCGCATGCACACACGCTCACTCGCGCACACACACTCTGTCCCTCGCTCGCTCACTCACTCACTTGTGCTCACTCACTCACTCGCACACACACACACACTGAGTCCCTCGCTCACTCACTCACTCGCACACTCGCTCACTCGCACGCGCACACACACACACACACACACACACTCACTGTCCCTCGCTCACTCACTCGTGCACACACACACACACACACACACAGTCACTCACTCGCACACACACACACACACACACACTGGGGCGCTGTAAAGGGGGGGTAAACGATGACGATTCTCGGGGCCCATGACTAAAAGGGGCCCAGAGAAGCCCCCAATAAAATTGTGGTGCTAAAAAAAATATTTGATAGTAAAAATTATTAACTTTAAATTATTCTATTTGCTGTTTCCTGGTGTCAAATTTTTTTATTTGTTTAGGAAACACAAACGTCCGTGGGCCCCTCTCCCCCTCTCGATTATCATAAAATGGTTCAGTCCGCCCAAATTGTATCCAGGCAACACAAACAGCTTGACTTCACTTATAGCGCCGGTGTGATGAAGTAGGCCTATCATAGAACCGAACGGTTTGTTGGACCATTTTTCCTGCCGACCAAAATTTCATTATTTCAAATGTAGGCGCGTTGCGCGTGGCAAGCGCGCTCATAATATAAGAGACGCCGGCGCGACCACAACATTGTCCAACATCAAATGTGCAAACGTGCCACAAGTGTATAGTATTGAACCGAACCGTGAATTTTGTGAACGTTACACCCCTACTATCTATATCTCTCTTACCTATCTGTCTACCCCTCTGAAGCAATGGTTGAAGCAATTTGAATGCTGAGAAACTTTACTAAGACGATTTGAAAAGTTAGTTTATCTGTTTATTGTTATGAATGTTTGATATTTACCAAAAACATCACTTTGCAGTGTGTTGAATGAGTTTTTTTTATAATAAATGTATTTTTAATTAAAACATTTGTTAGTAATAGTCATTATTGGGATTTGATCTGGTGTTTTACGACTGCATAATGGGTGCGATGTAGGTCTTAATTTTCATCAAAGTGGTCTTAAAAAGGTCTTAAAAAAGTCTTAAATTTGGGGTGATCAAACCTGGGGAAACCCTGGAAAGAGGCAAAGGGTCGACAGTATGTTACCCAATATTTCACAAGAAAAGGTGGGTTTGTAAGTAGGCCTAAATTGTTAGTGGACCGCCCGTGACAATGATCGTAGCCTACGGCACTTTTCTGTGCGTACGCACGCTTTGTACATGAGGCCCCAGGTCTCTACGGTAGCATTTTTCGACAAGTTAGCACGTTTCGATAGAGCAGGGTGCAGCGGGTGCACGGCTTTGCCTCACATACATACAAATATAAATATATGTGAATACACTATATGACACATGTACAGCTATGCACAGTATATACATTATACAGTACTGAAGTAGTGCAGTATTACAGAGGACAAATTACGGATGTGGACATGGGATGTTCAATTGTTTGATTGACTTAAATATATGAGAATGATGGTCAAAATACCATAAACCATGATTTTATGTAAATTAATATGAAAAAAGTCTCAGCTGTGTTGGGGGCCCTGTCAAGATTCTTTTCATGGGGCCCAAAATCCTTAGCAGCGCCCCTGCACACACACACACACACACACACACACACACTGGCGCACGCACACTCTTGCTGTGTGAAGCATGTCGTGAAGCATCGCAGACGCGACGTAGGTTGTCGCCCACTATGACACACTATACGAGATGACGCGATCGAATCTTGCGTCCCAACGCCCGTCGTCATTTACGAATCCCCACGACACCCTACGTCAAACGGATCGTGCCAAAATCGCGCTAAAATCGTGTAATCTGAACCAGGCAGGTAAACGTTTGACCTATCACGCAAATAACCTATTAAAGCACTAAGACATGGGAACAGTAGGCTATAGCTAACATTCACATTTGAATATTTATCGCAAGTCATATCGTCATCGCAATATTAAACAATGTTATCGCACATCGCAGCTTTTCCTCATATCGTGCAGCCCTACCCCTCACACTATCTTCTCCCCTCCAGGTCTCATTCAGTCATGCAAAACACACAAACCTACTGTCTTCAGCTGTTTTATGAGAGGTCAAAATAAATACTTTTGGTGCGAATGGTAAAGAAGTTTCATTCCCGCAGCAGCAGAACAGTCAGAAAAAAGAAAACAATGCCTGTTCTTCTGATGTGGGAGATGCCCCAATAAAGATCGTTGATAACATTCGTCTTTATCCCCCAAACTCAGGCGTGACCACATGGGGCACGAGAAAGGGTCCAACGAAAGCTGAATAAATATTTGGGTGCTAGATGTTTATTGTTCTTTTGTTCCACTTGGGTATTTAAAGGGAATTGGCAAACCACTCAAGGAAGCATCTGTAAACAGAACTTCCCACACTTTTGCTGTGTGTCTCTATTGCCAGGTATGCTGACTCTTTTAAACTATTTTTGATATTGCATTTTGAATTATGTTTGTATTTTATGCTGATCAGTTATGTATGCTTAACCCTGCCTGGCAAAATAAATGTTACATCTTGATTTATTCTGAAGTATTCTGAAATCATTATTTTAGTAAATTAAGGAGGCTGATGCTACCGCAAATCTAGGTCAAACTAAAGGCGCATGTATGAACGGAGCAGTAGGCACGTCATCTGAAGACCTTTTGATTTGTGTCTGTCACTGATTTAGCAAGTTGTATAGAAATGGCTAAAATAAACTACACTTTTTTGTTCGAGTGAGCACTGTAGGCAACCGACTTTAGAGGTATTAGCAAACCCTACATCCACTGACTAAAATCAGAATTAGCAAGTTTGTGTCCGTGAGAAACACGATCCGGCCGACGTGATCTCTATGCGGCATTGGGTCCATAATGAATTAATAACTGAAAGTATGGAATGTCAAGAATAATAAAAGATCTAAATTAAATCACAATTCATCATTTGATCAGCTGTTCAGAGAGAAAATCAGTAAAAAACAAAACAAAGAGTCACTTAAATTTGGAGTCAGATTAAATTATTCATGGAGTCAGAATTAAAATTAGAGATCAACTGTTTAATAAATTAAAGTGATTTTTCCAGAAGCGCCCGAAAAGACTTACACGCTGAATTTCCTTCGACCACGACACTGGACACCGTCTTTGGGCCAGTGGGTGGAGTTTACACCACCAATGGTCTCTACGATCAATTTAGGCTTAGGATAGTCAGTTCCTTTCATATAGATATGTCTGTCGACTTGCTCATTTTAATGATGAAAAAGACGTGCGTGAGCTCACACTGTGAGAGGCGAATGTGAACGCTGAGCAGCAGCGGGTTTGATTAAATTAACGCAGATATGAGGTGTGTTACGTGCCACATGCACTAACATACAGACTCAGAGCGACGCCTATTAAAAGGCGACGCCCGGAGTTCCATCTCCTGCTCCCGTAAACACACAAAGAAACAAAGTAGTCAAAGAGAATCAGTGTTTATTTTAGGGGTAAGATTTCATTCGTTTTGAAGAGGAAAATATAATGCAAAATGAGAGGGTTCAGTTGGCCACAAAAACAACAAACAAAATGGGTCTTCTAACTAAGTTTTAGGTCGTCTTTCCTGGATTTAGAAAAAATAAACAAAAATGTACAATTCTTACCTCCCTGCTAACCAGTAAACAGGAAAAAAAAGGGCCTTAGACCTCTCAATTAGTCTCAGTGAACGGTGCGGAATATCACAGTTACCGGCCTATACCGCTAACAATCAGAACGCCGCTCACAAGCAGCTTACTCTACAAATGGGAAGTACACGACAGCCAACCGGCTTTCAACACCACTGTGTTGCGCGCTCTACAACAACGTGAAGCAGGAGGGGGAACTCGATGCACAAGCCTTCCACACAGCTTATATTCACGCGCTGAGTCCATCAGCCCCGCCCTTCTAAGCAGCTGCACCTGTTACACTCAAATGAGCGTAAAGCGACAGAGAGAGAGAGAGAGAAAAAAAGAAAAACAAAAAGAAAACATGCGCAAACTCACTTGTTCTAGACAGTATAAACACTTATACGTTCTGACACGTAACAGGTGTGTATAATTTAAACTAAGTAACTCCCACTCAATTGGGACTAACAGTAGCTGCTGTTCATCTCTCTGCTGTTCGATTCTCAATTTTGAATCAAATTTCATTTAGATATATGCATAGATTTGATTTTAGATTTGATCATAGGTTTAAAATCTATTCTATGCATATATCAAATTGAAATTTGATTCAAAAGAGAATTCCCAATTTCAAAAGTACCGCCTCTTTTGAATCAAATCGTGACCCCAAGAATCGATTTGAATCGAATCGTGGAATCAAAAAGATTCCCACCCCTATTACATTTCATTATATTTTTACTTTACCTGTTGTCTTCATTATTTAATGTATGTTTGAGGACATTTAAAACTTAAAAGAAATTGATTGTGATAATTATCAACACTGACTGATATGAAACATTTTATCAAGATGATTTTTGACCATATCACTCAACCCTATTTTTTTACCATTTCATGTTTTAATTAAAAGAGATGTTACAATTATAATATAAAAATATGAATTCTTTGACTTATACAAGGCATATTTGTTAAATGGAAACTGTGAAGGGAACATAATTACATTTTAAAACAGACTATCAATTTGCAAAATGTATGGTTTAAGTCATTTCCACCCTTTTTGGATTTTTCTAAATACAGATTCAGACAAAAATCATTTCTACAGATATGGGCTGCACTGCACAACCCTAATATTACTCTTACCTTAATGATTTTGCCAATCATATTCTGCAAAGTCCCTGATGTAAGATGCAACGTGTGGATTCAAGGCCATGGTCTCCCTCCGAACAACCTTCCCACTCTTTCTGCTCACCTGGAACTATGATGTGCATTTCAAATTTTCAGGATTTATCCTGACAAGAAACCTGTAAATACAAAAAAATACAAAATATTTTCCAACTGAATCAAGAGTGATCACAATATGTAGCATCATCTGTAATAAGTCACATCACAATAGGGGATAAGCTCTAAACCATCACTTGTGCAAAATAAAAATCCATTGGTGTTACTAATAGAAATCAATTTGTAACAAAAGTGTATGAATGAACATAGACTGTCTGAGGCGACTGCACAAGGTCATGGCAGATCACCAGGTCAGGTCCTCACAGACGTGTAAAAGAAAATTCTGATTTAGACGAAAATAAGAGGAATCGAAAATTAAATTTTATAACAAGAATCCGAATCCTAAACTTGGGTATCCGATTTCAGGATACATTGATCGATTTTCAATTCCCAACCATATGATATATAAAATAATGAACGCGTGGGCACTTCCACCGACTTAAAATGGTAAATATAAAAAAAATTATTAGATCATTCTGACCTTAAGAGGCTACATATGCAATCTATGTTTATAAAATCACATTTATTAATCAAGTAACGTTAGGCTAGCTATCAACATGAAGGAAATCCGCTTCTGACTTAAAGGCACAATATGTAACTTTTTTGCTTTAAAAATAGCAAAAATCACTTTATCTATGTTATATATATTTTTTTGTTGTGTACTTACATTATCCCGACTGTTTCCAACAACTTTCAAACCAGGAGAAATTTGTAATTTAATTCGAACACACGTCCCGTTTCTTTATTTCCTTTTTGTCGCCGTCAATGTCGTCATATCCGTGTTGTCCCTGGTTTCCGCTCGTACTGCCATAGCAACCAGAGCCCTCTGATAGTAACCAAAGTGACAGACGTGGACAACTGTTAGTTCGCAATGTCTATTTGCACGCTGTTGTTGTTTCGTTCAAACATTATGGACCATGGCAAGCAGACTTTGGATAAAAAAGGAGAACTAAAACGAGAATCAATATCAGCGCGGTGTTTTCGAGATGCCGAGAGCTCCACGTCCGAGACTTCGACCGCTCCTACATGTACTTTATTAAACAGGTGAGCACATTTACATAAAACTAATCAATGTTATATAGTTCAACAATGATAAAATGTTAGAATATGATCTGTATGTTATTCTAATGTTGATCTAGCTTACTGCTAGTCTCATACAGACAAACTAACACAATTTTCAACACATTCAAATGCAGTTTAGTGTGCTAGTGTAATGTTAGACCAAGTGAAACAGCGCTGTGTTACCTCACAAGTTTAATTTGTCTAATAAACTGACCTGTGAGTTGTAATTCTGCACTTGCGTGTAGTTCCGTTAGAATGAAATGTCCTTATTCCTTTTATATCCGCGGGACTCGCGTCGCGTGTGGAGCTGATAGCTGTCTCTTAGCAATCCCGACCTGCTTCATATCACAGTCATGATAAAAACATCGATGTATTCACTCATCCATAAACATTATTAGATCGGTCGGCTTGACGTTGACGACAAGATCCATAATTCTTAGCAAATGTTGCGTCATCAAACTACGCCTTTGTTATTGTAAGAGGTTAGCGACCCCTAGCTGCGGAAAAAATTACATACTGTACGTTTAAACGAGGCGTTAGAACATAAGCCGCGGGCAGTTCTTCTAAACTTCTTAAAGGTGCACTCTTAATCCGAATTAGTTGACTTTACTCGCAAATCGCGTGGAAACCCGTTGCCCTATACCACTTTAGTTTTTACACAAGCTGAAACTAAACATGCTAAGTTGTATTAACATGGAACCCTAACTTTTTACACAAGCTGAAACTAAACATGTTGAGTTGTATTAACATGGAATCCTAACTTTTTACACAAGCTGAAACTAAACATGTTGAGTTGTATTAACATGGAATCCTAACTTTTTACACAAGCTGAAACTAAACATGCTAAGTTGTATTAACATGGAACCCTAACTTTTTACACAAGCTGAAACTAAACATGTTGAGTTGTATTAACATGGAACCCTAACTTTTTACACAAGCTGAAACTAAACATGTTGAGTTGTATTAACATGGAATCCTAACTTTTTACACAAGCTGAAACTAAACATGTTGAGTGGTATTAACATTCATATCAATCATATGGAAAGACCCAAACAATAAGAGATTAAACAGATGAAATGAGGTGCTGATGACTTATAATCTTTATAGATACTACATCAATATGCAGTCATAGTCACTGGATCACTATACTCTTGGCTTTTTTGCTATAACGTTAGACGCGGGTCTTTTCACGTGACCAGGCAGGTTTTTGATTTGGCCCCTCCCCTTCCTTATGAAACTAAACATACCAAGTTATCTCTGCTAAACCTGATTAGTGCAATGAATCTTTCAGTTAAAGGAGAACTCCGGGCAATTTTTAAGTTAATCTTGATCGTTAGACCTTTGTGAGTACTGTCTATAGAAAAAAAAACGAACCGGATCGGAGCTTGCAACACGGAGCTGTTACAGCTAATGCCCCGAGCTCCCACTCAGCTAAAACGGCAGTTATGGGGGCATATACATAAAGAGTGTCTTTGTGCCTCTTAACAGACACAAAATGCAATTAAAATGTCTGTCCAACATGAACAGGGCCCTTACATGACAACAAGATGCGTTTAGCAACTTAGCCATTGTTTAAATTCACCTAAATAGCGTTTTAGACAGCTAGCTGTAGTCTCGCGCTGAAGTCCCGTGGGAACTCAGTTGTAGCCAGAAAAAGGTAAATAGCACACAGTGGGGAGGAGCGTAGTGTGTGAAGAGTGATGATCGGACTTGCTCACCCTTGTCCTAAGCTTGGCCACCCCTCTCACAACTGCTGTTTCTGTCTCTTTTTTTATTGACAAAAATTGTGTTTTATAAAACGCTGAACCGTCTCTTTAAGGCCACAAAAAACGTGAGACTTTTCAGATGCACACTCCAACTTCACCTCAGCGCCAGGAGCAAGTCAAACGAGTGCGGAAATGTGCAATTGCCGAATGAGCTTCAGCAGAACATCAGACAGCTATGCACATAGTAAATATAGAGTCAATCTTTCTCAACTGGTGGGTTGCAAGACTGTTTTGAGTAAGTCGAATAGTGTGCAGTCAACAACAAACGTAATTCTCTTTTTTTCTGATGCTACTTTTATTTTAGAAAATGTGTGTGAAAAGCTTGTGACACTTCTGTCAGATGCTGAGAAAAGCGTGTTGTCCTTATTCAGTTGGCTATCTTCGGTTAGATGAGATGTTGTCAGGCCAAATGTCAGTAAAACGTACTCGGTTACTAACGTAACCTCGGTTCTCTCTAGAAGAGGGAACGAGTACTGCGTAAGATATCTTACGCTAGGGGAAAATCCTTTTTCCGCGAGATATTGAAGCCAAAAATTATCCTTAATTTTGTAATAATGCAAAACGCGTTGCGGCAGCATGCAGACATAGGCGAGACAGCTCGCGCGCCTATTGGCTGCTCTGCGGCAACTGCAGTAGCCTATCGAGCGAGGCCTGGCGTGACGCCAGACCCAATCAGGGCACTTCGCGCCCGCTGCGTCACGTCCCGCCGAAATGGGCGTGGTCTAGGCTTATAAATACCGCTCGCAGGCAGCTATTATCTGGTTTTTCATCATCGAAGCAACCAGAGCGTGTGCATGCACGGCAAGATACGCAGTACTCGTTCCCTCTTCTAGAGAGAGCCGAGGTTACGTTAGTAACCGAGTACGTTCTCTTACGAGAGGTCTCTCGTACTGCGTAAGATATCTTACGCTAGGGGACCCAATGCAAAACGCCGTGCATGCTGAGATCTGACACCAAAGACCCAAGGGCGAAAGCCCGGGGTACATATAGTGCACAATCACTCAGGGAACTCACAGGGAGTCCAGGAAGAGGGAGGGGCGAAGCCGCACTCTTCCACATATGGTAGCGTCGCTGAGACGCGAATTTCATCATACAGACAGGGCGGGGTACGGCCTGAACTGATGGGGGAATGTGGGTCTTACACAGTTTGCCCAGGCACATCTCGTGCTGCTACTTTTTTACTGTCGAACATTGAGCTGTGCTCAGTAGACGCAGCATTCTGAGCTGACGCATCAGGTCAGATAATACTGGTAAACTTAGACCGACAGCAGCCTGGCCTGCAGGGCGGGAACCTCTAGGTTATAAAACCTTATAAATGTAGACGGGGAGGCCCAGCCTGCCGCCATACAAATATCTTGCAAGGCAATCCCACTTGACCAGGCCCACGAAGAGGCCATGCCTCTCGTGGAGTGCGCTCTGACACCCAACGGGCACTGCATGCCCTTGGAGGCGTATGCCAGCGCTATAGCATCAACTATCCATCTGGATAGGCTCTGTTTCGACGCGGCTAGTCCCTTAGAACGTCCGCTAAACGAAACAAAGAGCTGCTCCGTCTGTCTGAAACCAGACGAGCGAGACACATAAGCTCGTAATGCCCTGACTGGGCAGAGGAGGCTCGCGTCTCTTTCATCATCAGGGACCGGTAGGGCTGACAGGGAAATAACCTGCGCCCTAAACGGTGTGTTGAGGGATTTCGGAACATAACCGTGCTTAGGTTTGAGTATAACTTTTGAGTCATTAGGCCCAAACTCCATGCACGCCGCGCTCACAGAGAGCGCGTGCAGATCCCCTATGCACTTCACCGAAGCGAGAGCCAGCAAAAACACCGTCTTGAAAGACAGGTGTTTCAAATCGATTGACTGTAAAGGCTCAAATGGCGCACCTTTCATGGCTTCCAGAACCGTAGAAAGGTCCCATACGGGGACTGAGGGAGGTCTGGGAGGATTCAGTCTCTTAGCCCCTCTAAGGAAGCGGATGACTAAATCGTTCCTTCCTATTGACTGACCAAGCGTTGTTTCTGAGAACGCTGCTATAGCCGCCACATAAACTTTGAGCGTGGAGGGGGCCCTGCCCCCATCCAACAGCTCTTGTAGGAAGGAAAGCACCTCCGCCACACCACAGTCTGTGGGTGACACACCACGGGCTGTGCACCAGCCCGAAAACACTGACCATTTCGAGGAATAGAGTCGTCTCGTAGACGGAGCTCTAGCCTGCGTGATCGTGTTTAATACTCCTTCAGGGAGTCCAACATGTACCCGTTGATGGCCCAGACATGAAGGGACCACAGTTCCGGGTGAGGATGCCAGATCGAACCGTGGGCCTGTGAGAGGAGGTCTCTCCTCACTGGTACTGGCCATGGGGCAGTACTTGCTAACTGCATCACGACTGGGAACCAAGGTTGGTTTTTCCAGAACGGTGCCACCAGCAGTACTGAGCATCCTTCTTCCCTGATCCGTTCTATCACCTGAGGCAGAAGAGAGACGGGGGGAAAAGCATAGAGCGGGCGGCGGGGCCACACATGGGCCAGCGCGCTCCTGCTCTTTGAGAAAAATTCCTGACAGTGAGCGTTTTCTTGAGACGCAAACAGGTCTACTTCCGCTCTGCCGAATTTCTTCCACAGCAGTTGGACTGTCTGTGGGTGTAGGGACCACTCGCCTGCCGGAACATTGTTCCTGGACAGTCTGTCCGGTCCTATGTTCAGGAGCCCTGGCACGTGCGCTGCTCTGAGCGAGCGCAGGTTGCACTGAGCCCATACCAGGAGGCGTTCTGCCAGCCTGTACAGGTTCTTGGACCTGAGGCCGCCCTGGCGATTTATGTAGGACACCACAGACATGTTGTCCGAACGGACCAAGACGTGGCGTCCTTTTATCTGGGGACAAAAACGCGTCAGCGCGTTGTCTACTGCCAGCATTTCGAGGCAGTTTATGTGCAGGAGCTTCTCCCGTTCCGACCACTGGCCGAAGAACGGTCTGCCCTCGAGCAGCGCTCCCCATCCCGAGGTGGACGCGTCCGTGGACACCACTTTCACCCTCGAGGAAGTCCCCAGGCTTACACCTAATTGGTACCAGTCGTTCGCTCTCCAAGGTTTCAGAGCTGTGACGCACTTCTGATTGACCCTGAGGCGAAGCGAACCGGATGCCCACGCTCTGCGTGGGACTCGCGCTTTCAGCCAAAACTGCAGCGGGCGCATGCGGAGCAGGCCCATCTGGAGCACTGACGATGCTGAGGCCATGAGACCTAGCATCTTCTGAAATTTCTTGAGCGGGACAGACGCGCCGCAGCGAAACGCGTTCGCTGTGCGCTGAATGTCTACCGCGCGCTGTGGTGATAGTCGCGCTATCATGGACAGCGAGTCCAATTCTGTGCCCAGGAAAGATATCTTCTGACTGGGTAACAGAGAGCTCTTCGCCCAATTGACACTGAGACCCAAATCCTCGAGGTGATCGAGTAAAATGGTCGTGTGTTCCATGAGCACTGCGCGAGATTGCGCTAGAATCAGCCAATCGTCCAAATAGTTCAGCACTCGTATGCCTCTCATTCTGAGGGGTGCGAGCGCCGCGTCCATGCACTTCGTAAATGTACGGGGTGCCAGGGACAAACCGAATGGCAGGACTGTGTACTGATATGCCTGGCCCTCGAAGGCGAATCTCAAATATCGCCTGTGACATGACGCTATCTGTATTTGAAAATACGCGTCTTTCAGATCTATTGACACAAACCAATCTCCTTGGCGAATCTGCACAAGGATTTGTCTGGTCGTGAGCATCCTGAACTGTCGCTTCACAAGCACTTTGTTCAGTTGCCTTAGATCTAGTATGGGTCTGAGACCCCCGTCTTTTTTCGGTACCAGGAAGTATCTGCTGTATAGCCCTCCTTCGCTCTGAACTTTAGAGAGAGGCTCTATGGCCCCTTTGCTCAATAGTTTCGTCACTTCGGCTCGAAGTAAATGTGCTACTTCTGTTTTTACCGTGGTCTCGACGCGCGCCACATAGCGGCGAGGGCGTCGGCGAAACTGCAGCGAATAGCCTCTTTTTATAATGTTCAGCACCCACTTCGAAACCCCGGGCAGCTTTGCCCATGCGTCTGCATGGATAGCTAGGGGTTGAATACGAAGCGCACTCCGCTCGCTCAGCGATGGAGAGGCTTCGGCGTGCTGCAACACAAGCATCGCGCTCGTGACATTTGAGGCATGGGGTGCGCTGATAACAGCGGGCAGATTGCCCGCGCTCGACTCCTCTGCGGTGGTCAGCCGCGAGGGGGAGGGCTGGGCGGTTCCCGTGGGAACTGTCATGTCTGTGTGTGGATGTGGGCGCGGGACAGCGGGCACATTTATCACATCGAAAACATCGTTCGCTTGCGTGAAGCGAGTGCACGTTGGTTTCGTTTTTACAGAAACCGTGAGACATGCACAACGCGGTGTTAGTGGGCACTGGGTAGTGGGCACTTTCACCATGTTTGAAGCGCAACCGATCTGAGTCGGTTTTATGTGCGCGAGCCCTGTGTGACAGGCTGTGCTTGTGTGTAGGGATGGGCACTGGGCAGTGGGCATTCTTACTACACATGAAACACCATCGGCCGTAGCCGGGACACCAGAAAATACACTCTTTTGGGGATTTATCTGGGTAGCCGTGAAAACGGCATTTGTGTGCAGGCAAGCGGGTGACAGAACCGACTTGTTGGCTGCAGAAAACACTGGAACAGTCACATTTGCTGGAACTGGACGAGCGAATAACTTTGGTGTGAGTCTGGCCGCAGCGGGACTCAAACACCGTCGTTTTCCTAGCTGTGCTAGGACGACTTCAGGGCCTCGGGCTTCACCGTGATCCTAGGTCGCGGGCCACGTGCAGCGGGGCGGCGACCGGATGAGCGGGAGCGCGGTCTCGCGCTTCGGGCCTGGCGGCGCTGTGAAGTGGAGGCAGTGGACGGTGGCTGTGGCTGTGAGCTCTGAGCAGACGGTTTCGCACGGCCTGCTGCAGAGCTGGAGCGCTTCGGGAGGAAGTGCTTCATAGCCTGTGACGCTTTCTGTACCTCTGCGAATCTCTCCGCGAAATCCATGACGGAGGATCCAAAGAGGCCTGTGGCGGAAAGCGGGGCGTCGAGGAACGCGGTGCGCTCAGACTCGGCCATTTCCGAGAGCGTCAGCCAAAGATGTCTCTCAGTCACGGTGAGAGAGGCCATATTCCGTCCAATGGCTTGCGCTGCAGACTTAGTAGCACGGAGAGCGAGGTCCGTGGCACTCCTTAAGTCCGGCACGCAGATCGCGTCAGGCCCTTCCTCATCCAGCTTACGGAGGAGATCGGCCTGGAAGATCTGAAGCGTTGCCATGGTGTGCAGCGCTGACGCAGCTTGCCCGGCGGCGGAGAAAGCGCGGCGGAGCAGGCTTGACGTCGTGCGGCAAGCTTTAGAGGGTAGGGCCGACTTAGCACGCCGTGCTAAGCGCAGCAGGAAGGCAGGAAGGCGGCGCGGCCAGCGACTTCAGTGACTCGTCCCGCTGAAGGTGCTCTCTCTCAGACGGCGCGGCTTCTTCTCCGGCTCCAGCGATGCGTGTGCTTCGCTTGAAGGATGAAAAATCAGATAATAGCTGCCTGCGAGCGGTATTTATAGACCTAGACCACGCCCATTTCGGCAGGACGTGACGCAGCGGGCGCGAAGTGCCCTGATTGGGTCTGGCGTCACGCCAGGCCTCGCTCGATAGGCTGCTGCAGTTGCCGCAGAGCAGCCAATAGGCGCGCGAGCTGTCTCGCCTATGTCTGCATGCTGCCGCAACGCGTTTTGCATTATTACAGAGGAAAAAGTCGCAGAGAAATGCGTAAAAGTTTTAGTCGCATAACATCGGTTAATGGAAACGCCGTCATTTCGCAATATTTATATCCATATTTAGAAAAAAATGTTTTGCGCAAATCTTTAATGGAAACTCGCCTATTGATGTCACAACGTCGTGTCTTTACGCGATTTTTACGGGTTGTGTGTGAACGCACTTCTCTGATTCCGGAAAATCACTGGCAGTGTGAATGAACCAAAATCAAATGAACCCGGGTCACTTTATCTGTGTATTTTACGGAATTTCTGTGTGAAAGGGGCTTAGGTGATTTGTCTGAAAGGTAAAATTACATATGTTTAATTGCCCAATTTTAATTGAAGATATGCCAAAAACACTGTGAAATCAAATCGAATGATTTCACTCATTTAACTTAGCAAAGATGTTTGAAATGTACATCTAATTCATGGAAATATTACAAAATAATAACCCATATATAATAATAATCCATAATAACTATGACTTGTTGATTTGTGTGTGTGTGTGTTGGGGCCAGTGAAAATGTTAGTGAGGCAAGTAGAAATTCATAGTTTTTGTAAATTTAACAGAAAAAGAAAATTAAAATGCTTTAGTAATTTTTTTAAATATATATATTTAATTTTAAATATTTTTAGGAAGTAAAAAGTATGAATTATAATTTGCAGAGAAAGTTCTATTTAATAAAGAAACATATTGAAATTATGAGATATTTCATAAGCAGCATTAATTTGTGGAACTTAAAGAGGGAGAAGTGAAATATAGAGCAATTGCAAACGTTTAAAAGATGTAAAATATTTAAGGGTTTGCCCTTATTAAAAACTGTTTACGGCCCAGAAAGGCCTCCATCTTCACTGTATTTGTCATTTGTTTTGTCGCTGTGTTTTAGAAGTGGACATCGTCTGTCATATTCAGGCTACGTCTCCATGTCTGCACCCTCATCATATCAGAGAAGCCCTACAGATGATCACAGGAAAGGGGTGTGATTATGTGTTTTCAGTGGTGCGCAGACACCAGTTTCGGTGGGAGGAGGTGGACGAGAAAGGTACAGTATCATGAAAACATCTCACAAACTCCAATAAGGAGACAATTACAGATTTTTGCTTTGTATGAATATAAGGCAAATAAGGACTTTCCATTTGATGTTTATGCACAATCCTTTATGATCACTGTTTTAACAGCATGTTGTAAAAACAGAAGTGTCACATTAAATATACTTTGATATCATATTATAAATCTCTATGTCCCCTAACCCTGTTTCTATGAAAAGGTTTTATGTTTAGTGACAGCAATAAAAGCTTGAACTACATCTGAAGGTTTACAAGTTCTTCAATATCTTTCATTGTAATTAGAGGGTAAGAATCCGACTTCTCCGAACATCGATGTGGCACACAGACCTCGACGCCAAGACTGGCCTGGGGAACTCTATGAAAATGGCTCTTTCTACATTTATAAGAGAAAGGACCTGGAAAACGGCCTTAAACAGGTGGGTAGTTATCAAAATATGGTGAAAAACCTGTTCCTTGACTCCTTGACTAATTTTATAGCACAGTTATGTAATACAAATATTAAAATAGACTTTTTTATAATATAAAATAGGCTGAATCTATATTGTTTTACACATTTTTTTTTCTTCAAGTCCCCGAAATGCTTTTTGTCCCCATTCATCTGGTACATCACTTATGAGAATTACAGTTATTAATTTATTTTTATATCTTTTGTCCGAGGTTAACGTTAATCCAAAATCCAAATTAATACAAATGGGAAAAAATAATCAAAATAAACAATGAATAATATAAACAATTTTTTGTCATTGCTGTTTTTTTAGTGTTAAATATCATTGAAAAAAACAAAAAGTAAAAGAAAACCTTTTCAGAAATGTTGAAAATACAAAAATGTCGAGAATGTCCCAAACTCAAAATTTTTTTACTCATTAGACAAACTCAATTTAACTGAGGGCAGGAATGGATATACATCCAAAACATATGTGTAGCCAGTAGTCCCAACTCATAAAAACAAATTTAGACAATGAAATGTAATTGTTGGTCCAACTCAATTTGACAAAATACTGAAATTGATTAATTTATAAAATGACTTTTTATGCTTGTAAAAAATTTAATTGGCAAATTAATTATAAGCAGTTTCTTTCATCATTATACACAATGTATAATAACAAATAAGAATAGACTAGTGTCAGTCCTGACATTAGCATAGATTAAACATTAGCATGTGCCTAAACACAGGAACCACTCTGCTGTGTATAGTGACCACAAAATTCGAAAAAATCCTCTAAATGTCCAGCATAACTGACCATTAAACACTAACATTAACAACATATTTCCCTTTTCTGAAAAACACATAAAATAACACTTAATCCCTAAATTTACTCTCCTAATGCTGTCCCTTGCAAAACATGCTGGGAACTACAGATCCACTGCCCAGTTAGTTGTGAACAAAGATGGTTCATGTAGTTTTAACACAAATTAATTAAGTAAACTTAATTCTTAAATATATTAGGGTTGATTGAACACAATTAAATTAATTTGTGACAAAATGTTATAAAATTGTTACTTTACCTCATTTTAGGAGGCAAAACATTTATTTTTTGAGTGCATGTGTGAAACCTCTCCATGAGAGCTCATGACCTCAAACGCTCTGCTTCAGTTATTTTGATCTGTTCTGTGTGTTTTAGCTGGGCAAGATTGCTTACTATGAAATGCTGCCTGAGCACAGCGTTGATATCGACGTGGACATCGACTGGCCTGTCGCTGAGCAGAGAGTTCTGAGGTGAGTATTTCATCAAACTCTTTTTGTGACAAAACACAATACTGCAGATATAAATGCTGCCATGTTCTGCAGGTTTGGCTACTTTGGCCGAGAGGAGAAATCGGCGGTCAGGCTGTTTCTGTGTAAAGTGTATGGCTGTTTGACGAGCAGTCAGATATACATGTCGGATTCTGGAGAGGATCTTGTGGCTATTAATGCTCGAGACGTGGCAGCCGTACAGATGCTACAGAGAGAAGATATAGAGGTACAGTTGTATAGGCTGGGACAAATAATGGTTTAATTATTGCATTATTTTAGAGTGATTTTTGTTACCATGATGGTGTTTTGCATTTGTGTGCCTGACACTGTGAGCACCATTTGTATTTTATCATTTATCTCAGCTGGTGGAAAAGTTTAATCTAGTTCATCATGTGACTCTTCTTGCTTACAGTGTGTATTATTACAGTGGTTATCAGTATATTATGCAGGTACAAAACAGAGTAGTCGGATGTGATATTAGCATGATACCAGTTTATAAAATATGCGGTATTTTTCTGCAAAGTTCTGGCAACCACAGCTTGTGCTTTTTTTAACAGTATTTTTTTATTATATAATGTAGCAACACCTGTTTACTAACTTTCATCAGGTGATCCTCATATCCAGCGTGAACAAGCCGCTGTCCAGGGGTCTCCTGGAGAAAGTGTCCCAGCAGGCTGGATGTGGCCTCAGGATTGCAGAACAGCAGAAAGGGCTTGATGTGGAGAGGCTGATGAAAGAGAAGAAACTGCGCTGGGATGAAGTGGCCTTCATGGGTGAGTGTCATGTTAAAAATCCAGCGAAACCAGTTTTAAGAAGTAATATTTATTTATATAGCACTTTATATGCAATACAGATTGTTTCAAAGCATCTTCACAGTAATAAAAAAAAAAAAAAAAAACCTTCAAATATGAGACTAATTCAAATTCTGCTTGAAAGACAATAGTGTCATTATTCAACTCAGTTTAATGTTGATTCAGTTCAGTTCAATGTCGATGTTGCAAAATTCATTGATCAAAGTTATCATGAAATCAACTGAACAATTCTCTTTTTTTATATTACAGTGTATATTATAAATGATTTTTCCATGCACATCATTATTTTTTTTAATTCATGTGCCCTCGTAATCTTAAAATAAAAAACGAACGCAGAAATTTGAGTTTAAATTACACACAAAATTAAGTTGATGTAATGATTATTGTGTCAACAGAACTGAACAGAACCTGGAACCACATGATAATAACATAAATACAAAATAATAACATTTCTTATTGAGCAGTCTGTGATGTTTTTCCTTACAGGTTCAGAAGCTGAAGACATAGAGATCCTGTCTCAGGTGGGGCTGAATGGTGTCCCATGTGACGCACCTGTGGCAGATCTCATTGCAGCGAAATACACCTGTCAGAGACCCGCCGGCCACGGAGCCATTCGAGAGTTTGCCGAGTACATTCTGACGCTGAAGAAAAAGAGCTCGTCACACGAGAACCTGGATTGCATTGACAGGGCTAATTTTTAAAGAGTATTCCAGTTTCAATTTTAAACAATCAGTTTGTGTTGCTGTTATAACATGACATTGGATGTAATTTGAATGAATAAAACATCTATGTGTGTCTGTGAGTAATAAAACAGCTGTATTCTACTTTATTTACTTGATCTCTCTCTGAATATTTAATTCAGCCCCCAGAGGTCCCGGATGACAGTGTGTGCCGCTCACAGGCCTCGCCACTGTCGCCCCCCTCTGTCACCAGACCCCTGGCAGAGCAGGCCCCCGTGGAATGCTGGTCCTTCCCTGGCCTCCTCTGTCAGGACGCAGCAAATGACCGTGCCCCCACACCGGGACGCTATGCCTCCCACGTCCGGGCCGGTCATTCCGCCTTGCTGCCCCATCGAGGGTACGTCTGTGGTTCGTATGACCTCGCTGGTAGAGTTCTTGGGAGCTTGGCTAGAGCTTCCCAACCTGTCCCACTGGGTCGCGAGAACCATCAGGCTCGGCTACGAGATTCAGTTTGCACGGTCTCCTCCCCGCTTCCGGGGAGTCCGCTACACCATGGTCAGTGGCAATGCGAGCCCTGTCATGCAAGCGGAGGTCGCCACCCTACTGGTGAGGGGTGTGATCTAGACTGTCCCTCAAGCCGAAATGAAATCCGGCTTCTACAGCCCCTACTTCATTGTACCCAAGAAAACCGGTGGGTTACGGCCAATCCTGGACCTGCTCGTCTTGAACCGATCCCTCCACAGGCTTCCGTTCAAGATGCTCATGGCCAAACGCATTTTCGAATGTGTGCGGCCACAGGATTGGTTTGCAGCGATCGACCCGAAGGGCGCCTACTTTCATGTCTCCATTCTTCCTCGACACAGACCGTTTCTGCGGTTTGCTTTCGAGGGGCGGGCATATCAGTACGTCTTTCTCCCATTCGGGCTAGCCCTGTCTCCTCGCGTCTTCACGAAAGTCATTGAGGCAGCCCTTGTGCCATATGGCCACACGGGGTACGCATCCTGAACTATCTCGATGACTGGCTGATCCTAGCTCACTCTTGAGACCAGGTTTGCGAACACAAGGACCTAGTGCTCCGGCACCTAGCCCATCTGGGCCTTCGGGTCAGCTTTGGGTGGACCGACTCGGTCACCATGTGTGCGCAGCTTACGAGCGAACGCGTGCAGTCACTGCTGACTTGCCTCAGACAGTTCGAGGGAGAGAGTGCGGTTCCACTGAAGTTATTTCAGAGGCTCCTGGGGCATATGGCATCCGCTGTCAGTCATGGCCGCAGCCGATCCGCAACAAATCCAGACCGCAGCCGTTCCGCAGTTGGTGGAAATCCGGGGTAAGCCTCTCTGAGCATGTGTCTTTACCTTGGCAAGCCACCTTGCCACCCCTGGGGTTGAAACATTCCACCCTGCGTGCTGGACACCCCAGTGTTTCTCGATATGCAGACCGCTTTACCGCTGGAACGCCGGAGTTCAGTCTCGGCTCCTCAGTGAAGAAACATATCTGCATGTTGCCAGAGTACTTCCTTATATACCCACAAGGTGGGGCGGAGTTATGCTATGCAGATTCCGCAGACCCTTGGCATTTCCTAGCCATTGGCTCGTTTTGTAATACTCGAAGGTGAGAGGCTTCGTGTTCACTCGTCACCTGCACAGAGAATCCACTTCAGTCTTCGCCAGCTTAGTCATCATCATCAGTCAACAAGTCACCATCGTCTGGTTCCCGCTGTTTCACACCACTCTGCTAAATAAACACTGTTTTCACTATAACACCTGTCTGTCTTCTGTGTTGTGACAAGTACCAGATGTAGACCCAAATATAATCTCATATTAATAACAAGTTCATTATTCATGCACCACTCTACCAATTTAGTCACACCCTTTTGATGTAGCCCAGGACTGTCCAAGTCCTTCAACACAGATATTAACACAGTCATTAGAATACTTCAAGATATACTGATTTATCGTTTCAGTTTTATGGCAGTCGTCTAACTGACATGATAAATACATATATCTTTAAGTATTGTGGTGGGAAATTTGTATTTCCATTTTTTAAATTTGCCTCCCTCCCCAACTGTTGTTGGTTCTTAAAGTAGGGCTGTTTGCTCCCCTTTGGTTGGGTGCTGCGTAAAGTCTCTCTAGTATGATCCATGTTCAAGAACCTGACAGGTAGAGGTAGTTTGCCTGGTAGCATTCTCCCAAGTTATTTTGCACTCAATAACTTAGACCAGTGATTTGAGCCTTTTATAGATCCTGGAGAAGTACCTTTGCTCAGGCAGAGCGCTTACCCCTAATTGCACTAGGGTATTTAAGTAGAGCTGAAGCTTGAGTTTTGATGGCGAGAGTCTTTGGCAATTATGTTATGTCGCTCTCATGTTTGCATCCCTTCAAATTTTGGGTTGCAATCTCCTAGAAGTAGTGGTAATATTGAAGGTTGTAGTTGATATACTCCCTTTGTTAGGCTTCTCCCTAAAGGCTCTGTCAAGGTGCTGTCATAGCTGAGACATTTGTTATCAGAGTCTGCTCGAGGGGCATTATGAGGCTGACGCCTGACACCGGAAGGTTGGTGGTTCAATCCTCGGTTCCACCTGACCAAGTGTCGAGGTGTCCATGAGCAAAACACATACTCCAGCTGCTCCCAATGAGCTGGATGGCGCCTTGCATGGCTGACACCGCCGTCGGTGTATGCATGGGTGAATGTGAGGCAATATGTAAAGCGCTTTGGTGGCCATGGGTCTGTTGAAAGCACTATATAAATGCAGTCCATTTACCATTTACCATTCTCAGGGAACCGAGGCTATATACGTAACCTAGACATTTTATTGAAAGCTCATTTACAATGTGTTGAATTTTCAAGTGTTACAATGTGAGGAAGAGAACCGTGCAAGAAAGTTTTCAGTTTCTTGTTCCATACATCTGTTCACAAATGTAGAAACAAATGTCATGTGGAATGTCATTAAAAAAGGACCTTGAGGTTCTCTGTGACAGTTATGTATCTGTTTGAGTAAAATGAACATTTTGATTTATTCTACAAACTACTGACAACATTTCTTCCAAATTTCAAATAAAAATATTGACAGGAGGGCCTCCAGCCAATGATAGAATATGACAAAAAAGTCTAAGAATGTTCCACGGTTGAAAATGCCATAATTGGCATAGAGCAGTTGTCACCAATATTTTCAAGTACAAGATCCCAAATCTCGGCCTTCAGGAAAGGCATGATCCATAGATTTTTCATTGCCGATTCCGATTTTTTTACAAGCAAATTGCCAGTTTCCAACACCAGCTGCCGTTTTTTTCTTCTTCTTCTTCTTTAAAGGTGCTCTATAAGTATTTTAGTTGACAGTACTATTCTTAAGAAAGCTCTGGGGCCCTATCTTAAGGATCTAAGCGCATGGCCAATCCACTTTTGCTAGTTTAACGACAGAAAAAATAGTCTGCGTGCCCGGCGCATGGTCTAAAAGGATTGTCTCTATTCTCTTAATGAGTAATGGGCGTGTTTTCGGTTTAACATGCAATAAACCAATCAGAATCTCATCACCCATTCCCTTTAAAAGCCAGTTGCACTTGAGCCAGGGCGGATTCGTGCTCGAATCTACCTTTTCTGTCAAAGATACTAGAAAAGGCGGTATCCTCACAACTAAGTTCCTTTTTTAGAAAGAAATGATATCTGTGAGGATTTTCAGTCAGGATTTAGACCGTACCATAGTACTGAGACATGTTCTCATCAGAGTCACAAATGATTTGCTCTTATCATCCGATCATGGTTGTATCCGGCTATTAGTGTTACTCGATCTTAGTGCTGTATTTGATACTATTGACCACAACATTCTTTTAAATAGACTCGAAAATTCCAGCCAGTTGATAAAACCTAGAATATCAAAATCAACTGCTGGTGGTAGATCCTTTTCCTATTTAGCACCAAAACTTTGGAACAGTCTTCCTAACATTGTCCGGGAAGCAGACACACTCTGTCAGTTCAAAGCTAGACTAAAAACACATCTCTTTGACCTAGCATACACATAACACATTATAGACTTTTATAATTCAATGTTAGGTTGCATATTAGGGCAGCCGGAACCGGGAACACTTCCCATAAATCCTGATGTACTCATTACATCATAAGAAGAATGGCATCTACGCTAATATTAGTCTCTCTGTTTATCCCGAGGTTTACCGCAGTCCGCCGGATCCAGACTGTATCCAGATCTGATGAAGGACCTGCGCCTGGACGCGACGACAGCGTAGTCCTGAAATGTCAACTAGGCTCTTCCCTGTGAAGGCCTCCCTCCCCTCCCTTTACCTCTCTACAGATAAAGCGTTGTCCGCATAATTCCGGTTTGCATGGCTACATGGAAGCGATAAAAATTCTGTATTATTAATTTTAAGGCCAGAAAAGTAGTTTGTTGAGGGTTGATTTGTAGGAAAAGACAACACGCCTGCGCACATATATTCAAATGCAAATACCTATAGACTGAACTCGTAATACGCATGTGCAACGTCATCGGCGTTCTCACTAGTTCGCGTTTTTGAAGTTTGCGCAGAAAGAACTTAAGAGTTTTCTGTTAAAACGGTGTTGTGTTAGCGGCCCTTAAATTAATAACTAATGATCGAAGTGAATCAATCAAACTAAATTTAGCTGGACAGTAACTTTAATCTACCATTGGCTACCTGTTCATTATCGCATTCAATATAAGCTCCTCCTCCTCACCTACAAGTCCCTCCATAACCTGGCCCCGCCCTACCTCACTGAGCTCCTGGAACAGCACCAACCCACCCGCCACCTCCGCTCAGCTGGCACCAACCGCCTTACCCCGATTGTCCGCACTAACCGCCGGACCTTGGGGGATCGAGCCTTCGCTATCGCCGCCCCCACCCTCTGGAACTCACTCCCTACATCCATTAGAAACTCCGACTCACTACCAAACTTCAAATCAGTACTCAAAACCCACCTGTTCAAACTAGCTTTTCCTTAAAAACCCCTTTTGTTTTGTTTTGATTTATTCCCCATGTGAAGCGTCTTTGAGTGTCCAGAAAAGCGCTATAAAAGTGTGATGTATTATTATTATTATTATTATTATTATTAATCTAGAGCTGCTATAAAGGCAAAACACTTTATTTTAAATTTCCTATTATCAATGTAAAGCTGCTTTGGAACAATCTACATTGTTAAAAGCGCTATATAAATGAAGATGACTTGACTCTTATGGGAGGTTAAAGCATGCAAGCAGACCATCTACGGGACAAAGTGTCAAATATAGACAAATATAAACAACGATATTTATTGGAAACACATGTAATTTCTGGCAAAGTCTTAATCTGGGCTATAAAAGATAGTATAATGAAACTGTTTAAGGTTTATGAAAATTCAGTGTTTGCCTACCAGTTCTGAATGCCTCAGTCTCTCTCTCAATTAAAGTCACATAAAGGCTGTAATCTGACCCTGTGTCAAAAAAATTATATGTTGGCTTTAATTAACTTTTTTATGTCAACAGGTTCCACATAACAGTTACGTTGAACAAACATAATTTGTTCATGTAACTTCAACATCATGGAAGGAAGTCATTTTAAGCGACCCATTCTCAAAGTGAATTTTTAAAGACTCCCTATGATTATTCATATGTTCTCATATTCATTTTTATTAGTGACATACAATTGAATTCATAGACTATAGCTAGCTATTTGCTAGTAGTAGCACATATACTAACATCTTAATTGCTGAGATTTACATGCTCCCTCAGCCAAAGCAGTTGAAAATATCTGAATCAGTCCACAGCCTAACAAAATGGAGATGGAAATAATTTATTTCATGTCAACAAAATCAGTTATTGTAGATGTTACCCCAAATACATTTTCTAAGTTGAACTGACAAAAAAAATGTCAGGGTGTGTCTGCTGAATATTTTCTCTGTTATTCGTTAGCATTTTACATTCGTTTTGAAGCCATTATCTGTTTTGAAGCCATTATCCCGCAGCTTGAACCCTGGGCAATCGTTCCTGCAGACTACACTTGTTCTGCGGTACAGTTGCTCTCACTGATGGTCCGAAAGGTACATTATAGTTAGGCTATATAGGCCTATATGCTGATTTAACTTTATAGTTTTAAATAAAAAACCCTTTGTGCGTACCGTCAGATGAAATCCTACAGGCGTCCATGCATGAATGAGTGCAGATTACTAGCATTTTACTTGAACTTCTAAGGGAATATCTATGGTTTGACCCATTTCAGAGATGGCCAAAATCTGAATTTAAAATGGACTGAATAAAGCTCTCAATGAACTTGACGTGCAATGCCTCGCTGACTGACATGTAGCATGAATCACTGTCAGTCTGTTTTACACGAACACGCCTGTTACTGCATAATACATTTTTAACAAGCAGAAAAATACTGTCACGGCTCCACCAGATCTACAGACTCCACCCACTCGTTCACTCTCCCCTGATTACTAATCACCACACCTGTACCTCGTCACCTGTTCACTATATACATTCACTTGCACCACTCTTCATTGTCTGATCTCGTCTTTCCATGGACACACAGACTCTACTTTGATCCTTACCTGTTCCACTTACCTGCCATCCTTGTCTTCCGATCCCATTCCACGAACCTGCTATCATCGTCAGTGACTCTCATCCACGACTGCCATCAGCCTCGTTCCGTTCTCAACTTGTGAAGGACAATACTGTTATTCATCAGCTAAGTTCCATTCAACTATCGTCATTGTGTTCAACTCACCATTTACATCTGCTGGTTTCTGTGCTTCTGTTCATAATAAACTTCAGTTACATTATACTCACCTGTCTGCTTCATCACTCACCGTGACAAAAACAGCATAACGATGCACTTAGTCTCACTTTTAGTTATGTCTTTTAACTATTCCAGTATTTCGAAAGACAAAAACATGAACTTTAACTAGGCGTTCCATCAAGTCAGCTATCACTTTGTCACACCTGTCAAGTGTATCACTTGTCACAGTCCTAAAAAAAAAAAAAAAACTTGTCACAGCCCTTGCGACGGCTCTGTAATTATATACTTCTTGTATCACATGCGACAGCTAGGCCTAAACAATAACATGAACTAGGCCTATATTACTTTTTCATAAGGGCAAGTACAACATAGCATTAACAGTCAGTTTTCTTCATGTGTAACGTATGTTGTTAAGATGAAAAACCTGACCTTCAAATATTCCAAGTAAACAAGTAATGTTGACTATAGTTTGTTTTTGCAGTTATGTTATCAACCAACTTTTCATGTGTGAATGGCACCTCAACAGACCATTTCGTAAAAATGAATAAACCCACAAATAAATTTCATGAAGGAGCATGCCCTGGGAACATGTGTAAGTCTGTCTAGATTAGGACAAAGGCGACATCCGATAGAACGGGTGAAGGTCTCTGAGAGAACTTTACTGTCTTTCCGCGTGGCAAAGTAATTGAATTTAATTTAAGCTTTTATCTGACTCCATTTTATATCTGACTCCATTTTATGACGACCTCGAATTTAGGTTAGATTGCCAATTAGTTATTGATATATTAGTTATATAATAGTTTAGCAATACATTTGATTGTTCTATTTACCTCTTTACTTATATTTTACCTGTTCATATTAGGAAGCTATGTCGCTCAGAGGTCCTCGCGTGGGTCTCACGATCACAAGCTTGCCAGCTTTCTGTCACCAAACAGAGGTAATTGCTATATACCTGAGATCGGTCGCATTCACGCTTACACAGTCAAAGATACTTTGGTATAGCCCCCGTGATTGCATACACTTGAAATTAAAGTAACGTTTACTTCAGTAGAGGTATGGGCACTACCACAGATACGTCAACCAACTTTATTTGTCTTATAATAGCTTTGGATTGGCCATGCCGTGGTTTCCCACGTACACTTATCTAAAGTAACATTAAATTAAAACAGAGGTAAGACACACCCAATTATTAGTCACTAATCTGACGCAAAACTTGCAGTAACATACAAATCCGTTTAATCTACTTGGGAAAACAATTTGAGTCGATCAGAATAAAATAAAATGTAACAATTTATTATGTCAGGTAAATGTACCATGCCAATTTAATAATCATTTCAAAGATAATAAATGCAAAACATCAAATGCTCTGGAATAAAGAGAGAAGATGCGAATCTGACATTATAAAATACATGATGCGGAGTGTTTTGCATACACTCCACATCACAGGCAAATTTGAGTAACAAATCGCCACGAGTCGCACTGAGACATTTCAAATGATACCAAACATGTATAATACTGTTTGAAAATTGTTTATATTAAACCATATAGATTTTTGGGTGAATTCAGGTAGGGATGGGTGAAGGGAATGATGTGTAAATTGGGAGGTGATCAACTCAAGTGTGATTGTGTCTCGAATGGGGATGGTAATATAGCAAGAGAGTTCAAATGTTAATTTCTCTTGTTTTCTCAGTGAGTAGCCCTCTCTTCCAGTTCTTCCAGTTTCTCCATTCTTACACCTGCAAACACAGGTAAATCAACCTCCAAAACAAAAGTATGCTTTGAGAGATGCGTTTTGTGGGTGGGAGTTGGCAAAGGTTAGGGTGGAGCTCTTTTCTTTAAATGGCAGCGTGACTTTCTTTCTGGCCCCTTTGCTTGATGCCAGAACGCTAGTGATCACATCTCCATCCTTTTAATCATAAATCTGTTAAACAATTAGTTTATAAAATGTCTGCGGAGTTTGAAATTTGTCCTGGAAGAAAAATCGGGGGCTCCAACCCGTGTTTTATCATCGCTGAGATTGGACAGAATCATCAGGGAGACTTAGAAATCGCCAAAAAAATGATCCGAATGGCCAAGGTAAAGTACAGCTTTATCAGATGTTAAGTCTGATACCATGTTGATGTCGGTTATTTTCATGGGGGAAAACAGTGAGGTTATAGATATCAACCCCCAAAATCACAGTTTGCATATCGAATTTTTTTTTTTTTTTTTTTTTTAAATAGGGGGAATTTTTTATTTATTTATTTTTATTAATGATTTTCCCTCCTGTATTTTGTTACCAGATTTTTTTCTAAACAGAAGAAATGACCTGGAAACAGTATAGAGAAACGTCCTGAGGGCCGTTCACACAGAACGCGTTTTTCCATTCCACTGAGCTACTTTTCCTTTGTTTTTCAATTTAAACACATGCTAGAGGGATGCGTTTGACCATTTGCAGCATTTTTAACTGCAAAAACATGTTCTGTGTTAACCGGCCCAAACTTCGAATCCTATCTCTTTAGTAACCATGGTAATTTTACTCCAGAAATATAATTTTTTCAAATATCAGGTCAATAATTAAGAGGGGACGTTTCTGTAATACAGCTCCTGAGCTATAACTCACACATTGTATCATATTAAATTAACTTTTAGATTTCTTATATGGTGAAACTCATTTTTGTTGTCAACCAAATCCACTTCTGCTTCCTACTTTAACTCCACACAGGACTGTGGAGCTGATTGTGCCAAGTTTCAAAAGAGCGAGATCGAACACAGATTCACCAAGCTCGCTCTGGAGCGTCTGTATACGTCCCCTCACGCCTGGGGCCCGACCTACGGGGCTCATAAACACCATCTGGAGTTCAGTCACCAGCAGTACAGAGAGCTGCAACAGTTCGCCAATGAAGTTGGCATCTTCTTTACTGCATCAGGGATGGATGAGGTGAACAGATGAAATAGGGTCTCAACGTTTATTATAAATCAAAAGAAAATGTGCATATTAAACCCAGTAGATTGGAAGGCATTTCATAACTTTTCCTCTCCCTACCTCAATCAGATGGCTGTAGAATTTCTTCATGAAATCAATGTGCCGTTTTTTAAAGTTGCCTCTGCTGACACCAACAATATCCCTTATCTGGAGAAAACCGCCAAAAAAGGTAAAACTCACTGACGTTGACACACATTTCAAATGAAAAGTCCAGAAGCTGTCGTTACAGAAACTCAAAAGTGTTGCTGCTGAAAACTTGTTCTCCTTTGACGGAGGTTTGTCAGATTCACTGCCAAGGTCACAATGTTCCTCTACTTACATAAAATTTCAGACAGTGACTCACAACCGAGAACTGAATCTGAGAAGCTTCTCTTGTGCACTTGAAGTCAGTTATTCTGGAGCACTGAGAAATTAGGTATTGACAGTGCTGATTGGCCAGAGAGCAGAGCCAATGAAACCTAGAAATCCTGGTGTGGATTTTCTGGAGTTTCATGTTGCTGGCTTTGAGTCTAGAGAATTTGGCATGTGTGTAATGTGATAATGACTAAAACTTTGACCTGATTTTCTCCCAGAAGCAGCCATGTCTTGAAGCTGATGTTTTGGTGTATTTGTGTAGGTCGTCCCATGGTGATTTCTAGTGGAATGCAGTCTATGGAGACCATGCGCTGTGTTTACCAAACCATCAAGCAGCACAATCCCAATTTCACGTTCCTGCAGTGTACCAGCGCTTATCCGCTGCCAATAGAGCACGTCAACCTCAGTCTGATCCCTGTAAGACACAAATAACTTTAATAGCATCTTCATAAACTCCATAAAATGATTGTTTATGAACGTATTTTTAGCTGAGTAGTTCGGTTTCACTTAGAATCTTTCGGTTTCCTTTTTCCTACGCAGGAGTTCCAGAAGGAGTTTCCGGACATTCCCATCGGCTACTCTGGACATGAGACTGGCATCCATGTGTCTGTGGCCGCTGTGGCACTCGGGGCAAAGGTCCTGGAGCGTCATGTGACCCTGGATAAGAGCTGGAAAGGCAGTGACCACGCAGCATCACTGGAGCCGGCGGAGCTGGCGGAGCTGGTGAAAGCCATCAGGACGGTTGAGATGGCAATGGGTTCGCCGGTCAAACAGATGCTATCCTGTGAGGCTTCCTGTCACAGCAAGGTCAGATAAAACGCTCATTCTGACAGATTATAAAACCAAAAAATGATCAAACGTCATTCAATCAATGGTTATGTTCTTTCTTGCAGTTGGGTAAGTCAGTGGTGGCCCGGAAAACATTGAAGAAGGGTGAGACATTAAATCTCGACATGCTGACAGTAAAAGTGGCCGAACCGCACGGCATGAGACCAGAGAACATCTTCAAACTGGTTGGCAAGAAAATCACTTTGGACCTGGAGGAAGATGCCACCATTACTGATGCCATGATAAAAGGCTGATGATCAGACATTCCAAAACTAAAGGGGCAATGAGTCTTATCTTGCGCGTCTATTCATTTTAATAATAATATAGAAAATCAGACATTATTAAATCACATTTTTAATGAGGGAGATTGTATTACATTCTTATTATTTTGACATCAGAAATATGTAAATATGACATCTTGTCTTTATTTTGCATATGCCTAATGTCTTTCTATAAGTTTGCTCCATGTTGTAACCTGTAACCTGTGAAAGAAAGTAAAATATCTTTCTTTCAACTCAACTTTGACTCTTGGGTCTTTGTTCATATTGTCTCTCTATTAGATCAATCTGTGTTCCCCAAAAGCAAGATGTTTTGGCCTAGAATTAATTCAAACCACAGAGAATGCCTTAATGAAATGTAGAATTATTATTTAACGTATAAATAATGAGCTTTCAATGAAGCTGTTTTTGGACAAACAAGGAAGTTGAGTTCTGAAACTTACAGGATATTTTTATAGGTCATATTTATATTCCATTTTTTTTGTAATATATTGCACTTGGGTTCAGAAATTTTGTTTTTCAGAAAGACTTGGGGTTTGTACTAGCAGTTAACACTAAGCATTAGGCAGGGAGGGGCTGAGTAAATTTAGTCTCATGTCACACAAAAGCAGATTCGACTAGGAGCAGGTACAATTCAGACACCTTAAAATATAATTGTGAAACTGAATTAGAGATATCTCTAATTACCTTGGCGTATGTGTGACGTGTCAATTGAAGATATCTATGATATCATTACAGATATCTTAAATGGAGTTTTGACTTGTCATAAAGTATTTAGAGATATCTCGAATCAGATTTCTTACATGTCCAATTATAATTGCAGTTATCTATAATTATCATTCTGACTAGTAAAATTAGAAATATGACTCGTCAAAATACAATTGTAACTATCCAAAGTATATTTATGTATACTTGTGGCTTGCCATACGTTTACCCAACGTTGGAGTTTGATGTTAAGAAAACACTAGGAGCAAAGAATGCAAAAGAAGTGCTGCTTCAGGGTGTAAAATCTCGGTGCTCTTTGGTTGTATGGGATACTTAAAATCTAAGAACTTAGAAACTCCAAGGCACTCGAAGTAAGTAGAAGAAAAGTTAAAAAGCCTTTATTTCATACATGGCTTAAACATTAAAATTGGTGACAGATCCACCTACGCGTTGCGGCTATTACATACCTTCGTCAGGGTGTGTGTAACCAACAGCATCTCAGGTTCATTATTAACAGCAGTTAATTAATCAAATTGCAAACACCTGGTCACTCCGTGTGAAGACACCTATAGAGGAGAAGAAAAAAAAAAGAAGAAAAAAAGAAAAGAAAAAGCATATAACACAATACTCAGCCGAATAAACAATAAATAAATAAATAAATAAACAAACCTATATCATAAATGCCAATCGAGTATGCAGGTCAAAATGCACAAAACACTATTATATACATAGCTTCTTTTTTATAAATCAAATAAAAAAAAATCAAACAATGTATAAATGCACAACACAACCCACCACAAAAAAAAAAAAAAAAAAAACCTATACACTGTAAAAAAATTCTAACCTCCCTAACTCAATATGTTCTAGTGACTGGTCACATCTAAATTTTTAAATTGGCCCAAGTGAAATTATAAAATTAAATTTACAGAATTTCATTTGGGCCAATTGAAAAATTTAGATGTTACCAGTCACTAGAAAATTTTGAGTTAGGGAGGTTATACATTTTTTACAGTGTACCAATATCATAAATACCAATAAAGTATGCAAGTTAAAATGCACAAAACACCATTGTAAACATTACATAACTTCTTTTTTATAAATCAAATTACATAAGTCAAAATTCAAAAATCAAACAATATATAAATCATACAATGCACAACGCAACCCACAAAAAAAAAAACTAAAAAAAAACTAAACCTATATCATAAATATCAATAAAGTATCTTTATTGGTATTTATGATATAGGTTTAGTTTTTTTTGTTGTTTTTTTTTTCTTCTTCTTCTCCTCTATAGGTGTCTTCACACGGAGTGACCAGGGGCACGTTCAAGTTCAAAACGGTGCGCAACGTTTTGCTACGGTTTCCGGGTTGAACGTCATGTTTCCTGGAAACGGCGTGCACCGGTGTGCAACGGGGTTTGAGATCCGTTAGCCGTTTCTTAATACCAAGTACGCAAACTTCGGACTTGAGTCCTTGGTAGTTCGGACTTGACAAGTTCGACTCAGGAGAACGAACTCCCGAGGACGGGAGGACGCAAGTCCGATAATTCTGCAAATGGAACAGCAGCGTACTTGATAGCGTCACTCAGCTCGCTCTGGCTACTACGGTTATCTCTTTATGTATATAAAACAAAATATGTTATAAACCACCACGCTGCCTCTTTTCATTTTCATTTAAAAAAAATCTTAAACATAATGGCCACACAAATGTGGTTCAGGCAACACAATTGATTATCTTCACTGCATATATTTATAACAACACGAAATATAAAACACAACCCTGACTCTTTTTGTTTTCATTTTAAAAATATGATACATAAAAAACATTATAATATTGATCATTAAAACTAATATTTAGCAAAAAGAGACAAGGTTGTGTCATTTTATTTTATTATATATGTATGTACAGTGAAGAGAATGTAGGCAACATGTATAATAAAATATTTTATATGTTTTAAATATAGCCTATAAAATAAAATGACATAACCTTTTTTGTTAAATGTCAGTTTTAATTATCAATAATAGCCATTATAAAAGTATAAGTAGCCTAAAAGGTACAAGAAGCTATACAATAATAAAGCAAACGATTCAAACATAAGTCAGCTCTCCAGGCTACAACGTTAAAGTTAAATAGACTAAATAAAGCTATGAAACTTCACTTTGCCCTCAGCTAAAACGTTTTGCCAGGGAACAAATTATAGATTAATGAGACAAATAAAATAAATAAATAAATCGCCCGTTAGATATACACAAGACGATTTATACCTCATGTTAAACCACTAGACTAGAGACATCCGAGCCAGCGGCAAACGTCAGCAGCACTAGCCGAGGAAAGGCTGTTCTCGGCGGGGTACATGAGCACAGAGCGTCCGATTGCCTGGTTCTCACAACTCCGAAAACGTCAGATAAAATTTTCAATTTTATAAATATTCTTTATAAATAAACCAAAGATTTGAGCTTTAAACAACTAGATTCTTGACTAAATACTCTTAAAACTACATTTCGTGACACAATTACAGCAGTATTTTTAAATTACGCGGACGCTTGCTGGTTGGTGTGAGATGTATTCTGGGATACCTGGCTGTCTCAGGTCCGCACAAGTCACCTCTCAATGCTTCCTCGGTAAAAGGGGCGGATCAAGAAGACATCCGGGGATTTGAACTGGACTTGGCTAGATGTGAACTTTGAATTGGAACAGTACTTGGGCAGCGACTGATGACGTTTCACAAGTCCACAAGAACACAAGTACAGACAAGAACGCATATTGAGAAATGGCTGTTCTCTTTCATCATCTCGTTTCGAGATCCACCTATGGGAAGGGCATCCTGTACCTGACCTCTGCAGAAGCATCCAATTGCACCAAGTCTGGCTAACAGACAGAAGCGCGCAGCCAATGCCAGGTAAGGCCACACCCCCTTACCTAAGGCATATAGCTGTCAGGCGCGCTCCTCCCCCTCAGTTGACATTCACTTCTCGCGATCTCTGCACTGACACAGTTCGGTTGGATTAACGTTACGCTGCTCACTTTCGAGTCTTCAGGAGGACATATCGCCAGATCAGCCTCCGCCAGACGTGAGTGACAGTCGTTTCTTCAGCCTATCCGCTGTGTTTTTTGCATCCGGAGCCGCCCGCGCTCTCGCTGTCCTTCACCTGCTCCTCCTTACATGGCTGCCCGCCACGGATTTTTCAGAGTTCTTCACCGCTTGTGACCGTCTAAACCGCAGCTTCTCCGGGGAACAGCCTATCACGACGAGCCTGCCCGGCCGTGTGTGGTGCTCTCATCGCCGCTAAGGACACTCTCGTTCTGCGCGGTCTGCTTGGGCTTAACACGCACAAGAAGCTTTGGAGAACCGGGGGAATTGCGGTCATTGTAATTGCTGCCCATGTAGAGCACGGCCTGTCTCTCATTCTGATAGCACCCAGGTGGCCCAAAGCCCCGTGGCTGGCAGAGATAATCCCTCTGTTATACGCCGAGCCATGGCGCCTCCCCCCTCGCACGAACATACTGTCCCAAGCCAACGGGGAGATTTACCACCCCCACCCGGACAGGGTGGCTCTCTGGGCCTGGCCCGTGAGAGGACGAACCTAAATGCACTGGGGCTTCCGCCGCGTGTAATCGCCACTACTCAGAATGCCAGGTCCGTTTCCACGCGATCCCTATATGGCTGTAAGTGGCAAGTGTTCGAAGGGTGGTGTGATGGGCGTGGTCTCACATCTTATCAGTGCTCGGTGCCTGATATTTTGTGTTTCCTGCAAGACCTCATGGAAAGAGGCAGGTCTTTTTCCACCATTAAGGTCTACCTGGCTGCGATTTCAGCCTGTCATGTGGGTTTTGAGGGCTCCACCGTCAGGCAGCACCCTCTAACCCGCAGTTTTATGAAGGGTGCACGCCGCTCTTTGCCGGTCATCAGGAGATCTGTTCCAGAGTGGGACCTCTCCATGGTGCTGGAAGCGCGGTCTCTGTATCTTTTTGAGCCTCTGGGGAGTATTTCCCTTAAGCTGCTGTACCTCAAGACAGCTTTGCTCTCGGCCTTGGCATCTGCTAAACGGGTCAGTGAGCTACATGCACTCTCGGTTCACCCCTCGTGCGCCAAATTCTCCCTAAGTGGAGATAAGGTTTCCCTTAAGCCTAACCCGGCCTTCATGCCGAAATGCTTCCCTGCGTTCACTTCGGAAGTTTTGGAGCTATCCGCTTTTCACCCTCCACCCTTTGCCTCCCCGGAGGATCAGGGGCTGAATGCTCTGTGTCCCGTCCGTGCTCTGCAAGCATATATGACCAGGACCAGTGCTTTCCGCAAGAGCGACCAGCTCTTTGTTTCAAGGGCTCCCCCGCACAAGGGGAGTCCCATTTCAAAGCAATGCCTCTCACATTGGCTTGTGGACGCTATACTATGGCTTATGAAGCAAAGGGAGTGCAGCCCCCAGGGGGCATCAGAGCTCATTCCACAAGGGGCTTAGCCACCTCTTGGGCTTTGTTCAGGGGAGTGCTACTGCAGGACATCTGCTCCGCGGCCAGCTGGGCCTCTCCTCATACCTTTGAGCGTTACTACCGGTTGGATGTCACCAGAACCTCGGTGGCACACTCGGTCCTAGGGGTAGGGTCCTCTTAGCCCTTTCCCACAGCCCCGTTGGGTTAACCAACGAGGAGTGAATGGGCCGGATGGCCATGTTCATTCCTGTCACCAAGCATTCGCATTCCTTCTTGGGTTTAGCTATGTGCATTGGTGGTGTGGGGGCCATTATCATGTATGTGTCTCATGCATGTTTCATCCCCTGCTTGTCCACAGCAGTTTAGCGTGGCGTCACCCTTGCAGGGTCATGTTTGTGGGACGTGTCAGGCACCGCCTCTCTGAGGTGACCGTCCTTCTCTGGCCTTCAGAACCTCACTGTGAGTGTATTGGGCAATCGGGGAGCTGTCCATGTCTCTCCCATAGGTGGATCTCGAAACGAGATGATGAAAGAGAACAATAGGTTACTGTCGTAACCCCGGTTCTCTGAAACATCGAGTGGAGAGATCCACCAGCTTTGCCCCGCTTGCCGCACGAGAAGCGAATATACTTACTGAGGGGGAGGAGCGCGCCTGACAGCTATATGCCTTAGGTAAGGGGGTGTGGCCTTACCTGGCATTGGCTGCGCGCTTCTGTCTGTTAGCCAGACTTGGTGCAATTGGATGCTTCTGCAGAGGTCAGGTACAGGATGCCCTTCCCATAGGTGGATCTCTCCACTCGATGTTTCAGAGAACCGGGGTTACGACAGTAACCTATTGTTTTCTCTTGTTTGGTGGGTGTGTCAGAACTGCAGTCCAATCAGCAGCAACATGTATATAAAACACGGGGTATTAAAGTGAACTCGCACAATGGGTTCAAGGAAAGTAATTTACAAATGTGTTCGATGCAGCTCGGTATACGCAACAACTGAGGATATTAGAAGACATGTTTGTCGAAAGTTTTATTGTAAAAATATAGGATATCAACATAATGATGTAGTTGTTTATATTTTTAGCTTCATTGCAAGTGTATGACATTTGGTATAGAAATAAACAATGGTAATTAAGTGCTTTTCCTAAAAATTAGAAAGAAAATACAGGGTATTAAAACAGTATGAACTACAAATAAAGTCAGTTTGTGAGGCTAAATAGATGTGTTTTAGTCTGAATTAGGTAAGATGTGTGCTTCCATTTCAGTTTCAGCAATCCCTTCACTCGATTGGGATGTTCTCTTTTGTTCTGGGCGGCAAGTGCAGTAACTGTAACATCGGGCATATTTTGTAGTATTAAACACATATTTATACCGACTTCATCAGGCTCAGAAAATTATTTACAAAGAACACAAAGAACGGCCTTCTCAGCTGCCATAGTTGCAATTGCGTCATCAGAACAGTGTGTTCAACGCATCACCGTTTCTGTTTAAAAAACGTTGTGCAACGTTTTGTCGGGGCTGAACGCAGCCCAGGTGTTTGCAATTTGATTAATTAACTGCTGTTAATAATGAACCTGAGATGCTGTTGGTTACACACACCCTGACGAAGGCATGTAATAGCCGCAACGCGTAGGTGGATCTGTCACCAATTTTAATGTTTAAGCCATGTATGAAATAAAGGCTTTTGGTAACACTTTACTTGAAGGGGTGTGCATAAGACTGACATGACACCGTCATAATCATGACATGACACGTCATGAATATGAAGGAGGTCTTATGCATGTTTATGACAACTGTTATTAAGTGTCATTCGCTCAATTATGACATTTTTAATGCAAATATGACATTGTGTGAGATTTCTTTATTATGGCAACTTGACATTACTAAGACTATGACATCTGCCATGTCATAATTATGAAGGTGTCATGTCAGTCTTATGCACACCCCTTCAAGTAAAGTGTTACCAGGCTTTTTAACTTTTCTTCTACTTACTTCGAGTGCCTTGAAGTTTCTAAGTTCTTAGATTTTAAGAAAACACTAGGTTTTGATATCAAATCGGTATTAAATTTTGACGTCTGTCCAACGTTGGAGCTTGACCTAAAACAAACGTTGAGTTTAGACGTCAACCCGATTTTCATTTTCAACCAAAACTTGACATCTGTCCAATGCTGATGTTATTTTCAACCAAAATTTGACGTCTTACATTGGAGTCCAATGTCTTCCTGACATTACGGTGATGTCCAATTCCTGCTGGGACTGAAAGACTAGGATTCCACAGAAGAAAAGTGAGGAGGAGGAGCACAGTGTGTGTTTAACTTCAGTTTGTGGTATCAGCCTTCAAGTTTTAAATAATTTAATTTTGTAAATGATAACTTCCAATGAATAAAAAGCCAATTTTCAGAAGTATCTATCTTCTGTAACTTACCTCATCAGATAATAATATATCAGGAAAATTTTACTGGGGCACAGCAAAACATTTTCCTCATATATTATTGTATAATAGGACATAGTATACTTACAGTGCAAATTAATATATAAATAGTAAACTACAAGTTTGATGTTGTTTACTTAAAGAAATTACAAGTATACTTTCAGTATCAAACTACTTAACTAGTAGTTTACTGAGAGTAGGCTATACTTTAAAGTATACTTTCATAAACTAAAAAAGTACTACAAGTATTAGAGTTCTGTTTTTCAAAACAGTAAGATCTCTGAACAAGTAGTTTCTTGTTCACATCAGATTTGAATTTCATATTGATGTAAGCAAATTGCATGAGCTTTGGCACACATGCACAAGAGTAAGTAGCTACAATTTGCCACGGGTCATATCGACCACAAAGGGGGCACTCGCAAGCACCCTTCTGAGGCCTAAAATGACAAATGTGACACCCTACGGTCTCACGGACTTAACGGACACGCGCACGCGGCAGCCATTGTAAGTCCACAAGACCGAAAGTGCATATGAAGTGTGCCATTTGGGACAGGGCCAGAGAGTCTACATTTTTGCACTGAGTCACAAAGACTGTTTCTGTTTTCTAATAAACTTTTCTCACGTTCATCACAGCATTTGAGTCCTCCTATTCTCTGAGTTCCCGACACAATTTGCACAATGATTGAATATATATACATATACATATACATATATATACAGTGGTTAAAGTGGGATTTGGCAGGTGGGGGAACCCTCAAATTTTATGTAGGTGCAACAGGGGAAAATGACTCACCGTGGGACTACATATTGAGTATCGTGGTATAGCAATAGTTTTTGTGACATGAGTGTCACTGTGGCACCAAGTATCACACCACAATATGGAACACAACCTTGTTTTTCACAATGTAAATTTAAACATAAAAATGGGAAGTCCAAAACGGACTCAAATGTGAGGTAGTTAGGGGGGTTTGGGGGCATGCTCGGGGGTTCGGGGGCATGCTCCCCCAAGAAAGCATATCTATCTTCTGTAACTTACCTCATCAGACAATAATATATCAGGAAAATTTTACTGGGGCACAGCAAAACATTTTCCTCATATATTATTGTATAATAGGACATAGTATACTTACAGTGCAAATTAATATATAAATAGTAAACTACAAGTTTGACGTTGTTTACTCAAATAACTTACAAGTTGCTGTATCAAACTACTTAACTAGTAGTTTACTGAGAGTAGGCTATACTTTAAAGTATACTTTCATAAACTAAAAAAGTTTTTCAAATTTTCAAATGAGACTTTTTTTCAAAACAG